>NC_072029.1:13608634-13921412 GCF_027791375.1 Indicator indicator
GACAAGAAGATTTTATAGGCAGTCTAACATACTTGCAGAGGAGCAGAGCCATATGTCACTGCAGCAGGGTTGTCCTTTGGCTTGAATAAAATGAGAATGTGAAGGATTTTATTGCTTTGGGTGTTAATATTGGTCGTAATCACGATGAAACAGAATTATCCACACTATCAGTGCAGGAGATACTGCAGCTCAAGTGACAACAATTTTATGGGGCAACAGATTGATTTATTTCTAGTTGTTTACTGTCTGTGCCCATGAGCCATGCTGTCTGCACGGCTGGATCCACGCTCTGCAGAGGTCTGTGAGTGTTGTGTGCCAAGTGGATAACTCTTCCCTTGGGAGCAGCTTCTCGGAAGTGTCTTGCACAATTGCACTTGAAGAAACTGTGGAGAATATTGATTAGTGGCCATTCTTAGGGAAAGTGGAGGAGAATCTAAGTAGGGCTTTAACAAGTCATAATTCTATCTTTTGTTGTTAACACTATCTGAATCAACTTCAAATCCAGCCAAAGAACGTAGCTCTTCTTGGCAGGGCTGAGCTGATGATAGTGTATTCTGACTTCAGTGCTGCTTAGAGCAGCTTTGGTGTGGGGCCATGGTGGGCAAAAGTAATGGTTTGTTCTCTCAACCACAGTAAGCTCTGTTCTCTGGAGCAACTTGGCTTGGTGGTGTTTTTATGTCTGGGCTTCCTTGCTGTATCAGAGCAGAATCTGATTGTGATCTTACGCCTTTTCTCCTTGCCATAGTCTAGGATGCCCTGTGTGAGTAGTATGTGCTGCTTGAGGGAAGGGAAGCCAATTTTTTTGCATTTTTTTTCTCCCCCAAATAGACTGTGGGGATGCTGAATGGGGAAAGATAGAAGCTTCGAGACTGTGGAGGGACCTTGCAGGCATGTAAGAGCGGGAAGAAGTGAGGGAATCTGAAAAGCGGTAGAAGGCTGGGGACACATTGGCTCACCCCTGGGCTCCTTCCCATTCATTCTTTCACCCTTCCTACTCTGGATGTCACCAAAAGTGAAATTCAGTTTTTCCTCTGTGGCTGAGGGGCCTCCTAGGCAATGAGAGAAGCTGCAGAGTTGGGTGAGAAAATGTGACTCTGGATACATCTCTGAAAGAGATGCATGGAGAAAGTGTGATGGTGGAGAGTTGTGGAACCAGTGCAACTTATTTTTGTTTATCAAGATTATAAAGAAGCCATTTCTGTTGGGTGAGGCTCTCAAATTATCATCCCTACTGCCTTCTGCAGCAGCCCGTTGGGTCAAAAGCACAGAAATTGTTTATCCTGCCAGATTCCATACAGGGAAGCCTTGGATATTGTTTGCATTCATACTCCTTTATACCTTCACATCTATCCTTAAATCTGTTACTAACCTAAATTATTATTAATCTCCAATATTTGTCCTTTAGATTCAAAGGAGCATCTTTTTGTGTCCTACTATACTAGGTCTTGACTTCTGACTTAAGTGCCATGGTACACTAGTACTTTAGGGGTTTCTAAAATCTTAAATGACCCTGAGGGGACCCCTGAGGGATGTGTAATGTTTTGGTAAAGCTAAAGCTCACCAGCAATTTCAAAAAGAAAATGGTAGACAATAGTACTTAACAAAGGCTATTGTAAATATTCAGACATAACATGTGAATACTATATGTTGGAGGTATACTTTCACTTTTATATTATTTTATATTTGAATCAATAATTTCATATAGTCTTTAAATATAACAAGTATTTTCATATTTTTAAAATAGAAAACTTACCATTTTTAATGGGGGAGAACTAAAGCACTGTTGGGAAAAATTATAAGATTAGTCCCTAATTTTATTTATAAATCAATTTTCACTCATTTGCATCAAGAGTGTTTGTAGGAGCAAAGGACTAAAAGTCTCTATTTACTTGAGGAGTGATTTAGCTTTAGTACTAGAGGTCTGGAAGGTCATATCCAGGATAGGGTCAAACAATGAGAAGAAAAATTCTTTTCCCACATCTTCCATATCTTTTTGAGACCTTGTTCTCAGATTATATTTAGAGTTTATGAAAGGTTGTGTCAGAAAAGGTCATAAGACACAGTGCTTCCATGGATCTCTCTTGTTCTGGAGGGATTTTGTTTGCTTTCCCTAGTCAGTCAAAAAAAAAAAAAAGCCTTAGTTCTGTGGTGGGATGATGTGATTGTGTTTTAATAACTCTAGCCTGATATTTCTGAGCAGCTAGGAGTCTATTTGTCACTAGTACTGAATAAAGCCAATAGGCAGGCAGAGATGGTTAAGATGTCTGTCTGTCTCCATTAAACACTCTGCCTGTTTAAAAAGGTTTGGTCTGTTGTTGTTGTCTTGCCCTAATGAGCAGTGGCTCAACAGTAACTGGATGAATTAGCTAATCTCTAAATCCCATTACTATGTTTTGCCTGATGCATTTGCTGGGTTGCTAAATTAGGATGAAAGGTGCTAGCAGTGTAGAGCTGTTAGCCAAACAGACTCAATTGATAGCCCTACAACGTCAAGGTCATGACTGAAACTACTGCAAAGAGAGGCATAACTGTAGTTCTGCAAAAAAAATACCATTACTTAAGTAGCAATGGGATCTGTCAAGGGCTGGTGCCTATGTGGTATGTGTAGTTGTGGATGGGTGCCATTAAGGCAGCTCCATCAATATTATGGGAAATCTGAATGAGTAAAGCCAGGTGCCAAGTTTGCTCCAAAATTGCTTAACAGTCCATCCTTGTTTCAGTGGCTGACAATGTGAAACTGGGAAGCAAGAACATTACAGAGGGAAATTCACTGCTCTGAAGTTTTAGCCTCTTAATTGCTTTCTCTGAAGCAAACTTGAGTAACAATAATTTGGCTTAGAAAGTAGATTTTAGTACTGAATTTGAAATACTTGATGTATATTTTCTTCTTCTTGGGAGGTAATTATTAGATGTGATGGCATTATGCTTGATAGAAAGGCCATCCAAAGAGGTTGTCTTGCCCAAGATTAGTCTGAGAGAGCTAGAAATATTAGTTAATTTGAGGTATATTAAGCCATGTACCTTTTCCCATTAAAACTAGCTATCACAGAATGGAAGACAACTGGTGAAATTGGTGTTCAATAACAAGGAGTAATAACATAATGGGGTGTGAAAAGCTGATGGGTTCCAGATTGGATTTGATAATAGGCAGTAGAGGTAGCAAACAATTTGATAGCTGGAGAAGATTCAGAGAATTTGATAGAGCTGGCAGATGCCAAAAAGAAAAAATAATATCAAGAAAAGCTTTTCAGTATGGCAAAGTTTTCCAGTATTTATGGGAACACTTACAATTTTATTAATCTTTGCTGTTTAGAATAATCTTTGAATCAGCTGCAAGTGGCAGCAATAACTGATACTATATAATTTGTTTAGAAGTATTTGGGTTCTTTTAGAAAGACTACTTATGTCAGGAAGAAGTTTATAAGTTTCCTAATTTCTTGGAAGTAATTTGTTGTGGTCTAGGGGGAATTAAGAACCCTCACAACAATAATAAACAATATGGCAAATGGGTATTAATAAAAATAGTAATCCTTTATTAATGAAAATTGCCAAAACTTGTTAGGATCATTGGAATATATATTTACAATGGGAATATGCAATCTTAGGGCAGATATAAGCAATTTAATGCAAACTAGGAGGCAATAACTTGGAAAGAGAAGGTCCCCAAGAGCAGATAGTGCTTGATTACAACAGGGGGAGGCTCAATAAGAACCTTTATACCCAAAGGGCAGTGAATTAATTGCTCACAGCTGGTTTTACCTATGTGGGGGATGCTGCTGCTGCTGTGTTAGAGTTCACCGTGTGGTCCCAGGCTGATCTGGCTTCAGCAGACAGCAGGCAGTTAATGACACTTGTCACGACGGGCGCTTGCTTGGTTCCGGGGGAAACTGAGGCATGGCACGAGTCTGGTGGCAAGGGGAAGCAGGCTGGGTGGATCTGGCTTCTAGGCTTGTGGCTTCTCCGGCTTGCATGTGTACGGCTCGTGACTATATCCCAGGCTCTGGACCAGGCACTTGAGGCAGGATAGGGCAACTTGAGGCAGTTCCTACAAGGCGGGTCCAAGCAGGCTTGAAGCAAGGTTTGAAGCTAGGCTTCAGCAGGCTTGAGCAAGGCTTAAAGCAAGGCAAGGCAAGGGTGACTACCAAGTCACTTGTATATATACACATTGCCAGAGATCAAGTGGTCCAATGGGGCACTGAAGCTAACCTGTAGCTGCCCAATGAAAGGTGTTCTGCCAGGCTATGACCATGAAAGGCAGAACCAAAGACATTTGTTTCTGGGGGAGCAGTGGTCAGCTTCTGTGCTCTCACCCAGATAAACAGCTTGTTCACCAGACAGGCAGGAGTCCTGTCCCCTTTGTTCTTTTTCCCACATTACCCTGTCTTTCTGCAGGAAGGAGGGAAGAGAAAGGGACCTTGTCCTGACATCTTAAGGCCTGTCTGGGTTTGTACTGGGCCACATCACGGCCACACCATGACACTTCTTGAACTGATTTTTGCTTCATGGCATGCCACTTGTCTTACAGCAATGTTTGTGTGTACCTGTAAGCAATGTAAACGTGGTCAAATGTGATATGCAGAGTCTTAAAAAAAGTTGATATTGAGATGTTCTACTACTATACACAGAACCCAAAGCAAAACAAAAATAAACCAAACAAAACACCAAAAACAAAAGCAGGGAGGGGGGATGGGACAGGGATGGGGGACACAGGACAGGACATGACACACACAAAAATTGTTTGTTTTCCATACCTGTGATATAACTCCTACAGGTTTTTGAAAACTCATGTGCTTAGAAGAAATCATTACCTGAATAACGATGAGATATGATCTTAGGCATTGCCTCAACAGGTATGACTCTCTCAAGTCTGCCTGGCTTGTGCTGTTGTGCTCAGGGTACCCCTTCCAAATCTTAAGCCTTGTTTGAAACTCTTGGCTGCTCTCTTCAGCTTCCAGATGCTCCTTCCCCATCCTTCCTGGCATCTGCATGAGCAAAAGCAGGCAGCCTGATTGTTCTCGTGAGGCTCTGCCTTTTTTCTTTCCTTTCTCTGGTCAGTAATATGGCTAATGTGAAAATAACACTTTCCTGTTCTCTGATGACTGTGGCTAGATTGTCTGACTGTGGCTGATGCTGGCAAGGGTGATGTGGGGTCCTCTTTTTACCTTTTACTCCACAAGGTTTATATCCTGTGTGGGCTTTGCAGTCCAGTGGGCATTAGGATGCAGAAGGTTGCCTTCTGAACTAGATGTATCTTATGATAACCTACCTGGCCCTTCACGTGTATTCTGTCTTTCACACAGTTCCATCTTCCACTAAGGATCTCTTACCAGATGATGAGAAAATCTCTAAGCAGAAGCACAATCAATCCCTGTTTTTCGCTCTGGGGAATGTCTGCTGCTGAGAGTCTTGTGGCTAGAGGCATGAATTTTGCCTGGGTTTGCCTGAGGCTGTGGTCTGTGCTGCTGATGGGAGATGTCTCACAGGCCTGGGTGATCTCTGCCAGGCTGGTGATGTGGCTTTGTGAAATCCCCCTGTGGCCGGAGATGTGCTTATAGTGTGAGGCCATTGTAGCCATGTGGATGTTTCCCCAGGCCCTTTCAGTTAACAAAGCAGAAGCAGTATTATTATTATTAATCATTAGTAAAAACAAACACACTGAAAACCTTCAAAAAAGACTTGCTGACTGACTTTGGGAGCATAACTTTAATTGCTGATAGTTACTCAATTATTGTGTCCCTTCTGGGGACACAGTTCTGACCTTTCTTCCCTGCTCCTGCACGTGCACAGATTTATTTTGCTGTAATAATCACAGATGCAGAAATAAGGAAGGTTCCATTTTTAGACTGTCCAGGTTCATGCAGTGTCCATGTTCAAGCTCATGTCTTTAACAAACTGTTTTTAAAGGAGAAATTATAACAGTACTTGCTCTCTGGAAAATGTGCATCTAAAATGACTTATGATAAACATGTAAATAGCATATTGATTATCTTGTGTTCGATGAGGGCATTGTCTCAGGAGAAGTTACAGCAGCAGAGCTACCCTGTTTGCTTTGCAGTTCTTTGACCTTATTATTAGATGGCATTCTTATGAAAAAGATGAATTCATGAGAGAGGTGTTTAGGGGGACTGTGTTAAAGAGTCTGTCAGCATTTTAAATTGTTTTGTGAATACATACAAACTATTTTAAGCAGCTGCTCATCTGTGGTCAGTAACATGCAGAATACAGCCCTATGTGATGAAAATTTTATGTTTTATTTGCAATTTTATGTGAGAAATAGTTGCAAATAAAAGTAGGGAAAGCCTAACAATGCTAAAGAACATCAATTTTATCCTTAATTAAAAAGATCATACTTTTCAATTCTGCATTGTTTTACAGATGAATATTTTTTTCTGGGTAGTAGTAGGGGGGAAATGAAATGTTGCAACCAAATACCATGTTTTGTATTATGGTATAATTATTTAGTGGGATTTTAGTTTTTATATTTCTTTTTAAGAAGACTACTTTTGTTGGAAGGGTATTGGCATAGCAGCACTGTTGTATTGGAGAAAAAAAAATTGTTTCATTTTGAGAGAAAAATCTTAAATTCTCATGAAACAACACAGCAAACAGCCTGTTCTCGCTCAGAATAAGTTACTTTCTCCTCCTGTTCCTTTTCATTAGTCCCTCCTTGAGTCCTGACCTTTTATTTTCCTGCATTAATGCAGCTCTGTCTCTTGACTCCTCATCAACCTCTTCCTCTTGTACCCTGCTGCGGCAGACATCCTTCAGAAGCAAGTGCAAGAGCAGATCATACAGAAGCTGCAGCTAAGGATCCAAATATGCTTTCTGAATGTCATTGAAGAGTGATGAGAGGGAGGGGTAGAAAACAAAAGTCATAGTCAGGGCTGTTGTGGTAAATCCTGAAATTTCACAGAAAAAAGGAATTTTGAAACTCGAGTTTCAGAAGTGCAGCAAATTGGCTCCTCTCCCCACAACTCATAGAACATCTTGGTTCACTTAGTCAAGAGTAGACTATATATACATACATATATATATTTTTTTTTTTTATTATTTTTTTTAAACTATAAACCAACCTGTTAGGTTGTGGAGCTGAGTTCTTAAAACCAGGATTGCTACAGCATAATGACAGTGTAACTAGCCTCATATGTTATGTTTCAGTGGTAGCTGACAAATCCTTTTGTTGCATGATGTGTCTGGCAGTTCCACATGCAGGATAGCTGGGGAAGTGCCTCTGTAATGTTTGTGCACCTGAGGGTGTCTGCAAATAGTTTCATCTTAGTGCTGATGTGTAATTTACTGGCAAGTCAGAATGAAAGGGTGTAGATTATTTTGATGTAACATTGTGCTGACCCTGCTTATTGTAGATGAGCAGATGGTATGGAAAACATTTTGTATTTGTGCCAGAGAAAGGCTGTGAGACTGAAAAGTAAACCTTGGGCTGAAAGTCTTGGGCATGATGAGATCATTGTTAACATCTCCGGATGAGGTGGCTGGAGAACAACCTGGACATCATGACTGTGCATCACCATTCCTCAGGGGCAGCAAATCCTGCAGAAACCATTGGTTTACAGGCAAGGAAGATTTGGGAAAACCAACAGTGAACAGTGACTGGAATGTAATAGTGTGATGAAGCTGTTAGGTACCTCCCCATCAGGCTGTCACAAGTGCAAAAAGAGTGGAGGATTCAACAGGGCTAAGGGTCATTTTGGGCTTGCCCATTTAACCACTATTTTCCTTTTGCCTGCACACAGATGGATTTGGGAAAGAGGTGGGATGTGCTGCTGAGTGGGGAAGGTTTGTTCATCTTGATGCCCTGATAATGGGGTTTTCAGATTTTGAGCTGAGGATTCGTTGCTTTTTGTTAGGTGTGTGCATTGCTAGAGATCAAAATGTGGTTCTCCAACTAGCAGTCAGTTGCTAGGAGAGCACAAATACAAGACAAAAATGAGTAATTTAATTCACACTAGCACAAGTCTGCAATGGGATTGTTTTTTGGAGTGCCTGTGTATGTTTCTCAAAAAATTTAGATGCATGTCAGCATAAAGTTATACTAAGTGTGTGTCATAGAAATCAGGAGAAATACAGAGTGTGTCATAATCATTAGAGATGCAACTGAAATGAACTATAGAACTGCAGGAGAATATTTCCTGCTAAGGCTATGGGAATGATAACCCCTGATATGCATGTTCATTTATGGCTGTACCTTGCTCTTTATATTAGGTGTCATAGTGGAAATTCACAAGGGAATAATGCTTTTGAATTCACAGAAGATTTTATTAAGCAAGAAATCAGTTTGCACCCTCTACAGCCACAAATCTAAATGCCTAGTGATGATCCATCATGTCTACTATGAAAAAGAAAAGAGTTCTACAGGATTAAATATTCCATGTCATAATGTATAGCTGGAGTGCAAGCTATATAAATGAGGGTTTTTTTGGTGTGGTTATTTTTTTTAGATGCTTGACCTTGCACATGGAATTTTTAGGCACAATGTAGTCTCTGAGAGATGCTTTGAAAAGCAACAGCAATCGTATTACTGTCTGTATGGTAAATGCTTTAATTTGCCTTGCTCACTCTTTTAGCAGACTAGCACTTCTGCACTGAATGCAAATGCCTCACAGGTGTTGTTTTTATCTTCCAAGTTCCTGACTTGCCTCAGAAATGTCTGTACCTCTGAGGATTATAAATCAGTTAATCACCTAAGTATGTGGCTTCTCTTTACTGGAGAAGATGGAAAAGGATGTATTAACAAATGAAAGCAGAGCTGTGCAGATCTGAGCATTCCTTAGATTGCTGCTGAAAACACCAGTTGGGAAGTCAGTTGTCACAGTTGTGTTGTATGTCTGAAATCCACGTTTTAAATATTAGTTTGACATGTAGCTGTTCACAGTAAAGTGATGAAATAGCAGTGGAAATATGCCTTTCATGTGTGTTATGTTGTAGATTTGTATTATCCAATGCTATTGATTATTTAGTTTGAAATATTTCTATGCAAGTATCTTTCAGGTGATCTCACATAATGAACTCAAGTGGATATGTACGCACAAAAATCTGTTGGCTGTGGCACAAGCTCTTGTAGATGAACATAGATTTATACATTTAATACTTCTATTCAGACTTCCTTGTATTCAGCTAGTGATAAATTTTCATTTTTGAAACTTGAATCTCCTTGATGGTATAATGACTGTTCTGATTTGGAACATGTCTGCAATAGTAGTTGTTAAAATGAGTTCTCTTCTGCAGTGATTGGGCAATGTTTTTCTTCTTATTGTTCTCCTACCATTTAGACCTCAGTGAGATATATGGTGCTAATGATTGCTGAAGGCTTTTCTGAATGGTCAGAGAGGCTCATAGTGTGAAGCAAAAACAACTGGATGAAAAACAGTGTAGAGTGTTGGAAGTGGATGTGGCATGGGATGATTGTATTGCATATGAATATTGCATATGAAGAAGATTGTATTGAATATGTAGAACAGAAGTGAGGAGGTGGGTTGTACTTTTAGCAGGAATGACATACCTTCATGCAGTCTGGTAAATACCTCAACTGACATACATGTTTTAGATCAATCCATCTGAATCCATTCATCTTAATTGGAAAGGAAGACAGGAATTGTGCTAAGGATACGGCTACATTTATGACAAATTTAGAGTTCATTGTGGTTTTTATCTTAACAGGAAAGTGAATGATTTTTGTAGAAGTATATAGTGATTAATTAATTCCCTATGCATTGTATTTTTATAAGAGGCACAAAAACTGACCTGCAGAACCACACAGTGCTCATATAAAAGGGTAATGTCTTTTGTGAAAGAAATTTCAGTAAAGACTCAGATTAAGCACTTCTACAGAATTCTGGGAAAACTCTATGTCTACTAATTTCAGATTTTCCTTTGAATTTACTATTTACCATTGTGAAGTAATCATACCAGGTTATATCTGCAACACATGAAACTGCCTTTCTGTTTTCAGAGGGTTAAACTTCATTGTTGTAGCTTCTTTTTTGATTCCCAAGCACACAGAAAACTGCTCAAGTTCATGTATAACACAAGAGGGCAGGGATAGACTGAACCAGGGCTTGGTTCTGCTTTGTTGATAATAGATCTGAACAGTTAAGAGCAAATCTCCAGAATGCAATCACAAATCCTTTAACCAGGCAGTTTGCTGAACATCTGCAATGGAATTGACACCTAAATTAAAGTTAAGCATCAGCTGAAGTTTTCAGAGAGCAAATTGGAAAGCTAACAAGATCTGTAATTGCAACAGAGATTGTAATGAACACAAAGCTGGACTTGGGAATTACTACTGAATTAACAACTAAACGAAGTAATTGTAAACATGCTAATTTTCAGGTATGGCATGGGTTTATGTAAATTAACAATCAACATATTTTGCATGTCTTTCACACTTTCGTGTCTTCACAATAAAGCTGCAATAGCAGGGAGCACCAGTCATGTAGTAGATACACTATAAGCAGAAAAGGTCTTCCAATGGACATAGAAAATGAAAGAAGATGGGCAGGGCTTGTGAGGATGTGGAAAGCATAAACAAAATAATAATGTAATATCCAGAATACTGAATATGTTGATGTAAGTATTCATTTTTTAAACCAGAATGAATATCTGTGCAGCTTTGGGGGATTATTCTCATTTTCTACTTCTTTAATATATTTAAATAAAATATGTTAATTAAATTAGCTCAAATTAAAATGCTAATTACCTTATTTAAACATATCAATGAAATTAAATGTATTTTCCAGTTATGCAGAATATAGTTATACTCTCATGCTCTGTGCTCTCTCTTGCCTTCTAAGATCTCTTGTGAAGGAAAAAATATTTCTACCTGTAATGTCACTGTTATAAAGGGAATAATAAATCCTAAAGAGATTTATGGGTGGGAATCTTGCATAACTATCATGAAAAAAAAAAAGTAGCCACAGTATAAGTTTATTTAACAGATGGATATGTACATCTGTTTTAAATAATATCATTAAGGCCAAAAATTTTAAAGTAGAGCTAGCAAAGAAAGTAGGAATATGGCTTTGTTGATTTAGCCATGTTCTCAGTTAGTTCATTAATGTCAAGCTAGTCATGATATGGATTTTAAAGTAGGGGTCAGCTTTATTCTGTTTTATATTTGTTTAGTTTTTAATTACAATTTGTTTCCTAAAAAGACATAGTTGTGAGTGACACAAGGAGTAGACACAAAAGTTTTTGGTAAGAGCATGGCTTTTGTGCTTCCAAGCACAGGTAGGTTTGGTACACTCAAATGTAAAGATGTACTTCTAGAACAGGGTGGGGGGAATATGTGCTGTGCAAACCAGATGTGGAGTCTCTCAAGCACTTATAGGTTGAAAAATGCCAGAGTTACCATGGAAAAAACAAAAAGTAACTTGGGGATGTGAAGGGTTTTGACTTAATTTTCATTGTAGTAAGGCCACTATGAGAATGCTGCATAAAACTGTCACTGATTGTGAAAAATTAGAATGGAGAAAGAAGTGAGTAGCTGAAATAAAATTAGGCTTGTGACTGAATTTATTAAATTTCTCAGAATATTGTGAGGTTGCATGACTGCAGTGGTATAGTACTTAATGCTCAGCAAATACCATGCACTACAACCTCTTCAAAGCAAAAAGACAGTCTTAATATGAACTAGTGGGCAAAACCTGAAAGTAGCTAAGTAGATTATTTGTCACTTGTCTTCAAATAGGCCTGATTGTCTTTTTTTAAATAATATTTTTGGTTGAATGTGCTTTTCTGCAACATTGCCTAGTTGATATGAACAGAGGAATGAAGCTGAAGACTGAGGCATGAACAATTTGGTTAAATGGCCACATGAACTCTTCTGGCCTGAACTCTGGCTGTTCAGATTTCATCAAGCAATGAAGCAGTTGGGGTCACTTTCTGTATTAGTGCATAGGAGTGCAGAGACTGCAATTCAGGAATAAAAGTTTGTGTAAATGCATTAAAGGACATTTGGAGTGTAATTTGGAAACCAGACAAATCGTGCTCTGCAGTGTTTCTGACCTGTTTCTGAACTGCATGGTGCTGTGGGGACACAGCTTGTCATGTTGGAGTTCAAGCTATTTCTAATATTTTCAACATGGCCTTAATCTGTTCTGACCACCTCATATCTAAAGAATCCAATTCCTCAGGCAGAAACTGCTTTATTAATCATAGCCTTGCCATTAACTAGCAGAGCTAGTAAATGGGGAGAGGATTTCCATTAAAATGTCCTGAGCAGAGAAGGTTGGAGAAAAACGGAGAGAATTTTATTGTAGGTCACTTTCTAAATTAATTCTTAGTTCACTGCTTGCTTAGTAGGGACCCTTTTTTGTTTGGTTGGTTTTGGTCTGGGTTTTTTGTTTGTTTGGTTTTTGGTTTGGTGGTTTGTTTTTTTTTTTTTTTTTTTTTTTCATGGTTAACAGTCTAGTGCCTCACTTTTGGAGGCATTCTGGTCAGGTTTCCTAATTAATCTTGTCTGCTTTAATTTTGTCTCAAAATAAATTATGGATTTATTTCACCTTTCTTAGACCTTTTACCGTGTATGTTATCTATGACAGCCATTCCCAGCCTAGCCCATCCAATTACACTGCTTTTGGAGAAGAAAATGGCCCTGATGAGAATGTTCTTCCAGAACATCAATGGTATCAGCAAGGTGCAATCTGACATTTTAATTTGAAAAACATCTTCTCTAACAAAGTAGATGTCTGTCTTTAATTTCCTTTGCAAACTAGTGATTGGCTTTTGAAACTTTTCATTAGATTTAATGGCTGAACCATGCTTTTTTTTCTTTTTCCTTTGGGTACTATATATGAATTTATGTTAATGGTTGTACTGCAGATTTGTGATAAGGACTTGGATGATGAGAGTTACACCAATTGACTACTTACATTAGTGACAGTTGAGTAGGAATCCAGTGCTTACTTAAGCTTAGACCTATCCAAAAGGCTATGAAATATCTCAGTGTATTTTGGAGATAAACTTGTCTCCTTCTTTGGCCCAAAGCATGATTGTGTCAACATAAAGAGGCCAGAGGATGAAGTCAGAGAAAACTCTGCTTCATGGAGATATGAAGAGGCATTTATCAGGCTTAACTGTAGATATTTGCAGTTTGGGTGTCAGTCTCTGTGCTTATTGGCCAAAGGTTCCATATAGTTGAGGGTAAAATAGGCATTTTTTTAGTGACAAATTTTTTCCTTGACGACAGCTCTGCAAAAGAAGTGGATAGGATGACTAGGTCTGCTTTAGATAAGACCTACTTTTAACCACATGACTCCCATCCATGCTGTCTTGGATAATGGCCAGTTTCTGGTGCTGACAGGCAAAACAAAAGAACTGGCAGGTACAAAGTACCTAATGCAGTCAGCACTCCCTAGGATCACTGCTGTCCCCTTCCTTTGATCATCTGAAAGGGAAATCGAAAACCTACCTCCTGTGAAGGAAACTTGCTCTAATTAGGTAAAGCAAGTACCAGTCATGTTGGGCAGGTGAACAACAAAACATGGTGTAGCCTTGGCCAAGAAAACAGGAAAGATAGACCTTTGACACTAGTAGCTGTTGCCTTATGCCTTTCCCTTCTTCTCAAACTATGGTTGCTTAGACATGCCAACAGCCTTGAAAGTGTCAGCAGGATCACCCACAACTACAGTCTAAGATCTTACTAACTCCTAGGGGCAGCACAGTAATTGCTAAGCTGCAGACTGCACAAACTGAAGACAGAATTTGCCTTTTGCTAAAGCAGTTCTATAGAAAAGCGACATGATTTTGCAGAGCTGGAAAAATAGGACAAGAGGGAACAGGAGTGTACCCTCATGGTAATGCTGTGATTGAGTCCTTTTCCCAAGATTATGTCAAATTTTCACTGAATAGCTACTTAATGTACAATGTATTAACAGTCTTGGGAGCAAGAGCTGGAAAAGATAATTGCACTCTCTCCAGTCAAGTATCCTATTAGGGTGAAGGTTCCTGCTTCTCCTTTTGCTCTCTTTCTGGCTCCATGGAACCTTTCCTATTCATTGACACGGCCTCAGCAAAAAGGAGAGATGTCCCAGCCCCTCTTAAAGCCTAATTGCTGGGGACTGTCCTATGATGTGGCAGATAAGGGAGAGAATCCATTTCAAACTGAAGAACTTAGATTTCTCATTTCCTGAGCAGAAGTGCTAGTCAGGAGGCTATATATCTGTGAATATATATATATATATATACACACACACACACATGTATGTCTATATATATGTATAGATATATCTGTAACTCCCTCACAGTCCCTACTAGCTAAGAACTGCTTTTTAGAAAGATACTGAGTATACCCTCAATTTGAGTGTTTGAATCTTAACAGAGGGAGTGCACTGCCCTTCTGGTTTGTTTGGAGGCAGTTTTGGTTTTTTATCAAAAATGATGGGAGTAGGCATCATAATTTTAAAAGCAGAAAAATTCAAGGATTTACTGGCATTTTCTGGGCATTGTCTGGTCTTTCAATTGCAGTCTGGCTCTCTGTGGCTTGGTAGTGAGGATTTATGCTAGCACACAGAAGCAGAAGTGCAAGTGCTCCTAGAATTTCAGGTCATTCAGGGCAATACTTGTGCTGAGTCTCCATAAGTATGTATGTTGTGATCTGGACTATCTGATTATTTCTACTAGGTTGTGCTGTCATCCTCTCTACCTGCTAAGATACAGAAAAATAATTTTATGCCTTTCTCTGAGTGTGCCCATGGGATGTGATGGTTTGGTTTGAGTTTTGCTAATGCACTGCAAGTCACTATTTCACTTGGGGATCTTAAGCATTGTGTAGGCTTTTGCCAGTTTTGGGTTTGTATCTTAGGCTGGGACTGGAGCACTTAATTTCTGATCTATAGTGAGAATATTGTAAATAGAATGATAGTCCTATGTGCAATACTGATTTTTGTACCAAGTGCAGATTAAGAACAGTTTAATAATTAAAATAAGGAATGACTTGGACTGTGTGATGGCAGGCTTTATTTATCTTGAAGTTAGCAGTATCTCTTGCAACACATTTTACTTTTTAACAAAAATACAGCTAGATTTTTTTCCTGCTACTGTCTCCTGCCTCTCATGTCAGGTGATAGTCTTTAAATGAAGTATGTAAATCTAGAAAAGGAAATGTATTTTCCTTCTAGTGACAGCACACAATGCTTCTATGTTGAAGTGTTCACTTGTTCCCAGGTGGCTGTTACTAATCTGAAGTAAGACTGAGGACATTTAATGATGGAGCAAGGAACTGTTCTGCATGCCCTGCTAAAATCTATCCTGAGCAGAGCAGTGCTTATTTTGGGATTGCTTAGCAGACTAATTTGGATATTAGTGAATGTGTATAGCTGATTCAAAAGTCTTCTTTTAGTTAAAGGGCAGCAATTAAGACACCTAGTAGCACATTTGTTTATGAATCATTGGGTTTTATCATCACTAAATACACTGACATTATTATTGTGGGAATTGCAGCTACTTGTAAGTGGGTTTGTTGAAAATTTGTTGTGCAAATACTGCAGTATTTGTGGAAAGCTGTTTGATATTTCTGGCTGGCCTAAATAATTTCGTATTTTGAAAGTAGCTGGATTTAACCTTAAGTACTGCAACAACTCTCTGTAGAACTTGCTGTCTTAACTCTAAATAGGTGTTTGATAAAAGCTTCTGGTTTTGATATTTTCCTTCCCTGAAGTACAATTTCCCACCTTTTTTCAAAGGCTGTGAAGTATTATGTTAGTTCCATTGCCACGGTTCATAAAATGCTACTTTATTAAGCATTTTCCTTTGCCTTACCAGTAGTAATTAATAGCATGTCAGACTCCATTAAGTTCTGGGTTGATTGATTTAAACGGATGAGGTCTACTTTTTTATTCTAAGGTGTGACTTCAATTTCAGTTTGATTTTTTTCACAATATTTTGTACCTGAGTAGTGCTTTTTCCAACAGTGGTCTGAAAACACCTAAGAAACTCTATTACATGAAGGTCCAAACCATTGCTAGCCACTCCCTTTGAAGTTCAGCAATCTTTCTGGGGTGATTTCAAGAAGGAGAAAACTCAGCTGTGCCACATCCTGTCTTCTGATAAGAATCTGCTTCTCTGGCACATAAAAACAAGTGTTTTCTTGCCTATGAAATAGAGGGGTAAGGCAAAAATAGCCTTACAATGAGAAAAATTTAAACTCTGTTCCAGTAACTGTTCTGTTAAAACTCTGTTCACACTGTACTGGCCTCTGTTCAGAAACTTCTGCCAGATCACATTTAAAAAAAAAGAAAATTCACTTCCACTGACAGTTTAGGCATTGTATTTTCTCCTTCACTGTAGTTGATGGTAATTCTTTGGCTGGCTTTTGTGCCGTCTGAGGATGTGTCTACTTTGAAGCTAGTGAGCACAAACCCACAATCCTGCAGTTGGCACTGGAGTACAAGGCCAGCTGAGGCCACAAAAGCTGGAATTGTACCAGATCAGGACAGGGCCAGCTCTCATGTCTCCAGGGTTGCAGGTGACCATATCCCTACACCCCTCAGGCAGGCATGGGTTATATTATTCTCCTAATGGAGATGACAGTTTGGTGACAGTTGTCATCTGAGCCAACACTAGAACTTGGAAGCTGGTTGTGTGACACCCTGCACAGGAGATTGATGACTGTATGTATGACTATAACGTATGGATGTGTCTATATATGGCTGTAATAAATTTACATCCTCTGCAGATGTTTTACCCAAGAAACGAGGGAAATTTTGGTTTAGTTTAGTAAGGAGTTAAGTATGTGCTCAATGATAAGTAACACACAGAGCTCTGTTTCTGCATGCCATGGAAATATTTCTTGTACCTTGAGCTAATAATGATGTATTCATTCAATTTCTTTCTCTTTAAATTTTACATGAACTTGATGTACTTACAGGTTAATTGAAAATGTATGGCAAAGTTATATTAAGTTACACTGAGGGCAGTTAAATTACAAGTTGAATTCCTCTTGCTAAAGGTGATTAGAACATCTTTTCTACCCTCCTCCTGCCCCATATTTTCAGCTAGATTAGTTTTATACAGAAGAGTACTCCACTAAAACAACACTGGCTAGGTTGTCAAACAAGAATAGGTTTCAGAATTGTTTTTTGTTTGTTGTTTTTTTTTTTTTTAACCCCAAACAACCCTCTAAAACCAAAAATACAACCCACAAATCAACAACAATGAAAAAAAAATAGCCAACCAAAACCCAGAAATGGCTGCTACCATTGATTGGTTGATTGATATGCTTGTATTGGAAATATGATATATTGGAATATAATACTTCTGATAGACAAAATGTAGTTAAAAGCTGGTTCAGTATGGCTCGTTTACACTTATGACAGCTTTTATCTAGCTAGCTGAGGAAAAAAAAAAAAAAGAAGATCCAGAAGAAAGGACAAAAAACTTCTAGGCCAATTGATGCAGTTTTTCAGTTGTGGGGCATTTCTAGAAAACATTTAATCATTTGAATTTAGCATCTCACAGTTGGACTTTGCTTAATCTGGTTGTTGCCAGACCAGTAATGGACCACTGCAAATTGGATGCTTCCTGGCTGCAACAGCAGGAGCTTTGTTGAAAGCAGTTTTTGTTAAGAGCAATTTTTGCTATCATTCTTGTTGGCAAGCTGGCCTTTTCTGTTAGGATAACGTTTCTCAAGTTCAGCACAGCCAGCGTCTCGTATGAGCTGGTCCTTTTCATTGGGCATGGACGTCATGGGCACTCCTATTCAAGTACCAAATAGCAGTGATTTGGACATAGGTTTGTGTGCATGTCAGGTATCTTTAAGATTCTGTTGGAGAACAATACTACAGAAATAACACTCATCAGTATGCTTCCTGTTACATATTTTGTCTTGAGAATGAATAGCTGTAAAGGCAATTATGGAAACACTGCTGACCAAGTTACATAACCCTGAGACAAGGGCTGGTTGCACAGCAGAGTGTGTGAGGTATACTTTACCCAAAGAGCTTTTATGAACTTTACATGCTTGCTGATATCAACCAGCATCTAACCTAGACTGGAATCACTAAACTTTTTTTCAGATGCTGAATTTTCTCATGAGGATCATTGTTGTGTTTATTATTCTTGTTTTGCTGTATGTTTCACTTTATCTTGTATGTCAAGCCTTCATTTTATATGTTTTATTTCTTCTTAAAACGTAGGGTTTTTTCCCCCTTTTATTTACTTTTTCCTTCTTAACTGGAATATCAATAAATGCACTAATGAGTTACTACTTGTTATTATATCCCAGAAAGCATGTATGTATCTTTTGTAATATTATCAACTTGTCAAAGACTGCCTGATGTGATTACTCTTTATTAATGAAGACCACAATATGAAATTACATTGACAAACACCTTTTCCAAAGGGGAAGACATTTAAATTGATGTTCAACATCCACTACTTCAGTTACATGACATATCTGCTGAGAGCTAGCTTTTACATATTGACATACGTTTTTATTTAACTTTACCTGGAAATGTCAGGAGGGGAGTTTAGGGAAAACAGAAGAGAGATATTAATTAATACTGCTCATGGTGGGATGCAGGCATTGTTTCAGTTTCAAATTAGAGCTGTGCTCACTCAGGCATGCACTGCTAATATGTTATAATTAAGGACTTGTAGAGCAAGAAAAAATTAATGGAAAGTATCTCAAATAATGATGCTGTATTTCAGAGTTGTATTACAGCAGAGGGAATCACTATGGCCTCATGATTCATCTGTCATTTGCCTTTGCTTCAAATTGCTCTGTGTGTGTGTGCCACTAATACATATATATATATATATGTACACATAGATATATATCCCATATAAAATCACCAAAGGCCTGAAATTATCGAAGGTATAGAGATTTCCTGTATATGTATGGCCATTAATAGCCAAAAGGTGCTTTTAAAAGTCTAGATATATACTTGTGTTTGATATTTTACTCTAATAGGCTATGTAGCTAATTTATAAAGCTTCCATCATTTTATATCCCCAGGTTATAATATTCCCTTCAGAAGCCACAGTCTCTTAAAGAATCCTGTGCATTATAATTTCGTAGGTAGACAGCTGGAAGGAATATTAATTGTAGAAACTAATCTTAGGAGGAGGATGAGTTTTAGCACCATTGCCACTCCTCTTGGAGACCCCTTGGTCTATCATAAGTCAAAATGAAACTGTTATTTCAGAGGTAGGTATGTAAAATTGTAGTCATTAGCTACTTTACAGAAATAATAAAAATTGACTGTAAGAGATGTTTCATGGAAGTTACAGGAATGTATTTATTAGCATAGTAATTTTAACATCAAGAGGGATCCACTTTGACTTGTCTTACAGAAGATTATCTAAATCTTAGATCCCTTGGTGGTTTGTTTTGTTTTTGTTCAATAATAACTGACTGTCTGGATGCAATTCTTCTTGTTAAAAAAGCTTCCTGTGAGCAGTAGGCTCAAGTTGTGTTTGTATTCTGCATCTGAGGATGACATTGCTGCCATGAAGGTAGGAAGCTTAAGTTTTGTATTTAGTTTGGGATATCAACTGAGTATCTGAAATTGCTGTGTCCAGATGGCAAGTAGCTCCTTCTCCAACTACTTGTGAAGAGAGATTGTCAGACCTTGTTTTGGTGATGAGTCATCCCTGACTGACAGTTTTACATAATTATGTGAGTCTCTGCCTAACATGAACTTGATATTTTGTGTTGTGGAATAACCACATATTTCATGAAAAAAAACAGTTATTTTAAACTTAAAGTTTAATTCCCATTCAAGGATTTCCAAACATTTTATAAACTTATGTTTTTTCAGTTCAGAATGTATTTCTCATCTAAGTTTGTGGGGGCTTCAGAGGTTTTTTTTATTTCTTTTGTTTGCTTGTTTGGTTTTTGGTTTTTGTTTTTTTCCCTTAAAAGAGGCATCTAAGACTGGGAAGAGTCTGAGTCAACCATACAGACTGAATTTTGAAAATTTGTTGATTCCTGCTATGTACAGCCGTTCACAGAAAATGTAGAATTAAAATAGAGCAAATGTGAAAAACAAAAACTTGGAAAACTAAGATAGACTTAATTTACTTTTTTTGTTTGTTTGGGTTTTTTGTGTGTTTTTTGTTTTGGTTTTTTTAAACCACCCTTCTGTGGAAAACTAACTATTTGTATGATTTTAGTATTCTAATCCTTATTATCATTCATGTAAAGACAAGGTCTGATTTTTGATTCAAAACATTAGACAACCAAATTTGCAGGCACTTACTTGTAAATATATTCTAAAGCCTACTAAGTTATTTAAATTCCTTACCTTATTCTTAATGTATTTTCTCCCATCATAACTCCAAATGAAATTGAAGTCATCTTCATTTATTTGATCTATTATCAGTGGTGTGGCTGGATCATCAATATAGGGAAATGAGATCATTATTGCTCTCCTGCAACTATCATGAGGCCTCTAAGAGCTGGTGGATTGAATAGCAGAGGAAAATGATGTTATTGTAAAGAAGATTCCTAATTGTTGTTTTTTCACAATTTAAGCTTCCAGATGGCCAGGGTTTGAAATAATAAAATATATCTAAACATAATGATCTTTAGAAGAGAGTTCTTTTTGCAGAAGTTGCATGACCTTCCACATGATTACTTTTTTGGTGTGTCCCAAGGTGCATAACCCAGTTAAACTGTCAGCAGTGGCAGATCAGTTGTGTGCACACAGGCTTTTTGTTCATATTCAGAGGAATTAGCTTTTACCACGCAGAGGTGCTGGAAAGGTCATCCTTAAGTAATTTGCTCTTTTAGACTTATTTCTGCCAGAAGATCTTGTGGCTTCATGGCAAACATAGTTCAGTGCCTTTTTTGCCCTGCGTCCTTCAAATGGCAAAAGGAGAGGGATTAAGAGAAGTTCAGGAGTTTCCTCAAAGCTGTAAAGGCTTCTTCAATTGGATTTCTTCCTGTGATGCGATCACCACCTTTCTCTACTGATAAACCCATAAATCTGTACCTATCTTAAGGCTTTTCTTTGAAGTAGAATGACTCCTGTCTCCAGTACTGCAGTTATGTAGTGTACTAATGAAAAATTCCACCTACTATCTGTATGTTTCTCACGACGTCTTGAAAATGTTGAAGACGGTGAAGCTGCTAAACATTACTGCATTTCTTGTTTTGTAGTGCTCCACATGAAGGAAAATGCCTTACATAATCAGTTTTCTTCCTACTTTTAGGGACCTACAGAAGAGAAAATTGGAAAAAAATAATTTAAAGAAATATGTCAGGAGCAGAGACTTCACTTTCGATTGATATTGCTTACCTATTGTATTTCTATTCTTATAATCTCTGTATATTAGAATTTGGATTTATGTGTGTGTCTGCTGCATTGGCTGCCACTTGCCCTGTTTGGATAGAATAAATGCATTCTTGCTGCAGCAAAGCTCTTTTGGCTCCCTTGTCATATTTTCTTGACGGTTTGAAGTTGAACGTGTTTCTGAGGTACCAGATGGCCAGGTATTAAATGCATAAAGTGCATTATTTCCTCTTTCCCTCCCCTGCAGCAGTCTGTTTCTGTTTAGCTATGCAAATAGGAGTGGTTGAGTTTAAAAGCTGGAGGTGCAGCTGATGTAAACCCCAATAAAATCAGCAGCATGGAATGTGTTTCAAAAGTAAGCAACTCTTACCATTTTTAAGCGGCTTTATGAATAGTGTTAAGTAAAACTGTTGGCCAAAGAGGCTATTTATTCATTGTCTGTTTCATTGACTGGAGGGAGACAGGAGTTCAGAGCAACAGCTCTTTTTTTATTTGGTAGATCTGTTAGAAACAAGCTGGGCTGGTTCCAAGTCAGCATGGTACCTTGTGTGATAGAAGTCACTCTCAGCTGTTAATAGGTTAAGGTAAATTTTAGCATGACACTGAAGAATACGTAGGGAGTTCACATAGTTAACCGTGCTGCTCTGGACTTGATGTGGTAAGGCTGCAGTAAGAAGCTGTTAGTCTCTTATGCAGATTTAAAAACCTTGTGAAATGCAGATAAAACTTCACTCCTTGCTGCCTGTCTTAGCTAATAACAGAGTTAAGCCTTGTGTAAATAGGGTGGCAGGTAGGCAGGTGGTAGGTAACACATGGATTTCTGGTGTTTTATAACTTAGTGAACTAAGGGTTGTTGCAGAGACACTAAATTTGTCTCAGTTCCAACTTTGCCAGGTGATCTGTTATCTCCACACCCTTTCCTTCATTGGATTAAAGTTATAGATGGCCTTTTAGCTCTTAAGATTTTGCAAGTAGGGCAATGTACTAGAGAGAGAAAAATGTGTATAACTCTTAAGTTTATTGAGAGATCTCATTCTTTCATAAGGAAATATGAGGTAGAATTTTTTTTAATGACTTTAGATATCTGAATATCTGAGGTGAAATTTACAGCTTTATGTGTTTTATTACTGTTTCCAAAGTAGTTCAATTCCCTTCAGGGAAGTGCTTCTGAAAAATATGGGGCTTGTTTTATACAGCCATGGAAGCTGTAATATACAGGACTCCCAAAATTACTTGTGACCTTGCCTGTCATTCATTAGTGAACGCAGCAGCAACATTAATCAAAATGTACTCCTTGGAGGATTTTCATCTGTAGCATACTGCTCCAATAACTCTTCCTGTGTTTTCCCTAATGTCAGCAAAATCTGACATTTTAAGAGCAGATGTATAATTTCTGCTAATATTTGTAATTCACTCTACAGGGCGTATAGACCATGTAAGAGATGCTATGGTATTCAGGCTTTAACATGTACAACATTTTGTGGTGCTTGTGGGCTTAACTTCAATTTATTTGCAAAATGTTTTTTCAAATACAAGCATGGAAGCTTTATAACACAAAGGATGCAAGTCTCCCATAGCAAGTTGTGTTGGTGATCTGTCATAAACCAGCAAACAATCCATCTTAGTCCATGACAATAATTCTGTGGAAGTGCTGGTGTATAGCACTTTGAATCAAATTGTTGCATAAATCCTACTGATTTCAACACAGTCAAAATATCACCTGCTGTCTCTCTCATCCCAGTGTCTGTCATGCTTGTCCGTGAGACCTCAAGCATCACTGTCTCTTTGAATCGTAGGTTGATTTCTGGTTCTGATGATAACACAATCAGGTTGATAGTTTATTGCTTCTCATCCTATGGGCTTGTTCCAACACCTCTCCTCTGTACTCCAAAGTATGTAACAGTATTTCAGTCTTATTTTTCTGACAAAAGCTGATCAAGAGTAGGTACATCCCTGTTGTCATCCACAGTTCTCCCTGATGGAAGGACATCTCAGTATCTCTCTAGAATCATCATAGAATCATGGCTTAGGTTGGAAGCTCCCTGTCATGGGCAGGGATGCCTCTCAAATAGACTTGGCTGCTTAAGGCCTCATCCAGCCTGGTCTTGAACACCTCCAGAGAGGAGATATCCCCAAGTCATTCTCACTTTCACTTCTTGCTTTCTGTTTCTTTGCAAAGAACCAAGCTTTACATTTCTAATGAAGGGCTGTTTTAGTGGTTATGTTAAATCTTATTTTGGTTGTTATTCAAGAAAATGGGTGTGTTTGTTACTCTAGGAGAAATCCTTGTGATAAGAATAGAAGGAAATGTGAGTGGAAGTCCATGAGGTCCATGCCACTACCCAAGGGCATGGTTTTGCAGATTGAAGTGACTTGTGGAAATGGTGTGTTTGTGACAGTCATGCTGGGTTGCTCCTCCATGTATTCTACCTGTTCCCTGACTGTAAGCCTGGAGCCCTGGTGGGAAACAGTGCCCTGGGTACAGCATATCTCAGTGGTCATACTGCTGGTCAGTTTCTTTGCAATGTAAGCAAACAGGATGACTGTAATTCTTAGTTTAGTGTTCTCTGTAGTCATGTGTGTATGTATTGCATATGTCTTAAATCACACATTGTGAAAAGGAGTGTTAGGTTCAAACATTATCATGCACTCTCTTGGTTAACCTCAGTCCTTCTCCCACAAGGGGGAGACAGAAAATATGATTGAATCAAAGGGGGGAAGTATCTGCTGTGAGGATACCCTAATTAGCAAGCAACTTTACCATTCCTGAGGGAATGAAAATCACAGAATGGGTAAATATCAATAGTGTGGGAACATTTGGTATGACAGAATGTTTTCTTGTAAAGGAGAGAGAAAGAGACCGTGTAAATGTGATTCTGGATTTTGAAGGAAGGCAAAATGTTTCTCAGCTAGGTTCTGGCTGTGTTTGTGTTCGCACATAATGTGGTGCAATCGGAGCAGACCTACCAAGCAAAAACACTTGGGTTTGCAAACCTAAAATCCAGGCTTGCAAACCTAAAATCCAGGCTTGCACAGATTTCAGGAAGTGCTTTCCCTTGGAAGACTTCTAGCCTGATCCGTGGGGCCTGAATGCCGCTAGTGCTTATTTCCATCAAAAAGGTGAATACATCTGCTCCACTATGAAAACCAAAGTCTGCTCAATGATGGTGAAGCAGAGAATTGCTGCAAAACCATATGACATATGAAATAAGGCACTACTGTGAACACCTTCTTCTTTCCATTTTTGTAAGTCTTCATGCCAAAGATGGTTTGATGTGAAATTTCATATGGAAACTCTGTCCAAACTGAAATTTTATCTGAAATGTTCCCTAGTGTGAAATCGAAGGATTTCCCTAGAGAGAAAAGCAGCAAAGCTGGTAGTGGTGTACTAACACTATCTTTCATTATGGAAATGCTTGCCAAACTGAAACACAAAAATTAATGTGAGGCCATTATATACCAAAGGAGGGCAGAAGAGATGAAGTCTGGTTGATTTGTTTGGGTATGGGAGTAGTGCTGACCATCTCCCCTAAACCAGAGCAGTCCGATCTGTCCATTCATCTGCAGATGTGCTCTTGCCAACCAAGTTGTTATTGTTGGTCACTGCTATATTCCTCAGTTCCTGGTGGTGCTTTTTGTGTTTTTTTTTTTTTTTCTGATATATTTTTCAGCAGTATTCCTCCTTCTCAAGATTATTGATTGGTTCCTGCAGTCAGAGCTGCACTGCTTTCCACAATGCTGCTCTTCAGCTTCTGATTCTGCCTGTTTTTTGTTTGTTGTTTTTTTTTTTTTCTTTTTCTGCAGGTTTGTACATGAGCAGCCTTATTTCACTTTAAACTTTATCTTCTTTTGTGACCAACTTGTGCAAGCACTGTGGTAGAAGGGAGCTGAGATGCTGGTAGATCATCCAGAGTTTTTTAACTTTTTATTAATTTTTTTTCCAGCTTGTTTGAGGGCACTCTTTCTCATTGGGAATAAAAGTAAAACTAAATGGACAAATGAAAGCTTCCAATGCAGTACAACTGTGAATGATCAAAAAAAGAAAAAGATTAAATGAGAATATTTACTACTTCTTACTCCATCTATAGCTGCATTGACTAATGACAAAGTTGTTTTGCTACCCAAGGAAAAGATGACAATGGAAGATTAGTGGGAAGATGAAAGTGTTTTGTTCTCCCTTCTATATTGTGTTTGCAAAAAAGAAATTAGCTCTGCGTAGATGACACAAGCAGCAGAGGAGTAAGAACTATTCTGGAACAGGAAAGAAGCAAAAGACAGACACTATTTAAGTGAAATGATTTGAGATCACCTCACCCTGTTTCCAGGTGATTTAAGGTGAAATTTATTTAATTCTGCCTTTTAGCAGTAGTCTTAAAGAAGTCATGGAGATGGTTTAGTGATCCAAGAACAATGAAGGGTAATGTAGACCTAACTTGAAAAAGGAGGGTGCAAAACAGGGAAAGCTGATGCATTCTCAGCTTAACTTAAATTTCTGGGAAATGGCTGAGGTCTGTATACCTCAACTGCTTGTTTATTAGCCTCTACCCAATTAAAAAAAAAGAAAATAAAGAAGTAAAAAAATTGGTAAGTAAGAGACAACATGCATTTGACCAAAAGAAAAAAAACCAAAACAACTCTCAAAGGATTTCAAATGACCTAATTTCATCCTTTGACAGTGTAATAAGCCACAGGGCTAAGCATACACAGTAAACATAATCAAATATGAATTAAAGGATATTTTTGAAACATTTTCAGAAGCAAGTTGTCCATATGAAATGCCCTAACCTCATAAATGCATCACTAATAGAGCAAAATCAACTCCTCCAGGATGGGACCTGTTACTGGTGGAGACCCTGTGGGCAGCAGGATTACCTGATTTTGCTTGTGCTGAATCCTTACACCCTGTGACTCAGTAAGGGCTTCCATGGGTTACTGACCTGATTCATCTGCTTGTTTGGAGATGGTTATGTGGTGTTTCTTCAGTGTTTTCATAATGATTTAAATGATGCACCTGAAAGTGTGCTTATGAAATCCACTGGTGTGATATACATGCCAGGAGGGCCTAAAAACATTCTATGCATCTATGAATCAACATCTTCAAGGAAATGCTTTAAATTCATAATGACAGACAAAAACTGAAAACAAATGTGGTGCAATCCAGTGGTGTCAAGTGCCACACTTGTCTGTAGTGTACCATGTGTGGAAGGGGCAAAGCTAGCTAGGAAGCAGAAAGTGCTCTGGGGTATAAAGTGCATTGCAAGATGTGCTTGAGTTGTTCCCATCATCATGCTGCAGAAATATCAAATGGCCTACTGGTATGTTTAAGAAGGAATGTTAAGTAAAAAATGTATGGGAGATAGTAATTCTATTCCCATTAGCATTTTTGTGAGGTTTATTCTGGAGAAATGCCTAGCTTGGGTGCTTGAAGAAGTCTTTTTGGAGTAATGTAGGAATGATGTGAAGAAAAACAGATGAAAGAATTGATGTTCTGGAAGAGAGAAGCCTGAGATGGAAAAAAAAAAAAAAAAAGGTCTCCCTATACTGAAAATAAAACCTTGTAATTCAAGCTGTATTATGGGCTATCAAGAGAAAAGATGAGGAAAAATGTCCAAACCCTACAGACAATGAGTACAGAAATAGATTCTTAGTGAAATTCAGCCTATAAAAATAGCGTAGGGATTTTTGATCCTGCCTGGATGGTGAGTGATGTCTGATCTCACAAGGTCTGAATTGAATGTATATCCCATTTTTCCTGAGATGCCAGCTTGTCTGGGTGGGGACCTCAGAGAACTGAAAGCCAGAGCAACTGTGTGAAAGAGACAAAAAATGGAAGCAAAATATGTTCAGCTTCCCAGGACTTTAATCTTTGAGTAGAGAAAGACACAGGTGCAACCAAATGATAGGCAGTAACTGCAACGTGCCAGGATACAAGGGTATGCTGTGCACTGCCATCTGTTAGATTAGTTATGATTCTCATTGCAGCATCCTTCAGGCCTTGCTCTTGCAAAGGATTTTGCCTGCCTACACATTTGTCTTGTATGCCAGCCTCGAGCTTTAAATTGTCTTTAAACTTTATGAGACATGAAAGTTTTTTGTCACTTTGGTCTTTTATATTGCAAATCGTTTTGAGATATCATACGGCTTGTGAGGAAGTATTTGGATGGTATAGAAACCTTCCAGATAAAATGGTTCTTGTAGCATGCCTCCCTTGTCTGTTCTAAACTGATGTCTCCAGCAAGTGCCATAAATCTACTTTTCTAGGCTTTGGTATTTTTATTCATTATTGTCACCACAGGTCTTATTCAGTTGGATGCTCTAGCTTTGAACATAGGATTATTTGTGCCTAGTTTTTGCAACTTAGAGGCTTAGCTATACAAATTGCACAACTCCAGGCTTCTCTTCCAAGCAGTGGATGGCAATAGGTGCCTCTGGACAAGGATTTAGTGATTAGTATTGGAAGAAAGGACTTTGCCTCTGGAAAAATTGAGTAAAAGCTTTGATTGCAAAAGAATAGGAAAGTGTGACTTGTATTTGATGTGGGAAGTGTTTATTTTTTTATGAACTAGCCACTAGGGTAATATATCTTGTGGTGTATTGGTTTGCTAGGTTTTGTAATGTGGTGGGTTGAAAGTTTCCCTCCAACATGAGATTTGCCAGACCAGCTCAGCTGGAAGCAAATGAAAGCTGTCTTTACAAGCAAAACTATAATCTACAATGGAATGCAATGAATATATACAAATTATACACTATTTACAATATTTACAGGGATTTACAATTAATGACCAGCACAAGGACCCTCCTGGCCAAAGACCAGGGGAGCTGCTAACAGCTTATCTCTCCCTGCCTCCCCCTTAGCCCCCTGTACACAGAGGGACAAGAGAGCAGAGAAGTTAGAACTTAGCCAAAACAATTCAGCCAAGGTCAAGCAGAAGCCAGTTAGTATCTCCCAGCCCAAGGAAGTGAGAAGAGAGATTGTTTTGCAAACTAAATTTTATGGTCGATAACTCTCCAATGGGATTTTTTAGAACTACCATTATTTTCCTTTTTACAACAAATAGTGATTTATTTACAGCGAAAAGTTTTAAAGGCATAGGCTAAAACTACTACAGTTTTTAAATAAATTTTTCCTTAAAAATATGAAACAACTGAGGAGCTTTTGTAATATGATTTTGGTTTGGCTTAATCATACCTCTATTTTAAAGATACCATGACTTGTTAAGACATAATCAAGTCATTATTATTACTGTAATGTGAATGCAAATGGAACTGCACTGAATAGAGTAGTTACTTGTATTTTGTTGTGTGTTCATGTATACAGCCTACAATCAAGTCATTGCTGTGGAAATAAGCTGGATGGAGGTTAAAGCAATGTCAAAAACGTCTTTTTAGATTCTTTCCTCCAAGTTTCATTATCACATCTGTAGTTTAATCTTCTTTGCTACATGAGTGTCTGGAAGAGTTTATCTCACTTTTTTAGGTTGAAGAGAAGATGAAGTACTGGAATCCATGAAGTTACATTGTTATTGCAATGCAAACATTTTGCACATTATTTAAGGAGGAAAGTGAACTGTGCTTGGTCTCTACTTTGCATGTGGCATACAGCATACATAGCATAGTCTCAGGCCATCAGCAACACTGATGAAGTTTACTGAGGGTTCACATGATACAGGTTTGCAAGTGAAATCTGGCTTTTAACTGCTCCTCCATAACCAGAATCATCATGTTGTACTTGTAGATTTTGGTTGTGGAATAGCAGTCTGTGTTTCTACCTTAGGAAGGAAAGCCTTTTAAGAAGTCACAGATGGAAATATTTAAAATGTTTCCCATAGTTTACTTTGTTTTTCTCTTAATGATATACATCTTGGCTTCATATTTATTTCTTTACTTTTAGTGAGGATTTCTGTGATGAATTAATCTGAAAAAAATGGTAGTTTTGGGCTCTTGCAGTCCAGGATGTACTGTCATTATGAAAAGGTCTGTAACTGTTGGAAGTGATTTGGGATATCTTTCTATTCCCTTTTGGAGGCTGCCATCTTGTGTTCTGAAATCAAAATTTCTGTTACCATTCTCTCACTAGCAACTGTAGTTATGAAAATGGCTTTGAAATTGTGAGCACATTGTGGATAAATGCTGCAGTATTTACCCTAATGTGCAGATAGTCAAACTCATATACAGTCATTCTTTTGTCTTAAAGCAATGTGATCCTAAGAGTCTTTGATGGACGTTGGCTCTGAAGCTCGTTGATGGTCATTGAGAAGACAACTGCTACGAGCAGCTTTGTGGCAGATAAATGGTTTTGATACTCATACTCATGCCATACCAAGTTGGAAGGGAACTCAAGGATCATCTGGTCCAGCCTTTCTTGTCTTACAGATTTTACCTGAGACTGATAACATTTTTCTTGTGAAGTTCTTACTTTGACATAAGATAAAAATGAGCTCTGCAGGATTTGATATTAACATGCATAATTTTTCAAACTTGCTCCATGAAATTGTCTTCAAAATGTTTAAAGTAAAAGTAAAATTTCAAATGCAGATTTAAATTTCACTGAGGGTCTTCTTATTCTATTATTGGTTTAGCTTTGCTTCTTGTTTTAGGGTATTTTTTTCTTCTGCAATGTTTTCTTTTGTGAAAAGTTGAATGAGCAAATAAAAAAGTAAATTTACTAGTAAATTGTCAAATTGGGATCTTCCAGAGCTTTGAGAATCAGAGGGGAGCAATAATGATGCCTCAAATGGAAGAGTGCAGTAGATTTGTATCTTCTGCTATTTAGTGGTAAAGGTGGTGAGCAATCTTCATGCTATAAAGAAGTGAGTTACATTCAGAATGTATTAACATCAGGGAAAATGTTAGGGATATTTTCAGTCTCATCTACACAAAAATGAAAGCTGAAGCAGGACTTCTGGAAGCTGGTGTGAACAGGAAGGTTTTGTGTTTGTTTTTATTTTGTTCTTCTTTAGAATAGTAGTATATTTTCCCAGCCTCTCTACAAAGTGAGTCAAGCAGAACTTTGCTGAGCACTCTACCATCCACTTTTCTCAAATGAAATTCAAGGTGATATTTGAAAATTACTTGAGTGATGTTTTCCCCACTTGTAAAGGTATAAGGACTCTGAATTACCTTCTTGTTTCCTCATACATGAATCAAATATATGGGATCCATCCACTGAAGAGGAGTTGTAATTATTCTTGATTCATCTATGCTCACAATACAGTTATCATTTTAACTTAGCTGCTCTGGCATATGATGGACTCTTATGATGCTTTATAACCTTCTGATTCATATCCAGCCTTCCATGTTTACTTTTAGCACAAATTTACATTGGGCTGAATATGGAAGCATATACAATATTATGGACTGTATTCTGAATCATTAAACAAATTAAACCTGCTTGAAGCTATTAATTGCAGGTAACAGGCTCTGGGGAGACCTAATAGCAGTCTTCCAGTACCTGAATGGGGCCTACGAGAAGGCTGCAGAGGGACTGTTTATGAAGGTCTGCAGTGATAGGACAAGGGGCAAGGGTTTCAAATTAGAAAGGAGGTAATTTACACCGGATGTTAGGAAGAAGTTCTTTACCACGAGGGTGTTGGAACACTGGAACAGGTTGCCCAGGGAGGTTGTTGAGGCCCCATCCCTGGAGATATTCAAGGCAAGGTTTGACAGGGCTCTGGGCAATCTGAGCTAGTGGAGGATGTCCCTGCTCACTGCAGCGGGGTTGGATAACCTTCAGAGGTCCCTTCCAACTAAAACCATTCTGTGATTCTGTGACTGTGAAACCATTAAGAGTGCTCAAATACAAATTTAAACTGATCACTGAATGATGAATAAAATGACTAAAAAGCAGTTAGAAAAGTTACTGTTTCTAGAGCTAGTATACAGACTCTACAATTACTTTTAGGGTAGTCTGTGCAATTGCCAGGGTTCACTGAGGGAATGAAGGAGAAAGCAGTTCACAGTAGCAATCTGTGTACATTCCTAATGTGGAAGTCAAAACTGACTTTTTGAGAAAGTAAAGCAAGATGTTTAAAAACAAAACAAACAAACGACCCACCCCCCCCCCCCAACAACCAAACAAAAAAGCAATAACCTTCCTCTCCCAAGCCAACCAAAAAAGTCCAATCCATCCATAACAACCTAGAACGGGGAAATTAATATTTTGTGTGATTTGCGTTCTAGAAATTACTCTACCATTGAAGATCTGCACAAAGGTCCAAACATAGCAATTTTCAAGCCTGGTTAGGTAAAAAAACTAAGGCTCATAATGCTTCAAAAATCATTAGCTTCTTAATGTGCTGCATAAAGTGAAGGCAATTCTAGATAATAAACACAAAAGAAGTCAAAATCAGGTACTTCCCTACCACACCATCAAATAGTGTTGTGCGCATTAAAGGTGCAAATCTGTTCTCAATGAAAGCTCCTGCAAAACCAAGATGTCCAGAGGCTTGCTGTTGTGCTGGTGGGCCTAGCAGGTGGAAGAAAATTGCAGTCATGTATCACTCTTAAAGACAGTTCTAAGGGAGAAGCTGCCACAAATTGTGGTGTTCAGATGTTGGGGAAGGGATGGATGACATTGTAATTCATTTAAGACTACTGTTGAGCTGCTTCAAACTGGTGAAGTTGATGCCTTATTGAAGCAAAGAGCAGTGTGTGATGCTTTTCAAGGAAGAAACAAGAAGAAATGAGTAGCGGTCTGGAAAAATAAAAGCCGCTCTAGAGGCTATTAGCTTCCATTAATTTGATTTGAATAAATCCAGAAACTGATTTTTTTTTTTTTTACTGGAAAAAAAGATTCTCACTAACACCTGAACATATCTAGCAAGTCAGTTGCCAAATGGCTGGAAATCTGTTACATTGCAAATACTGCACTGGGGCACAGTCAACGTTTTTCTCAAGTTCAGCAATAGAAACAGTATCTCCATTTCTTTGGATTAGCTAAAATAGAAGAATTGTTCAGCTGACTGAACTCACTAAATCCTTATCCTTGTCCAAAACCCAGAAACAAAAAGGTGTTATTTGTTCTTATCACTATTCCGAAGTATAAGTGAATAGCAGTTTCTTTTTTTTCTCTTTCCTTTTTTTTTTCCCTCAGCCAAACCACAGAGATAGTCTGCAGTATTAGTTACTTCCTTGTCTTCTTTTCTTCCAGCAGGAAAGAGATATAGCAATTTTAATCTGAAGTCTTCAATCTCTTAAGCAGAGAACCAGGGGAAAAGGCAGAAATTAAATTAAATTCAGACTATTACTTGATGAAGCAGGAAGGAGGTGTGTCTCAACTTTGCTTCAACAGACATGCTAAAACTACACGGTGTAATGAAAAAGGTAGTCTTCATAATTTTAGCAAGGATCCAAAAGCATTGAGGTGAGATCTTGTGAATTCTCTTCCTGGGTGAAAAGCTGTCTAAAATCTCCGATAAGGTCTTTGATGAAGACTTTCTTTCTTCAGCTTGCTGCACCAAAAAATTTAAACACAGTCCAGTAATCAGTAATCTTTGCTTAAAGAATCAGAGGTGTGGTTGCTTTTTATGAACTTTAGAAGTTCAGAAATTTGTTACAGTCTTCCCAAATTCCCCACCCCTGTGGAACATCAGGTTACTGATGCAGGGGCAGAAGGAGAAGGATGAAAGTACAAGCTGCAGCATCCTGGAGTCTTCCCAGCACCATGCTGTAAGCAAGCAGAAGCGTACATAAGTAAGGAGTAGGGTGAAGTGGTGAGCATTTCTGCTCATTCTGAGGCTGCTGCTAATTCTGTGACTGCTGGAATGACATAACACATGCAAGGCTGTGGGACCAAAGGCACAAATGTCACACGTAAGCTAGCTCTTATTTTGGGGCAATTGTTTCCTTAGATCAATACTCTATCAAACAACTGCCTGGAAGTTACTCAGAATCTCTTGAATACCTGCTAGTGGTAGTACACAGCTTGAAAAGGAAAATAAAATTCTGCCTGAGGGTGAGAAGCAGTCTTTGATTCGAGTGTGCTGCTGGTTTGGCTCTCTGTAGCATCCTGCTTCTCTGTTGCATTGTGTACAGAAAGCACATTCCTTGAACAGGAGGCCTGAAGAATTGTCTGACAGAGCTTTCCATCCGTGGAATTATGTGCTTGGATGTACAATATATGGTAACTGTGCTGTAAGAATGGCACAAGGGGATGCCCCACCTGCCACAAACTGTCTGCTGGTACAGTTTAAAAATTCATCTGATTCTTCTTTTCTGGAAAGGTACAAACTGTAACTTTGTTGTAGCTCTTAGGAGATTATAATGTGGAAATGAGTAGCAGTAAAACTACTCAAAATTTTTATAGCGTTTGAGTCTTTTCACAACGTCTTGTAAGCTTCTGCCCGTGAGATTCTGCATGTAATTGGCACTTGTTCCGCAAATGCAACGGAAAGCAGGCAGCAGAGGATTCAGCTGGTTATAGGCTTTCACCAGCATCTTGGGAATTTGCAAAGCCGGTGAAATTATCAGGTGTTCCTTCTGCCATCCTGTGGCAGTACTAATACACTGCAAAGGGCCGATCTTGGCAAGTTTTGCTTAAACGTGGGCTACTGTGTGATGCTGGGGCTGTTATGAACCATGCCCAGATCCTTGTTTTGAACGGAGTGAATAAGAGCAATATAGATTTTGATTTTATACAATTTACCCTAGCTGGCTGCAATTGTTATTTGTTAGTGAGCAAATTATATTTATTGTACTGCCTGAGAGAAAAATCCAAAGGGTATTTCTCCTGAATATTGCTCTTTGGAGAATTTATATATTCTTGATACTTTCCTGAAGTAATTACGATTTTTAAAAAGTAATATAAACTATTAATATTAAAATTAAAAAAGTTCCCCATCTTACAGTTATACTTAGAAGTAATTAATCTTCAGCTTTAGAACAATTTTAATGGAATTTCTGGAAAGAAATTATCTTTTGGTTTTGTATTCCCAGATAAGTCAGTGTTATTGTTATTACCATGTTTTTGTCTTTCTTCCCTGTAATGGCTAATTTCTGTAAATTATCTTCATGACAGCTAGATAAAGTTTGAATTTTTAATGATATTTAAAGCATAATGACAATTTGCCTTGATTTAATCCTCAGAGCTTAAATTCCTTAACATCTCTGTGGAATAAATCTAAAAGATATATAATGAAAACATGAGATTTAGATGATTTTGTTCCTCAGTTCCTATTTTATTTAAACATATTTCTACAAATTGAAATTATATGAATGCAAGAGCTTGGAGTAGGAAGTTTTAATATCAGGAACTACTAACATAAAGTGGAGTAGATTAATGAACTATCTGAATGCATAGATCCATAACTTTATGGATAGTTATGCTTTACTTCGTGGCTGTGCATGGACAGGTTGTGCACATTAAATATTAAACCCGATTTGTGATACAGCCTCAGAGATGTCATTCCATGTGTTCATTTGGCCCAGAGGCTCTGATACATGTGGTACATGGATGCCACTCCAGGAGTTAATGTACTGCAGCTTGGTCTGGTTTTACATGGCATGGACAAGACTTCATTCTGGTGTCCTCAGTACAACTGCTTCAGTTTGTTCAAAGTATGGCTTTTTGAATGCCTGTGGTTTTCCAAGTCTTTTTTATGTAACTCGGATTATGTCATTTCTAAATGGAAAATTTATCTCAAAAGATTTGTCAAGCCCATGAGAAATATCAAGCTTTCCAGTCTTGTTAATGACTTTTATATTTACTATAGAGGCATGATGAAACTGTAGAGAGAGCAATTTTGAATCAAGGCAGTAATAGAAGCAGTAAAATACAAACAAAACTATTGCTGAATTAATTCCCCCGTTATGTGTTCCTTACATTTAGATATTTGTATTTTGACTGATGTCTTAACTGGGCATTTGACCCTTTTATATTTTAACTGATGTCTTAACTGGGCATTTGACCCTTTCTTTCCTAACATTTGCTGCAAAACTAAATAATTTAGGAATGTTACATTCCTTGAGGCCTGCACCTATATATGTTTATACCTTGATATATTCATCCTATTTATTTGAAATAAGTCAATTTCTATTTGGTAGCTAGAAATGATAGTTCTATTTCCAGCAAGGTCGTTCTGGAAGAGTGAATTGTTTCTGTGGTTTATGAAGCCTATCTGTACCCATGACCCCTTCATAGTATAAATACATATGTATGTGTGCATTGGGCTTTATGTAACTGTGTGTGTTGTACAGCAGAGGGAGTATTTCGTCAGGAATGGAGGATATTTGTCACTGTGTCACTGAGCACTTGGCACATCACCAGCTTTAGCAAGATATATCATATCTTTTTATCAGAAACAATCAGGCACTAGCATGTTAAACAGCATACAAGTGCAGAGGTTGGATGGGATAAGATTCGAGTAACTAAAACCTTTCATTTTCAGCTTGTACAAAAGAGATGTCAATATCCCTGAAAACTGAGTGGAAAATTGATATGTATGTTAAAGATGGAAATTTCACATGCTATCAGTATTTATTTTTTCTGTAGATTGAGATTTTAAAATGGTCTTTATGAATTCATTTCAAACAAGATTTCTCCTCTTTATGTTCCCTAAATCAGTGTTTTCTAATGTCTTGAGGTTTTCATGTCTTTGTATAAAAATCTGCAGTGGTGGATTTTATGGATTCTAAGTGCTGTATTTTAGGCATTGGTAGGGAGTCTAAACTGTGCAATGAGAGATGTGGGCAATGCTCTCAGTGTCCTTCTGTTCATCATTAAGACCAACAACAAGAACAAATATATATATATATATATATTTTCCCAATGAGCGGGTTGAGCAACAGGGAAAAGAGGGAACCAATTAATCCCCAAATTCTCATAATTTATTTTATTACCACATTCCCCAGGATTTCAAATTTTGGACCAGTATTTTTTTTTTTTTTTTTAGAAGATAGGTATTGATGAAACACCCAAAAGAACTCTTTGCTTATGCTGTTACAGAAGAGGTGTTCATTTACAGTCTAGTAACCACAAAGGTAAATGGAATTGAAGCTGATAATGCCTTTCTGCCTTGTCCTTGTGCTCCCCTCATCCAAACTGATTGTTTAATTCTATTGTAATTCTAAGGAACATGCTGTCTTCACAGCCCTCTTTCTTTCTTTCCTTGCTTCCCCTCCCCCTTTCATTTTCATTACCTATTTACGCTTTAAATCTTTATGCTGGTAACAACTGCCAGGTAGAAAAGAAAGTGGACACAGTATGCTAATGGCTTAAAATGTTAGCTCACCTTTCTGGTATTTCACATTTCCTATTAGAGTTTCTTTTGAAAAGTAGATTTATTGTTACCTGACATCACAAGAAGAACCGGACAAAGCTACTGTCCTTAATGGAAGACTCTTGGCAATTTGGTCTTACAACAGAACTGTGTCAGCAGCACAGGGCTCAAATCCCAATGGAGTTTATTAAGTCTTCATTCTTGTACATTAGGCTTGTTTTGTGTCAAAACAAAATGCATTCAGTTTGGTGGTGATCTGAGAAGACCTCACCTTGCCATTTTGTTTCAACAATTTGTTTTGGTTTTATTAGGTTTTTTGTTTGTTTGTTCAGTTGTGTGTGTGTGAGTTGTTAATAGAAAGATAGTTGAATTAAAGATATAAGAAACATTTTAGTAGATAAATAGGAAGCTTCTTGACTGTCTCATAACAATTTTGTTGACTCCTCTGTATTTTATGTTACTGATTTTCCTCCTGCAGTTTAATTTCAAACATTTCCTTTCTTTGCTGTCTGATGCAGATCACTGTTACTTGGGTGAATCCACCTGGGCAGCTTCCAGAGCATCCAGTCAGTCCTGGCTCACTTGTCATTTCTAGTTTGGGCTCTGTAAGGCCCCTCATTGACACAGATTTGGTATCAGCTTTTGCATCTGAAACCACGAAGGCAAACTCTCCTAAGCCTTGAAGCTTCTGTGGTAGGACATTCTGAGGTTTCTCAGCTAACTGTGCTCAATATTCCATCACTGTAGTGAAACTGGTCTAGAGGTGGAATTTCCCATTTAAATGAAGATCTCAGTGCATAGGCATTTCAATCCTTCATTTTGATGTCCTTGATAGATGAACAGAGACAGTGCAGTGCATCATGCTGGTCTCTGGGTATAATGCATCCATTTCTCATGATTGTTTACAATTTTGAATGCAGCGTGGGGCAGAGATCCCTGAGCTACTGCTGAATAATCTAGCTCCAGAACCCAGAAGCAGCAGAGCGATATCAGTATGGTCCTGTACTGGGAATAATTAGCCTTGCTTGAGAGGCTGGCCTAATTAGCCCATGCACAATGTTGCTCTAACGAGGTTATATTCTCTCTGAGACCTCAGCTAATATCCCTGCATGGTGCTGTATAAATGTGCTAGTTTGGTTAGTCTTCACATTTTGTTGCATTGCACTGGGTAAATACGCATTTGAAAGGGTAAATGGGGTCCAGAAAGAACTTTTTATTTGTTCATCATCTGCAAGGGTATTGTATATGTATCTGTGGGGTACTATTCTGTCATCCTTGCTCACTAGGAGCATCTTGCTGAAACCAGTGGACCCAGTTGCTTATAATTCACTTAGAGATATGTCATTCAAGATCTTAGTGGTTTAGACTTGCAAAAATATTACTTCTCATAGAAATATTGATAAAAATGACTGGCTTATAATCATGCAAATTATCAGATCTCTATTAACATGCCTCAGTGGCAGCAACAGACTTTACTCCTCTTTAAGTCTGTCAAAATGTTAGACGGATGTGGTTTAGCCAATTAAGGAACTTCCATTAATTTTTCTTATGCCAAGTTGAAAAGTATTGCTGATGACCTAGATTCAGTGCAGCCTGTCTTTCATCATTGTTTTCAGTTTTTAGTCATGTGGAGTCCTCCCATTCTCTATAACTTTCTGGCAGAGATTTGTAGGAAGTATGACTGCTTAAGAGTTTATTGATTATGGGATTATTCTGTGCTGCTTTCAGCATTGTCAAGGCCGATTCAGTTTCAACTTTGATTTTGTAATTTTTTTTTTTGTCTCCTTTGTTGCTAATACATGTTTCTAAAATACTTAAAACGAGTCCCAAAGCATGTAAAATGAAGTGCCCTGAAAGATGTGCACCAAGTAATCTCCAGATATTTACTTTCTGAATTTCTAAAACTTTAACTGGGCAAAGTGGGACATTTGGTCCTGGAACACTTCTGTGTCCTAAGGCTAAAAGCTTCCTGCACAGCAAACAGCCCAGGCACAGCACCAGCCTGAGTGCTGGGCACCATCCAGGTTGCCAGGAAAATTATTTCAGAATGCTAAAGAGGAAGGTAATACTTCTTCATACCTTTGTCAAGCACCGAATCCTCTTCATGGACAATATTATAAAACTTATGACTTCCTCAAGTGTTGATTGTACTTGACCTGTCTCGTTACCTTCTCTCACCAGCGTGGAGGACATGCTACTGCTGGTCCCAGCACAAGGAGAAAGAGGGTTTGCTTGTGACCTCTGTGAAAAACATCTTTCATGCATGCAGAGTAGTTGCATCCCTATGAAAGCTGTCTTCTATAAAAAATGAACTTGGATTTTTATGGAAGAAGGGTGGCTTGGGCATTAAGAAAAGAATATTGCAATGCCTTAATATGGCAGCATCTGAGGTGTTTGGGCTGATTATTTTATTTGTCTCTTTGTTTTTTTTAGGCACTGCAAGTAGAATTATTCAGTGTTTGTAATAAAGAAGTGGTGAATGATGGGAAAGTAATGATGAAATAAGCCTGGTCATGACTTTGTAGCTCACCTTAGGAATTCTGAATTTATTAATTAGGAATGCAGTAGTTCATTAAATGGAATATTTTTTTCCCCAATATTTTTGTGAAATCATTTGAAGAATTTTATAAACTAAAGTTTTAAACAGCAAAATAAAAACCCACCTTGACCATGTATTCCATGAGTGAGATACAAATATTGAAAGCAGACTTACACTGTGAGGAGGGTTTTTAAAGAGCATAGCACTCCACTACACAGGACTACTTATGATGAATGATGCAATCTCTTTGATGGCTTATGAAAATGTTTACCTACTGTTAAACTATCACTAAGAAAAAAATAGATTCCATGTTCTCCACTGTAATTCTTGCTTTAATGTTGAAGGAATTTTATAAAATACCAGCATAAAATACTGTAATCCTTTGTGTCAAGATGTAATAGGAAGATATGAAATACCTCATCACGCAGTGAGCAGCATAGTTGTAATCTTTGAATTTCTCCTATTGCATTTATTGCATATTTTGATGTTGCTCTTCCAGTGCATAAATAAATACTGTATAAATTCTCACTGAGAGGGAGAAACGTGGACTCTGAAGCAAAAAAAAAAAAATACTGCTCCTGTTCGATATTTCTCTCTCTTATTCAATCATGTTGGTTTTTTTCCCTACATCCAAAGTCATTTTCTATGTCTTTTATCTCAAATGCTTAAACCCTTCTGAGATTTTCTTTCATTCCTTTCTTGGTCTATTTGATTATGTTTTATGTCTGTTTTCAAGGATAATTTTAGTCTAAAAAAAAAAAAAAAGCCACGGTGTCATAATATGAAACGTGATTTATTTATTTATTTTGGATAACACTGTTTGTGAATTCAGTCAGACACTGAGTGCACCTTGCCAGAATATTAAGTTCCTACAAACATGAGAGCACACAGTGAGATGTACTGTACATTTTGATGATGAGGTTAAGCCAATTCAGATTACTGCAGGGTGGAATATTGCTCCACAATTGTAATTTTGTTTCTTCCTGGTGATTACGATATTTAGATCTAGAAGAAGGATTTTAACAGGAAAAAAACTGGAGAAGATATCAAAGATTTCAAGGATGGAGGAAATAGGGGAATTTTACAGTAATTTTCTTACGTGGGGACTAAGCGTATTAAATATTTCAATATCCACTTTTAAAGCAGATTGGATCAAAGAAATCACTATACTTTTGATCTGTTTCAAAGGCTTCAGACTTTTTTTTTAATTTTGGTGTTTTTTTTTTTTTTTTTTTTGTCACAATGTTTTGGTTTTTCCTGGTGTTGTTGATGCTTGAAAGTTCAGTCTTTCTGGGGGGGGATGAGGCCTAGAGTTGACATGACAGGTAAGTGGATTAGGTTGCAGTGTCATGAGTCTGCACATAACCACATCTCCCAGCACCTGAACAAAAAAAAAATGTTATATTGCAAATCATTTTTATATCCTACCAACTGATGAAAGGTTTCATGCTATGTTTTCATGAGAGATTCAATGAGAAGTGTAACTGGGAATGATGTGAGTGTGTATCAGTGAACTTGGAGAAGAAATTTGCCCAGCAAAGTGTCATGCAAAGAATTGTCTTTACTGAAACAAGGATCTAGTCAGCTGTAGAAATCTGAGGTAGGCAAGTTCTAGATAGAAGTGTAACAAATTGTACACATCTGCAGTTCTGTCACCAAGATGCAGGGATAGGCTCCTCATACAAACACTTAGAGTCCACTACAGGCATTGGGTATTTTTGGCTGTGATCCAAAACTTTCTGGCAGTACAGATGCCCCAGGCAGCGCTACAGGCTGGGGACAGAGTGGCTGGAGAGCAGCTAGACAGAGAGGGACCTGGGGGTGCTGGTCGATAGTAGGCTGAACATGAGCCAGCAGTGTGCCCAGGTGGCCAGGAGAGCCAATGGCATCCTAGCCTGTATCAGGAATAGTGTAGCCAGCAGGACAAGGGAGGTTATTCTTCCCCTGTACTCAGCACTGGTCAGGCCACACCTTGAGTATTGTATCCAGTTCTGGGCTCCTCAATTTAAGAGAGATGTTGAGGTACTGGAACGTGTCCAGAGAAGGGCAACAAAGCTGGTGAGGTGTCTGGAACACAAACCCTATGAGGAGAGGCTGAGGGAGCTGGGGGTGTTTAGCCTGGAGAAGAGGAGGCTCAGGGGTGACCTCATTGCTGTCTACAACTACCTGAGGGGAGGTTGTAGGCAGGTGGGGGTTGGTCTCTTCTCCAAGGCAACCAGCAGCAGAATGAGGGGACACAGTCTCAAGTTGTGCCAGGGGAGGTATAGGCTGGATGTTAGGAGGAAATTCTTCACAGAGTGATTGCCCATTGGAATGGGCTGCCCAGGGAGGTGGTGGAGTCGCCATCGCTGGAGACGTTCAAGAGAAGCCTGAATGAGGCACTTGGTGCCATGGTCTAGTTGATGGGTAGGGCTGGGTAATAGGTTGGACTGGATGATCTTGGAGGTCTCTTCCAACCTGGTTGATCCTATGGTTCTATACAGGACATCCTATTTCTACAAATCCACTCAGTCAAATCACCATGGGTTATCTTTAGCAGAATATACTGTTCCATTCTTGGAGGGAATGAGTGCGTGCTATTGCCATGTGCTTCTTGTGTCCCCAGCCCTAGAGTGGCCTCCTCTCAAAGGAGTGGTTGTATTGATGTTGTTTTCTGCAAAAGATCATCATTCTTGATGACAAGCAAAAATTTGGTTCAGAGAACCATAGTAGCCAGAAGATGTTCCTAGGCCATTTTGAGCCAAAAGTTAACTAGAATATTGGGGAAAACTTTTGAATTGTAATGAAGAAGATGAAACAAGACTTCAAGTAGTTGCCAATACCCTCAGGATAATTCAAGGAATCCTTTGCATCTTGGACAGTTGGGTGTAGAACTAGAATGGATTTGAGCAGAATGTAGATATGCATTTTGGATATTTTTACCAAGCTAAGATGAAACCGTGTGTAGCTCTAAGGTTATAATAAAAGCCCCACTTTAGAAAATCACATATGAATTTAGTGGTTGGAAGAGGAAAGAACCAGCTAGGATGTGTGAACCATGGAACTAGACTAAGAAGTGTACTGATCAACTTTGTAACTCAACTAAATTATTATATTTTGATCTTCTTTTCTTCCTCCTTTGTCTTTTCACATTTTGCTTGTGCTTTTTGCTCTTAAAGCACACTTGAAGGAAATGTGTCAAAGTCACGGCAATATCTATCTGGAGTATCTCAGCTTGAAGGGAAGCAGTTCCCTAAAACCTGCATCTGGCTAAACATTTTCAATTTTTTCTCTTCTGGACATAAAAACAAAACTTCACCAAGCTGGGTAAAAAAAATCCAACAAAAACACCCAACAAACCTGCCAGTCACATCTTTTGATTCTTTTCTGGCAGTTATCATCTGGGTCTCTTCTTTATATACACAATTTTGGTAAGTAAATAGTAAATACAAAAGTGTAATTATGTAGAGGAACCCCATTCTTCATGTCAGTCAATGTATGCTGCAATTTTTAATAATGAACTTCTAAATGGTATTCTAAGCCAGTCTTTCAGAAATTCAGCAATTTTGATATCTATTCCTATATCTCAGCTAAAGAAATTGCAGAAAACTAGCATTAGGTACTGTCAGGAACACTTTTTTTATCATTGTATATTGTTTTGATTTGATCTACAGGAATACTTTTACAAATGATGTATGTATTACATAGATATAAAATTAGATAGTTTTATAAAGTCTGTAACCAGAAGGGGAGGTCTTATGGTGGGATGAAGGAATATCTCATAATTCAGCTCAAATTTGTGACCTGTCACATTACTTAATATCTTAAAAATTAAAAAAGTTCCACAGTCTGGTGTTCTCCATTTTTCAGAGAATTAATTGAACTGACAAGGTATGAGGAAAGATTATAAATCATTTTCTAATGAACCCACATGTCTGAAGCTTAGACCAAAAGCTATAGGCAGTTTTAATACAAGTTAGGCTTGACTTCCTCTGGGCAATGAAGTCATTAGTATTCTGCTGCATCCACTTCTTTTAGTGAGTATCTTCCATACAGTATCTTGCATACACATAGGTCATGAGGATATCTATGCCATGCCAATCTTTGCATTCTGCATCAAGAATACATAAAAATGCAAGGCAGTAATAGAGCAAATCTTTGGCAGGAATGGTTGGCTAGTAGAATTCCAACAAGACTGAATTTCCTTTCTTCTGCTAATGGTATTTTATGTACACTTGCAGCAAACGTTCAGTCTTGGTTTTCTTTTCCCTCAAAGTGGTGGTTCTAGAATTTTTACCTGTAAAGTTAAGACATGTTTTGTAAGAAACCATCCCAAGCAGCCATGATCAGGGTTGGTTTTGGTTTTGTTTGTTTTTCTTTTCTGTGAATAGCAGATGTCATACATTACTGGCCATACTTGAAGCAGTTGTCATCAGTTTGACTAACACTTTGTAGCTATATGAACATGTTTGCAGCTACTGAATGAATCCAGCTTGTTTTCTTACCATAAGGATTCTGAGGAAAATAGAGGAAGATAAGTGTATCAGTAGTGAGCTGTTGGCTTTGTATGGAATTAATTACTGCTTTTTAAATATAAAATATGGTGCTTTTATGCCAAAGTCCTTTTAGTGCCAACAGTCAAAAAATTCCATCTATGATTCAAAACCAATATTGTTTCACTTCTGATGTCTTCAAATCTACTGGAAGCTATATCCCCACTTGAATTCAAGTACTGAAATGGCAAATTTAACTTGTGCAAGAATGTAGACACATTAGATTTTATGCTTCTGTCCTCAACTTCTTTTTTTTTTTAATGACACAATGTGAAATGAATAAAATTATGTTCAATATAGTATTTTATTTTTGGTAGGAGAGGATAAAAGAAAAGTGATGGAAATGTGTTACATATTCAGCAACGTTATTTAGGTATAAGCAAAATTCTTGGTGGGTTCTTGATAGTGGAAGTGCATAGCTGTACAGCTGTATTTGGTTTCAAAAAGCCAGGTGTTTGCTCTTTTCCTGAACCTTTTAGTGTCTGTGGAGGATTTTCATCCTGATTCTTAGTACAGATTTAGAGGTTTAGGAGCATATCCTGCTCAGTCCTGCCCACATTCGCTCTATCTTCCCTCTGTGGAAAGACATTGCAAAGAAAATATTGCAGGTATCTTTTCTCCCAAGTAACATGATAGGACAAGGAGGGCCTCAGCTTGTGCCAAGGCAGGTTTAGATTGCATATTAGAAAAAAATTCTTCACCGGAAGGGTTAATAAGCACTGGAACAGACTACCTGGGGAAGTGGTGGAGTCACCATGACTGGAGGGTAGATGTGCTGTTGAGGAACATGGTTTAGTGGTGATTCAGCAGTGGTGGGTTGTTAGTTGGAACTGATGATACTAAAGACCTTGTCCAACCAAAACTATTCTATGATTCCATGATTCAACCGTGTTGTCTGCTTTGAATGGCTGAAGAAATGCAGATGTGTTTATCCCAAATGCTTCAGGAAACCATTAACAACTAGGAATCCCCCAACCTGAATATGCCTTTCAAATAGCAATTTAAAGACTAGCCAGGGGAGAGCAGGAAGATTACTTTAGGTGAATGTTCTTATCTAGGACTGCAGAAAATAGAGAGTCATTTTCAAGGAAAGAAAAAACATCTCAGTGGTACCACACCAGCTGACTCTCAGTAAAAGACAGTCAAAAGCTAGATGGAACTTCATTGGCAAGAAAAGTCAAATGCAGAAATATAATGGGTGAAATATAAAATTTATGGACAGATTTTTACCACTTTAATTTTCTTTCTTACTTTTGAAAAGGTTTCAGATCATGGAAGCTATTTCTACTATCTTTTTCACGATTCTTGAGCAGACTTTTCTCAAGGCAGATAGGCTGCTGTGTTGAAAAATGCTGCTTCTGGTTGGAAATATTTAATTTCTTTTGTGCATATTAATCTTGCAGCAGAATATTTCTCTCCCCTCTCCCCTGTTTCCACTTCTTTCTCATATTCTCAGTGCTCATCAGGGAAAACCAGCAATTACAAAACCCTGTGCACTTATTTGTTTTCTAGCTTATGAAATTATTTAATCATTGGAAATTAACAGTTGCCCAACATTGTGTATTGGAAAGTGAAGCAATTCACTGTCAATGCAGTAAATCCTTCCTGAGCAAGATGAAGAATGTAAAGGAAGAGTTTCAGTAGTGTTTGGACTCCTTTTTACTCAGTTGTAATACATCTTTCTCTTAGCTACCATGCCTTCTATTGAGTATTTTGAATTTAGCTTTAAATTTAAATTTTAATTTTAAGTTATTTTGATCATCAGAGATGTCTCCTCATCACCAGGGATTAATTCTGATAATTAATATCAAACTGGTGGGGTGGTAGGGGTGTGTTAAAAATGTTACTGCTTAAGCTCCAAAATCTAGAATTTCCAACATTCTTCTCTTTCATACCCAAATGCAGTGTCATGAAAGTTGATCACAGTTTCTCTCTCCTAATATAGTTTGGGTTGAACAGGACAAATTCTTTACTAAACTAACTAAAAAACCAACCTCAAAGTGGTTTTTATACGCTGGGCTATTATGACTGTTCAGTGTCACAACAAAAACCCAGAAGCATTTCAGCTCTTGAGTTTTGTTAGACTCTCCCTCGGATCTTGCAGTCACATCAAATGTGAATGCTGCTCTGTTGTGAGCAAGTTTGGTTTGAGGGCTGGTACTATAACTTCTAGTTGTCAAGGTCTCAAATTCTCAGGAGAGGAAATTGCAGTAAACAATGTAAAGTCAAATAGATGCCCTGGGTGCTTTTCTGTAATGAATATCAAGAAGAAACATAGTTAAGCAGTTCCCAAGTCCACTGTATGCACTGATGACCTGCTTTTATCCTCAGAGATGTTTACTCACTAGGCATACACTATGGTCTGAATCCATTCCCTGCCAGCATAAATAAAGCTGCAAAGTTTATTTAAATGAAATAGGTAACAGTAATGATATTTTGTTGTTTCAAAACCACAGAGTTTTCGAAATTGAATTTTTATATTACCGGCTTCCATAACAGGTTTATAATCTTCAATTTAAAATTCTTAAATTTTTTTTTTCTCTTTCAAATATTTTTATATTTTTGATGAAACCAAGACATTTCACCTTTTGAAAGATGATCAAGCGTGTAAATCTAGTTACCCAACACAAATGTTAGCAGGTGTGTATGCTGATACTGGTTGGACTGCAAGAAAACATCTTTCAGAGAGACAATTGTTCTGTTAATATTAGAGTTCTGGTTTTCACATGAAGACATTTAGCATATTCCCATAGGTCATATTTGTCCTCCATGTCTATTCATATAAATATAAATCGCTTCTTACCCTTTAGGATGATGTCACAAGTGATATTTATTATCTAACATTTAGTGACTTATTTTGGGCATGAGTGGGAGAGAGAATTGCAGTTTTCTGCCCTGTGCTTTCATACCTGAAAGAAGTTGAGAAGCAGTGGACCACATCCACAAAAGTACTTACTCATGTGATCAGACCTGTGCTTATGCAATTCCACTTTTAGACATCTGTTTGAATGTGTCTGGGAGTGTCTCTTTATGCTCAATGAATAGCACCTATTCTATAGTTCTTTTTATTTTCATTAGTCTGTTCATACTGAACACCATATCCACACCCTGTGCTGAACATGTTATTATTAATTTAGTCTTAAGAGTTTTGGTGTCAGTCACTGCTGGACTATTTACATTTTTCAACAAGATTAATGAGTCGACTCAATGGAGAAAAGTAATATTTCACCAACTGGAAAACTGGATACTAGGGGAAATAAAGCTGAAACTGTCAACACCGAGCATGTACAAACAGGTTCTTTTCAGTCCCTGAAACATTGCAAGAGACTTGGTTCCCCCAACTCCTGGAGTTGAGAATGATCATCTACCATATTCTAATCCTTCCTAAAGCATAGAATTACTGTATTTGCTTTATTTATTTTTTCTATCAAGTATTTATCTGTGAGGAACCAAACTCCTGAATGAGCTGCTGTCATGACGGTTTTGCTATGAGGGGCTGCAAGTGGACAAATAGTACTGCTGAAGGTGCTACTGGACTGCACAGCAATGATAGTGATGTGGCCCAGGGTGCATTCCCCAGCATGTGCTGGACCATCCACTCTGTCATGTGGTAAGGGAGCTCTTGATGGAGGATTCAGCCATCCAGGTCTCAGGCTGCATAAGCTGCTTGGTGCCTTTGTTGAGGCTGGCAGCGAGGTTGGGCTTCCCAGTGAGAGATGTGCTCTGGTTGAGACTCTAACCTACATAGCCACCATGCAGAGGGGAGCTGCATGAGATAGTGTACAGCCTGCACAGGGTTTTTGCCAAGGCTGTGCATGGGGAAAGCCCAAACCCTATGTTGCAGGGAGGGAAGGATGGCTAGGGGGTGACTACACATTAGTGCATAGAGGCTGAAGACTCCTACAGTGGGAAGGGTGGGGAATTTAGGATGTTCAGGAGGAGGGGGGCTCTTTATCTCTTTGCAGTGGTACCCTTACATGGCCATAACAGGTGAATGGGAAACAGTTCCCTCTGGGGAGACATCAGCTGAGATGGAATCACTTAAAAGCACTGATAGGTATTGAATCCCTTCTTGTCATCTCTAGGATACTCAAAGGGTGGTTTGGTGCTCAGACATCCCACAGGTTGTGCACAGTCTGCAGGGAGCTGATGGTATGTCTTCACTTAGCTTCAAAGCTTTTGCCTGCTTGGTGCTGTTGAGGACCATGTCAGAAGATAAACACTTCTTTAGCAAATAGAAAAGATGTGGTCAAGAATCATCCTTGGTCAGGTCACTTAACAGATCTGCTTCGCTTAGTGTCTCTGTTCACTCCCACTCTGCATATAACCTTGGCCTCTATGTTATATCAGACTTCCGAAAAAGAGTTCCACATTTCTTTCTTACTAGTGAACTTTTCAGTTTGAACTGTGCAAACTTAAGACACAAAATATATAGCAGAAAATTTGAAATGTATGTAACTAACCTCGTGACTGAGCTTTGTAATTATATTGAGGTTCTTTAGTTGCTCTGTTGATTGCTTTCTGAGCTATCTTTGAAGTATCAATGGTTCATTTATCCATTTGTGCTGATGGGCATCATCATTTTCATCTTTCTTACTGATACTTCTCTGACATGTTTTCAGGCAAAATAACAGATTCAGTGTCCTTTATCCTGAAAAATCAGCAATATTTTCTCCAAAGGTTGCATGTATTCGTAAAGTACACCAAAACTGCAGGACCAAAGGGCATCCTCTTAGAAAGTCATATGTGGCAAGTGACTGTTTTAGTTATATTACATATGCACACTGTCTCACTTTCTTGAAGTTTTGATAATTACTATGTTCTGAAAACATTGTTTTTTCCTTCTTTGTTGTCTTATACATCTGTGCTTTGCCAGTTCTTCTGACATCAGTTTTACTGCAAGCATTCTTTCTCATTTTTTTTTATTGTTGAGTAAAATTTCACTGCTTCATTTGGACTGTTATAACTTAACAGCATTATTATGAACCAGTGCCCAGCTTTTCAAGCTTTCTTGTTAATTCTTATTAATTTGTTTTTGATGGCTAACGTTATATATCTAGCCATAAACATTGCTGCAATCTGGTTGAACTCAACCATTAAACCTTGGCTCATTTATCATATCTCCTGTCCTGTGTCCAGGAAGAATAGTTTTAGTATGTATAATCACCTAGTGGTAACACTTAGGAGGGAGTCAGTGTGGCTCCTGCTCTTAGTAACACATCCTGCATAACTGCAGAGAGGAATATAAGTGTGACCAGGGCATGTGAATGGAATACCCAAAACTGCCTAAGAGAATGTTTGCCCCAAAAATGGTAATGCTAAAAGCAGAAGTTAAAAAGAACAAAGTTTGCTTAGCAGGACTATCACCTGTTGTATATGTTAACAAGGGAGTCACTCAAAGACTTTTGGGAGCTTAAAAAAAAAAAGAGAGAGAGAAAGAGGTAGCTTGAAAAGGAGTCTAAAACTTTCTACAATGGGCAGAGAAAAATCGGAACAGAACACCATTAAAATGGTTGTCAGGTTACCCCACCGGCATCACAGCCTGCATTCAGAGTGATGCATTTCCCCCTGATGGAGATTGTGGGTATCTAGCATAGCTGGGATCCACCTTGGGGATTCACACCTGGCTCTGGGAGATCTGCAAATTATCCAACTGAAGAAAGCAGGACAGGTATGCACAGAGGTAAACCCCCCATATCTCCCAAAGGAGATGTTTATAAATGGGAACCCACACCTCAGAAGAGGGAGACTCTTGCACACTGCCTGCTCATACAACACTTACTCACAGGCAATTGTGTGAACATGGCCATGGGGAAACGAAATTTTAAGAGTTAGCAGTAGAAGGATGTTTAAAAAATTGTTTGCTGTCATCTTATATGTGCCTAGTATTGTGGTTTATCTGTTGTTTTGCTGATATTGATCCTGAATGTATAGCTCACTAATAGTCAGTTAATTACATACCATTCATAAATCAATAAGCCACTTCAACCTTGATTTCATTTAAAGCATGTGACTTGGCCAATTTTTTCCCTGTAACAATACTGTATGTAAAATTGAAGGAATTGGCTCCCAAAATTCCCTCACTGTGGCTATTTTCATAAAACCAATATAAAATAGCCATGATATTTTTCCCCATTTAAAAGTTTTGATCTTTAATCAAAAACATAATCTTCAATAGTATTTTAGCATTTGTTTTCTCGTGCTTCATCCAAATTTCCATTAAAACTTCAAGAGCCTCTTTGAATTGGAAAGCACACCTGGGAACATGCTATTCTGATCACTCTGTGTTGATAGCCATAATCACTTTCTGTACCATCTCAGTCTAAGCCATAGCTGTGGCAGTCACAGTCTGTTTTGTCTGAAAGTGGCTGATTATAAAAAAAAAATAATAAAAAGATTCCTATTGGTATTTTATAGTACCTGATGACAGACTTTGTGCTTTTACCAGGTGAATTGCAGTGCTCCACAACCATCATGTCTACATCTCTATCTAACTTGCAAATCATACATTAATGAAACTGAAAATTATTTTGCCAGTGAATTGTATATAAAAGCCAAAGAACTAGGAAGGCATTCAAAAAGTATTTACTCTTGGAGTGTATATACTATTTTGAAATGCCCAGACCTTAGAATTACAGATTTAATGGCTATTTGGAGGCTATTTTGAACTGCTGTCAGTGGCACGGTGCTTTGTGTTTCAGCTGTGTAACTCTCGTTCATGCTGTGAACTTCTCCAGTGGGTTGGTGTTCAGAGATCCCTCTGAGACAGTGTAGCATAGAGAACTGCTTCATTAAATTTGTCAGTTCTGGCTCTAAATGAGTGCCTTGAAAATGAATTCCACTCTAGGATAAGAAAATGCTTTTAGATATGTAGTTCATAAAGACTGTTTCTGCAGGTGAACAAAGCTAAAGGCATTGAGACATGCATGTTTTGCTGTCTGTAGCTAATGACTTGTAAAGAATAAGAATTCTAACATTCATTACTCTTGATAAATTATATCCATAATAAATAATTTCAGCAAAGTGTATCAACGTATATAAAACCTCTTTCAGAAAATACCTGAATGATTTTTGTTTGGTAAAAGGCTTGTGTTACTGATCCACAGACTATGAATTCAAACTGAAAATTAGAGGGACAAGAAGGGTTCAGTGTTTCTTAAAAGTATATGTAAGAGGGGAAAAAAGTTACGCAAGCTTTGGCATGGTGATTGAAACAGTTTTATAGGGCAAAACATTTAGAGTGAAAATATTATAAGCTGGAATTGTACCACTGCAGGTACTGTCATTTTGGTTTTAGTTAGAGGAAGCCATCTTCCTAAAATAGTTGCAGGTTATTTTGGAAACAACACATGCAGGTGAAAATTTTGTCAGACAGATGCTTTTGCCGCTGCAAACTTTCAGGTTTGATTTAATAGCAGCCTGCCCAGAAAATCAGCTTCACTCTGGATGGTGTGACATTGGTATCTGTTAAGAAAAGTCTGCTCTGTTTAATTTTATGACATCAACAGGCTATTTCTCATGTATTGGCACATAATTCTATAATCTGGAGCACTCAGTGATTTTTTTTTTTCCAGTGTTTTGTCTGCTGTGGTGACTGCTCCATTCTTACAAACTACATCACAAATTCAGCACAATCTTTTATACTAGTTAGCAAAATGATGCAGAGCTTCACAGGTTATAGAAGCAAAACTGCTCTTCAGTGACACCAAGAATAAATTCAGGCTCGAGGCAGGCTGGTGGATAGTTGTACAAAGAGGACTTTCTTCAGCTCTGTAGGAAGCTGGAAGTTTGTAATTAGGTCTGTCTAATAATTTCTGAAAGACTTCACAAACCTGCAGCTTATGCACACTGCCACACAGACTTGAGGTGGTTTCTGGGGACTGCACGGAGAGGTCTATCTGCTGATAGATGTTGAATTCATCTTGGCAGGAATTATTCAAACTTAATTATTTGTATAAACTATGAATGTTTTCTGTACAGCTAACAAATGATTGTTATGGCTCAGTGCAGATGGCATCATTACCTGGTTTTGGGCTTATGAAATGTGTCTATGTATTTCCATAGGTAACATTTCTCAGAGTTTAACAAACTATTAGAAAGAGCATTATGGAAGATTTGTATGCTGTGTACGTATTCCTGAGACCTGAATTCTGCCCTTGGGGAACTGACACTGCTACTGCTCAAAGGAGAATCTATCAAGGGAAAAAATATTGAAAGTCCAAACATGAGCAAATAAGAGATGTTTTATTTCCCCTTCCCCCTTTTCCATTTGCAAAAGATTGGAAAATAACTGCTATTGCAACCATAGTGGCAGAAGCCACTGAGAAGAAAAAGGGATCTGAGAAAAGGCAAATAATATTAGTGCTTTACTTTGTATTATATCTTCAGCCTAGCCTGCTGGAATTACAGTTGTATCATGGCTCTGACAATGGCAGGGTTGTTTTTTATTCCTAGATTAATGTTATTTTTCTTTCAATTGTTGTTACAGGCTATAAATTGCATCTCTGTAAATTTTCTATAAGGTACTGCCAGAGCAACTTGAAACATATTTTTGTATTGCATATAATTGCTGTTATTTTGAATTTCCTTACCCTATACCCTGAGTGGATTCTAGATCCTATATATGAATATTTCTTATATTTAGAGATTAATTCTCACCATGTCCCTAGATGACAAAGAACATGCAAGAGAAGAATCATTTACTCCATATTCAATTAGGTGAGAAGTTTGAGTTTTCATGAGAATATTTCAAAAAGCCTTGGTCCTGTGTATTTGTCATTTACTCAGACAAAATGAAACCCCAATAAATGAGCAAAAAGGCCACAAAAAAAAAAAAATCCACCACCACCACAACAAAACAGCAAAACCACACCCCCAAAACAACAACTCCCCCCAAAAAAATCCTGTACCCCAGCCAACCAACCAAGCAAAGGCTGTTTTGATCATAATTACTTGGTGGTTTGCAGTATTAGAGCAATATGGCCAAAGTATATATTTTCCTAAGGTACAGCTATTGCCAGAAGATGCGTGCAATAAATGGATTTTCTGGCAGGACCTCGGCATTGTTGGCCCTTTGTTATGGTTTGCTGCTCACCAGCTTGGAATTAGTCAGCACCTCATCAAAAGGCTTGAGTCAGCAGTTGCAAGTGGGAATCTCTGTGATGTTTTGTTGGTTTTAAAGGGGTTTTGCACAAATGTAGTTTGTGAACACAATCTGATTAGTAGAAGATTTAGGGTGTGAGAAGAAAAGTCAGATGTGTGACATAGCTGGTTTTCTGGAGTGTTTCTGTGATTGGGGTAATTTTAAGCACACTGCTTAATGGTTTAGTTACTGAAAAGAAAACTTTTTTACTGGCAGCCTTGTCAGCTTCCATGTTAAATAACCTTCCAGTACTCTGTTCCTATTGCACCCTGTAGATTGAAACTTTGTGTGAATAAATAAATGGCAAGTCAGATGGTATCTCTTTTAATCCAGAGCACTAGAAATAGAGACATGACTTTTAATGCAGGCACAGGCACAGCCCCTGGCCATGAAGGCTATCAGCTCCTGCTGCTTTTTTTGTCCCTCTGCCCCTATTTCCCATGAATAAAGTCATGATGGAAATTGTGCCACAGCTACATCTTCACTTGGGTGATTTGTGCTCTTTTGGCTGCTACTGAGTGATTCTGGGATGCAGACAGGAAGCTCATCCTAAGTGAACATTGCTAACCTATGTGTTGCATCAGAAGCTCAGAAAATGTGTGTTGCAAAATATTACTAAAGAAGTCACTATCACTGTGGGCTTCGAAGCTATTAGTAATCCAGTGATAAATATTTACTTACTGTATATTTTACAGTTCTGGACTTAGAATCATTAAAATCTTTTAAAAACCCCACCTCAATTCTATGTTTAAAAATATACAATCTGAAAATCTGACATCTATCATCTATGTAGGTCGGTATCTCTTTTGGATGGTGGATAGCTGCAGTGTCCAGCTCAGCAAACTCACCAAGAAGCTGATTTTAAAACTTCATTTTTACACATTTTTTTAGTTGCTGATGCTGACATGATCTTTCCAAAACTGCTGTCATTTGAATGCTGGCCTGCATTATGGTAAAGGCACACAGTATTTGTAGCTATACTGTTCTTTACAGATGCAATACATAATGTATGTTTGTATAGACAATATCATATCTCATTAATACATACATAAAATACGGTGTGTAAACATTACTCTGGCAGATGTGTTGGAAAGGTTAAACCTGCTTATAAGGCTTGCATATAAATATTTTGATTCTGAATATATCACAGTGTTATAGGGAGAGCTTACAGGGATGCAGTGAGTGTATGGAGCATGGCAATATCCTTGCAAAAGTACAAAATTGCTTCTTGAGCTCTATGGAACTGCAATAACCAGTCAGTGTTTCTGAATGCCAAACTACACAAGAAACATCCAGAAGGCCAGACATTAGAAAATCCCTTTTATCTGAGAAAGCAGTCTTTACTTCTTAGAGGTCTTAGCTCACTGATGGCTGAGACTTCTAAATCTTGCCTAGTAGAAGTAGAGGCAGAGATGGAATGCTATTGAAAAATAGGTTTCTTAACAGGAAAAAATGAAAATGCTCATCTTCTGGGAGGGAGTGTTTGTAGATATGGAAATTATTCAGGAATAGTTGGTAGCTGAGGTAAATGCATGTGTTTCTGTGCAAGACACCCTATCCTTTTCTTGGTTATACTCGTGACCTGGCCTTGAGTTTCAGCCGTTCACCCCAGACCTTTCCTTTCCAAGGGTAATGGATCTGAATTCTCCACAGTGATGTTCTGCTTTCCCCAGCTCCTCTGCAGCAGCGCTGTGCACATAGCGAATTTAGGGTCAAATTCCAAACTTGTTACTAAACTAGACTACAGTAGACACATTGCTTTGAGAATAGTTAGCTGGAGAAAAAAAACTTTTTATGGGCTCTTGCTTTAATATTTTCCTTTCTTGGTCTGAGGTCTCAATCCTTACCCTGACTGCAGGTTCTCAGGTTCCAGGCTTTTCCTGTGTTTTGGGATCTAAATCTGAGGACTACGCAGAGAAGTGCATAGGGTGTGTATTCACATATCTGGTGAAAATAGATTTTAAAGTTAATTAGCAGATGGCTTTTCAATTCCTCTGGAGTGCCTGATTTAGCAACTTCGCATTCATGTGAGCGATCCCATTGATTTCAGTGGGAGTCTGTATGAAAGGCTGTATACTCAGGAGCCTTTTGCCAGCAGCTGGCAGAACTTAGAAGGGTATTTTCTCCAGTCTTTTCTGCAGATATGAGAATAAAAAGATATCTCCATCCAAGAGGCGATGCACTAGAAATCTACACCTTCCTAAGCTCAATAGCTCTGTCAGCCTATTGTCTGCTGTTAAGAATGAGGCTGCTGGCATTAGAGAAGCACAAAAAAGCAGTGTAACACTTGTGGACATTACCAGCAGTAGACCTGTGAATTAAGGCAGGATGTTGACTCTGCTATCTTTTTCTTTTTCTTCTTTAGAGGCCTCAGGCCCCCTTTGGGAGTGCTGTCTATACGCTATTAAGCAGTAAAAGCATATGTTAATAGCATCTTACTTTTTGATGCTCAGAGAGATTGACAAATTCCATCTGGCATATGCAGAAGTGCTATAGTGTAGGAGAAACTGGAAATAGAAAGGCAGCGGGGTGGGAATGACTTCTTTAGAGTTAGAGTCCTTGCATCCCAAGACCTGCCAAAGTGTCCAACTTGTTCTTCGTGGGTTCCACAACCAGAGAAGTGTCTACTCAAACTTAGGGAATCGCTCCTCTCTTTCAACATCACAGGCACAATGCTGTCTGTGTAAGAGCCAGAGGCAAACTTAAATAACTGTAGATACATAAAGGAACAAAGTGAAGGAGTCTTTTGAAGCCCAGAAACCATTTTGAATAATTTAGAGATTTTCTTTCTCATTCTACTGTTTTCGCTGGCAGTTTCAAGGTACAGATTCAGCAGCAGCTGAGTATGTCAGAAGGCAGAGGTTGGGTGAATGGAACAGCTCAAGTTTGGTTTTGTCTGTAGTTTGTTATTCACAGCCTCTTTCTCCCTCCATTGGAAATAATGATCTTTTTATGAAAAACCATAGAATCATTTTGGCTGGAAGAGATCTTTAAGATCATGAAGGCCGACCACTAATGAGTTCATGTATTTTGGAATTATGAAGAGCCTTTAACGTAGAGCTGATTTTTATTATACACACACACACACACACACATATATATATATATTTACTTTCAATGTGTTTATTGTAATAGTGCTGAGCTCTTGCAAAGTGAGTTTATGACTATAGGTTTGCATTTTGCAGTTTTATGCAAATGTCTCATTTCTTGCAAAATACCTTTACTCACAGAGTGTATTTTGTACTTGAAATGAATCATCTTTTACCAAGAAAGTGAGAGTTCTTTTGGAACAAAAGGTGCATAGCAGTTTGAAATATTCATGAAGGTCTAAAAATGACTACTGACTTTTGTTTACTACAGATTGCATTGGCTTTCACAGAGACAAGAATTGGCTTTTAAAAGAGAAACCCAAATCCCTCCAAATGCTTCGTTTTGGGAAGGAGGGGGAGAGCTGACACTGTCTGATGATTTGTTTTCATGAGATGTCTGCATTAGCTCTCAAATTACAGAGCTGATTTGATGGAAAATTGCAAGAGGCTGCTCATTTGTGACTGACCCTGCCATCTAACAAGAAGACAGACCTTAGGCGTAATTGGGTTGATGCTGATTTGATCACGCACACAAAAAAAGCTTAAAGTCTTAGATCTGCAGAAGCAAGGCAATGCTCCGTCCTTAAATTGCCCCTTTTGTTCGTTGTCACAGGATTTTGCTACACTGGATGACTGCTTATTGGGAATCATATGCCTTCTTCAGTGAACTGAAGATAAAGTTATTTTTATTGATGCTTTGTGCAACTCTGTTTTGTATATATGCATGGGGAAAGAAGGATTTGCCCAACACCCTACTCCAAGAAATGCCATGCACCTTACACTGTGTAACGAGTAAAAACAATAAATCTAGTGAGATTAGACTCTCTGAAAACTTTGGCTAATGAAGGTAATATGACTCTTGAATAGTTTATGGGGAATTGATATTATGGATTTGTTTCCTTTTTCACTGGAATTCCAGGAAAGCATGAGACTGAGCAGGGAGTTTGTCTGGGAAGGAAGCGCAGCGTGTGTTTCATTCTGTGTGTATCTGTACAATCTGTATACATTTTGGAAGACATATCTGGTTGTTCTGTGCTACTGCACACATATGAAGGCAGCCACCATAATCTAGGATGTCTGGAAGATTTGTGGGGGCAGGGCTGGTATTATAAAGCAGAGAATGAGAGAGGACTGGGAAATCTGTGAGGTGTGTTAATTCGGCACTTCTCCAAGCTAGTCTTCACTGCTCCTGTGGCGCACGGCCAGACAATTAAACTACCTCCACTCAGCCACCAGGTCTTGCTCAGATGCCCATGTAGATGCAAAGGGTTATGATTTGCAACTGCCTATACAGTTGAAAATTTTATCCAAACACCCTGCTGCTTAAGGACATAAATTTTATGCTTCCAAAAAGGTTCCTAATCATTTGGGAAGCTCACCATTTGCGTTAATAATGGACTTTCAGAAAAATATTTTGCATGGGTTTGAGAGTATTTTGCTCAGAGATTTGATTAGAAATGTATACAAACAAAACATTCCTCTAAACATAAACTAACATTTTAAACAGCTAGTATTCTGAGGCATTCTATATTGCAAGGGAAAAGAGGTTTCTATGGCCATTCTCACAACATCCCAAACAATGCTGCAAATAAGTTTCAACTCTGTTTTAGCATAGTTGCAGCAAGCATTGCTGTCTTTGTGACAGACTCCTCCCTTTGATAAGGGAGTAAATTTGCATAGCTGAGTTAAGCCCTCTGAAAATAAAGGCTTACAATGAATAAAACACCAATGTACTGTACCCCTTTAATTACCATAGTTCTAAGACAGCATAGTTATAACATGTAATTAAATTTCATTGTATAAATGGAACATGGGCTGTGGTAGGCACATCTTTCATCTTTTGATGTATAATGACATTCAAAATATTCTCTAGTACTCAGTTGATAAACAACTTGAAGAGTCAGGGTCTACAGAGTAGCTTGTTTGATTTTAAATTTGTAAGATTGGCACGTGGTCTCTTTTGACGATACTGCATTCTGATGTGATCCATTTATCTAATGTCATTAACAGTACATGCTGAATGTACAATTAAGCTTGAAACTGTCAGTGTCAGTGCCTGTTAAAAAAGGGTTGATAAAAATGAGAAGAAGAACTGCTGTTTTGTAATAAGCATCTGTGTTGCTTTTAAGTCAAGGAAAAAAAAAATCAATGAATTTCAATATATTGCTGTCTTCATTGCCAATGTAATTCAATAAATATGTTAATTCACTTTCCTGAACACTGAAGACAGTTGAGAGCTTTTTGTGTCATTTATTTTTGTCAGTTCTGTTTTTCATGGTTTTTTCTTCTTTGTTTTAGTTAGAATTCCATCTTAAGTCTGGTAATAAAAAATGCTATTAAGTTGAACTAGAGAGGAAATATTCTATATCTCTTTTTTTTTTTTTTTTAACAAATGGGAATTTTCTTTTTTCTTTCTTTGTTTGTAATCTCTCAAGCAGCAAGCCAGCAAAGAGTGAACGTATACTTTTATCATTAACAATTCTCTGCCTGCTAGAACAAATGAAAAAAAAGAGCACTTTGAGGTTCATCAAACAATTCAATTGTCAGTTCACATGGAGGTCTCAGTGCAGAAATTTCTTCCTGACATTGCTGGTCTTTACCATGAAACATGATAGACTTCATGTGTTTCAATCCTGTTTCAGAATTTGCATGTTCTGTTCTTGCGTGGATCAAATCTGAAGCATTTAGTTAAGAACTCTGACATAATGCCATTATTTGGTAGCAGATCGTATAAAGTGATGGAATACCTGCTTTCAGATCTCTTTACAAGTGTTCCCTTGTTTAGTAAGTTTACGTGTGCTTTCCAGGAAAAGCACAGAAATGATGGTAACTACTCTAATAACCTTTACTATTGTGGTTTCTAGAAAGACTAGTAGGGGTGCAAATGCTGGAAAGGAGAAACTTGTGATTGTGCACTGCCGCAAGCTCCTGCCTGTCTTGCCATCAGCTCCATTGCTGCATTTTGGAAAAGATGCAGAGGTGATGGCTGAGCAAGTAGGAAAAGGGCCTGTGTTAAGAAGCACAGAATGCATCTATGTATTCTATTCTTTTAGGGAGTAAACCTATTGAGAGGCACATTTGTTAATGCATCAGACTTCTTGTGATTTTTCCTTCCTGATTAATCTTCTAAATAAGAGATAAGAAATGGAATATAATTATCAGAATATATATTTATATATAGTTTTTCTTTTGCCTAAATGTCTGTAGCTGCTCAGACCCCATGTTACTAAAATATCCTTCTGGAAGTAATTATTCGAAATGTGACCTTGTAAATGAAGAAGGGACTTACAGACAAAGCTTCAGTTCCTAAAATTACTCATATCCAGGTAGTATAGCAGCAACAGATTTGCCAGCTGAACTACTTCCATACTGATGAAGGTTTTCAAATGAAGTAATCCTATGGCTCTGCTAATAATTTGCCTTGATTTTTGTAAGTTTGATGTTAACTGAGATGAGTATTTATTAGCAAAACCAGAAATCACAATAACTGAAGCAAAACCCTTTTAGGACCTTGATGCTCCCTAATGTCTGTTCCACACCAAAGAGTGGCTCTGGCAGCAAGTGTTGGAAACACAGCAACAGAGTGGAGAGAAGAAAGTATTGGTTACATTTAAGAGGGCAGAGAGTATGAGGCAGACAAATGCAAGCTTGTAAATCTGACCTGAGTTAAATGGGAAGACAACAATATAAATTGACCCAAGATGTATTACAGCAATGGCCTGAAAAGGTTTGCTTTGTTATTTTCCTACTGACAATTGCCAAACATCACCTGGAATCCTCAGATGGACGTTTTTCTTTGATATGTATTGAAGAAAGTTTAGTTGAAATTGGGAGTGTGTGCAGAAAAGAGGCTGGTAAAATTAGAGAATTAAGTCTCTCATCAGTGAAGCAACTAGAAGAAGACATCCTATTTAGCCTTGCAGATTAAACCCAAGAGATGATACCTGATATGCAGATGATACCTGATGATGCAGCTGTTATCTGTAAGTATGTTACTGATAAAATACCAGGGAGTGAAAAGGGTTATTTAAGCTAAAGGCCACTATTAGCATGAGAATTGATAGGTAGGAATGATTCACAGCTAGGTTCAGAATCAGACTCTGAGGATATTTCAAGACTTTGGGCTCTGGCACCACCTTCCTGACAGGAACTTTGAAGGAAAAAGTGAGAAATATCTTGAAGGTGAAGTTTGACTTTTTTTTTTTTTATTATTATTTTTTTTACAACAGAAATTTCTGATGTCCAGCACATCCTAGAGAAAGTTCCTTTCGTTATCCTGCACTTGGCTTTGGACTCAGTTGCTGCACTGCCTGTTACACAAAATTGCACTTCAGTTGATGCTGTCAGATACTTGTGAGATGCAAAGGTGTTTTAAGAAAAAACACCCTGGAGACTCAATAACCACTGCTGTTTATGCTGTGTTCTTAAAAGTACGTGACTGTGTGGGCTGCATAGATGACCAGGACCCACTGTCTAGCCTTGCATCTGAGCAGCATAGAGTAGTCCATCTCCGGTCATCAGGAGGCCAGATGGGCACTGCCTCTTATAAAATGCATCTTTGAAATGTTATAGCTCATAAACTATCCATATGGTTAGTGTGGAAGATTAGTAACTGGGTACAAAAAGACCTTTCTAACTTCTTGAAGCAGACCAAATGCCAGTGCTTAGGAGGGCTCTGGAGCATGCTTTAGGTTACCAGTGCGTATGGAGCTGTTGGGTTGTCTCATAAACTGAGACTGTGGCTTGATGAACACATATAAATTGTTTTAATTTGTTATATTTGATGTAAGAAATAAATAAAATATTAGTTTACCATGAAGGGAAACAAGAATTACATTTTTTTCCCTGTAAAAGCTTAGCAAATTGCTACTGAACAAAGTTATATTAGAAATTATAGATTTCTGAAAGGTTTTCACTGATTGTGTTTGATTCCACTTTGCTAAATAAAATAAATAATATACTGAACAATAGGATTTTGTAAGAGGTTGCTAATTTGAAAATATAGGGGGATTAATTTGAAATTTGGTAAAATACATAGCAAATTTAGAATCTCTGTGTTATGTAATTTGAGATTTTTTCTCATTTTGAATACAGGTTCAGAATGTATTAGGCTTATTTCTTATAAATAATACAGGTTTTAATTAGTTTTTCTGTTTTACCACTTACCTCAGGCTTTATCTTCTTTGTATTCATTTTCAAATAGGCACCTTTGCCCTTCTGCCTTATATCCTTCATGTTTGACAGAAGCTGTTTGTAACTGTTCATAAGCCAATTTAAAGCTGTCCTTCAGATTCCTTCCTGAAATTCTCCTCTGTTAATCATACAAAATATGTTCAGGGAACTGGACTGTGTTTATATTGTTTGTCATTCTGGCTGCTATTGCCAAGCTCTTATTTGTGCATCCATATCTGAATGCCATGAATACTCATTTATGAATGCAACCTCCTTGAGGGAAAGTTTGCTAAATTATGATTTTATTTATATCTGTATATATAATATTAAGATAGATATGTGCACATATTAAATTTAGCTATAGGTAAATATATACATTGATAGATTCTTTTTTTTTTGTTGTTCTATGCTTGCATTCCAAATATGTTCCCTGAAGAGTTTTGGAGGATGTTAGGCACTACTATGGTAGTAGTAATCAAAACTACTGGTCTAAAAGATATGCTAGAAGATTTGTGGACCTTAAGGCAGGTGTTCCTCTCATTTGGTTCTTGGTGTTATTTGCTGTATGCCTGGTACCTTTAAGGACACTACTGTATGCAAACTTTAGGCTTTACCTAACGTGTGATCCATCTGTGACTTCTGCTTTGTTCAGATTTATTTCAATTCTAATTTTATTATATTATCAAATGCACCCATTCCCTGAAATGGGTGTACTGATGGCCACTATTAAAAAGGTTTCATGTTACACAAAACCATGAAACTCATATTTTTAGCTCTTTTTTTTTTTTTTTGCTGTAACAGGTTATGATTTTTTTTACCATTATCTGAAAGCAATATGATTATTTGAAGCAATGTCTTCATGTTCTGTAATTCGTGTTCACTTACAGTATTGAATGCTCAGACCAATGGATTCTGTTCAACTGAAAATAAACACTTGATACATAAGTATAGTGCATCCAACTGACTCAGCTGTAGAAGGTACTTCTCTTTGAAGTGATTTAAAAATTAACTGTTAGAAATCGACTATGAGAGAAACCCAGTTCTGTTTTTCTAAGGATAAAAATAAGACTTAAAAATGTATATGAATATACTTAAATAACTATATTTAAAACACCCTGCTTAATGCTAGGAAATTAACAGTCATTCTATTCATTTGCAATAGAAATGCCTTCAACCTTTTAGGAAAAGCAAGAGCAAATTACAGCCAAATTTTCATTTCACAAGTCATCTTCATCCAGGATAAGCCAGGGCCCCAAGGTCAATTCTTCAATTTGGTATCCCATTTCCATAATGTTATTCTGCAGTGTACTTTCATTATTACTGGAGCAGTGCTCGCTTTCCTATTAGTTTTATAAATGGCTATGTTAATGCCTTTTTGCAGACAAAACCACCTTTTGTTAATATCCCAGTGGATTTCTTAAGGATTAAAATATATTTTTAAGCAGCCACTGGTTCTATTTATATTTTTTCATTGATGATTAGCCCTTGTCACCTACCCAAAAGTGGCTTTGTTCAAACAGAGATCGAAGCAGTTTTTAAGAAGATGTGTTGAATGATTGCCTGGACTGACAGAAAAGAAATAATTAGAAGCTTAAAATTCTAAGAATCTTTGTAAAATTTAGGAACAGCTAAAGCAATGCAACAGTAGGGGTGAAAAAAAAAGAGGTGGAGGAAAAAATGTGTTGAGGCCAGGGAATAGCCTTTTGTTAAGGCACTGAGTTCTAGAAATAAAACTGTTTTCTTTTCCTATCCTGTGCTCTTAGTAGCAATAAAATGCCAGTTCAGCTCATCTGTGGTACAGCTGTTACTCCTAAAAACTTTGCCAGTGTTTCAGATAATTACATGTTTACTTCTACAATTGTAATATGTATGTAAATTATTATATTGTATAAAATACCTTATCCAAGACAAAAAGTTATGGAAGATGTCTTCAGTGTCCAATAGTGTACATTCTTGCTAGGATGTGTTCACTGCACATCCAAGTATTAAGAAGTTCTCTGACTTTAGATACAGTAGTTCTTGTGAGCCATGCTTATGAAACTTGCTTCTCTAAGCTGTCTTTTGATAGGATAAGTGATTTACATGCAGAAAATATAAATTTATTCAAGACAGTGCAGTGAAAGAAGCTTTTTATTGATTATCTTGATTTTCCTTAGTCTACATATTTTGAAAACACTGTATGAACGTTACAGAAACTTAGAATCGTTTCGGTTGGAAAGACCTTTAAGACCATCTAGTACAACCATGACCTACTTCCACCAAGGCTGGTGCTAAACCGTGTCCCTTAGCACCACGTCTAGTAAACACACAACAAAATTCTGTCCATAGTAGCATAGTATTCTGTTTTGCTTTGTATAAAATATTTCAGTTGGAAGAGACCTACAATGATCATTAAGTCCAACTTCCTGGCCAAAAAATAAACAAAAAGCATTTTTATTTTAGTACCTAACACTAATTCAAGTTTTAAGGATATGCTGTACTCTGATTTGGAGGAAAGTTCAGAGGTCCTTGAAGTGATGGAGACTTTACAGATGGAACCAGTTTAGATCCTAAACATATTTGCATAATCTCAGAAAGCCTTATTAACAGATGTGCAGGAATAGTACTAGTAGTACTCTGTTGTAGTTAAATTGCTTCTAGACCTTCTCTGTATGCATTTAGCTCACTCCAGTGCACCTGCTTTTTGGGCTTTCCCTGAGTGTCCTCTTCCTAATTAGATGCTGGTCTGAGCACATACTGTTGGTGGTGCCTCTAGGTTTACCTGACCTCAGTTTAGGCACTCTGCTGAGTGTGAGTTATCAATGTAGAGAGGCACTTTTGTAGACTATAATTCATCCTACCTAAAATTTGAAATATTTCCTAAATCTACTCCCCTCTCTGGTGGAGATTCTCCTCTTGGAGACTTTCCCAGTAGTACTCTTCATTTCTTCCAAATCTGCATAGGTCTTGTGGCTTCCAGTGTATACATGCTATCTCTTAGTTAAGATGCTTTATATTAAAAACTGTCAAAAAAAAGAAAGCAAATTCATACAGTTCCCGGATTAATGACAGTCTGCTTGCACATTGGTTGCTTTTTGTTGGCATCTGGGTCCTAGTACAGACTGCCATTCTTAATCATTTTTTAATTTTCAAATAAATTGCTTTCATTATCCTTTCATTTACAATACCATGTGTGCATTACTGCTCATTAATGTTTGTCATCTACTTTGCTGAGACTGGATTTTTAAATAGCCATGGTTGCAATGCAGTAATTAAAGATGATCCATGTTGGTTTTGTAGAAATTATTCTGAAGTCTTCTTAAAAAAAAAAAAGAAAAGAAAGAAAGAAAGGAGAAAAAAAAAAAAAAGGAGGAAATCCAAACCAGAGTGCTGTTGAAATTGATTCCTTAAATATGTGGGAGCAGCTTAGCATAAGTGCTTTGCCTGCAGGTAAAAAGAGGACACGTTTAATGGTTCTACTAAAAGTACACTTTATGATGGATCTGCATAGGAAATGTATTTCTCTGTAATTTCTGACAGGCCTATTGGTAGGGTTTTTATACTCAATATAAAGTAAATTTTTTTTTTATATTGCTTTGCAAAATTTTTATTCCAGTATTTGTTTAGCATTCTTAGTTTCTGTTCTGCTAATTCCTTCCCCCTTTTTTCCCACTCCAGATACCAAAACCATGAAGGGACTGAAAGAACATCACAGGGATCTGAAAATTACAGTTTTGTAACAGAATCCTGATGGGACAGAAGTCAAAACAGTAGCAGTAATCTCTGCTCCAGTTTTGGCCTGGCTGTCTTCCACAGGTTGTACATCATGACATGGGAGTGCTTCCTGTGTCTGCACTTGCAGCTAGTATCTGCTTTCCCGTGACACAACCCCTATGACTGATTTTATGCACACACAAAATTGTGGATCTCCTTACCTGTGCCCATCTGATATTTTTATTCCTTTGTTCCTTAAGTATACGTGCTTAGCTCTGAATATTTGGCCCTTAGGGATCATGATGTGAACGTTCAGCAGTAATGTCACTACTGATATGGCACAGGAGTAAGGGGACAATTACATGTTATTCAAAGAGACTTTTAAATTAGTTTTAGAGATATGGTACTTTTTGTGAACTGACAGGCCCCAGCCAGGGCCAAACCACCACAATCTTCGTGGAAGTGAATAGATTTGGAAGCACAGTGATGTTTCCAAGTACATTCACATAGTAGTAATTTCAAATAGATTCAAAAAGTGATAAATCAATAAATCCAAATGAGTAATAAACATGCACATTTATTTAATCTGAGTGATAGAAGAGACTCAACATATCTCTGTTTGAACCTTCTCTTACTTTATTATTGTACTTAAGCTGAAATAGGTATAACACCTCCTCCTCATGTTCATTAGCTGAAAAGCCAAGCTGGTTGAAAACTGATGGTAGTACCTCAGCTATGGTTGAATCCACAGATTTTTTTTTTTTTTTAGAGTTTATTCTTATGTCATGGCTAATACATTAATCAAAGCCTTGTGACTTTATTCATATCAAGGCACCTATCTGTTCAGTTTAATGAGTTAGATTTTAGTTTAGCCACATCACCTTCAGCATCTGCCACTCTCTCTTTAGTAGCTCTGGAGGAAAACTATAGCAACTACACTCCTGGTTTACCTGTCTAATCTCATATGCAATGTTTCTTTTCCCTAAAAGTCAGGCCATTAGAATGAAAATAAGCACTGCTTTTATTTGTTTGTAGAAATAATACTTTCTCTTATCTGTAATGTCTCTATTTTCATTAATGGTGAAATATGGAAGGAGATGAGTAGGTGGAGAAGTAGATAACCCTGCTTTAGGTCATCTAAATACACTGTCTAGATAAAACTGCAGGCTTACTAGTGAGAGTAAGCTTTAAGAGTGTATCTTAGAAGTTATTTTCACTGAAAGAAGACTGAAAGTTATGCCTTTGTGAAATGAATTCATCAATCCTATTCTAAATGTAAGAGAGCCTGTGTCCATATCACACTGTATCGTGATCACATAAGACATTTCAACCTAAGTGCAATCAGTACTTTGAAATAACATCAGTATAGGAAACTTCAGTGTCAAGGGAAGGTGGATTTCTGCTTCAGGAGATGCTATTCATCCTATGAGCTTCATATTACAGCAAAGCTTTAAAATTTCCTGAAGGGTTTTGCAACTGCTTGTATTTTTTTCACGTTTTTCTAAAATTTTGGAAAAGACAGCCAGCCATGGAACACTGAGGCTTCAGTAGAGACAATTGCTTAAACAAGTAGTTCTTTTTGAGCAGTGAAATATTCCCAGTGGCATCTGGGAGACTTTCAGTGAACGTAAATTTAGGCCCTTGCTTAACAGTAACTGAATCCACTGGAGTTTGCACAGAAAGATACCTACCTGCCTTCTCAAGAACTTGCAACCTCAAATGCTTATAAACATTTGTCTTAAATCCATACCTGAACTTTGCGAGCAAGACAGAGAATTCCATCAGTATAAAATTAATTTCAGGGTATCCTTTCCATTTTCTGGGCATGTGTAAATATGTCAAAGACAAAACTTTGAGGGATCACAGCTCTCTGGATATGGTGATTTGGGAATGGTTAATCGTTCTTTTGAGTGGAACAAAGGTTCTCTGGTACAGTGAATGTGTCTAAGAACATTCTCTTACTTATTTTCCACTTTTTCCTGTGGTTGATAGTGATATAATTCTGTATATGCTGATTATAACCTGTTAATACAGTTACAGTTAAAATTGATCCTAGATGATCCCAGACTTAAATTTTAGTAAGCAGATATTCAGAAAAGGTGATTATAATTTAAAATATCATAATTGGAAGAGGTGCTATAAGGCTTTTCTATTCCCGATCCAATGCCTGAAGAGTATCAATATTTGACTGAAAATCGGAATCTGTGCAGAGATGAAGACAGGAGACAAAAGTAGTAATACTGTGAAAGAAACGCAACATTGTCAGTTTTGCATAGATTGTCTTATATTCTGGTCACGGTTATCAAGGTTTGAGGAACATCCCACCTACTGTGAGAAGACATCCCTCAAAGCACTGAAGGTGCTGCAATAGCTTTAGAATAAGGAATGAACGCTTGCTTTGCAGTAATGTAATAGGGATGTGTGCAACCCTTGTCTCTCTGTATGAGAGATATCAGTAACGTCAGTGAATTGCTGAGGACCTGCCAACAATGTTAAAAAAAATAATCTTGTTTATGTAGAAACATTTTTCTGTTCTCCCCCCCTTTTTTTTAATATTAAAATAAACAGAGCAGAAAATGATAGATGATTTTTACTTTTTTTTTTTTTTTGAGTTACAGTCACTGTCCAGATAAGGTGAGGGCTAAAAGATTTCTTCTTCATACCACATAATATGCCATTTTCATTTTGTGCTGCTTATAACCCTGAGTGTCACAGCTTTCTATTCTAGTCTGAATAGTCAATGAAACATTATGAAGCTGATAAGAAAAGCTGGTCCCCGTTACTTGGCAACGGCTGTTAAGCAGAGCTGAGTGCTGTTGATTGAGAAGATTAGCTGCCATAGATAAACCTCCTCTTTTTGCTGCCCTGCTGCTTATCTTTCCACCCATAACAAGTTGCACCAAATATGACAGCAGTCAGTGGTTTAGGCAGAATATGAACTTTGCAGCAAATGAAGTTTGTGCAAAAGACTCAGGGTGCAGCCTTTAAAAGAACTAATTTATTAAAATTTGCAGGTTGTTTTCTGGACTATCTTGTCTTGACTTTGGGGTGAGCATTTTTGTTTGAAAGAGTGATGCTCCAGAGAGGAGAGAAATGGGATGTTTTGCTCCCACATTGTCCATTCACAGACATTGTAAATAGCAGCAAAGTTTTTTAATAGTTTTCTGACTCCTGTTCATAGTGATACTGAAGAAATAAATGAAAATACACTGTAACATTACTGCAGTTACAAGATATACAGAGGCTGGAATAAAAGAGAAAAATTGACTATTTGGTTGATGCCTTTGTGGAAAATGCTGTTGTAAATTGAACAATATCTGGATGCATCAAAAACTCTTTATATTTGTACACTGTTTGGAAATCTTTCCAGCTTTGCTGTATCCAAATTACATTTCATCAGAGAAGGATTTTGTTGACTGTCAAGTTAGAGCTGAAATATGACTGGGGATAGGAGGTGGTGAATCTTCATGTCTTCTTCCTCTCACATTTTTACAATGTTGCTTTATCCTTTTGCTTTCATTACTGATTTTACAAGTCTGTTTATATTTTTGCCTGTGGGGGGGTCTTTGCAAACCTTTCTATTGACTGGAACAGAAGCATGGCCTGGGCTGATTGAGTAACTGGGGAGTGGAAAAGCACCAGCAGAAGAGTTAAACTCTCAGGTGACATGCTTAAGAAAATTAAGAAAAGTAGTCTTTGTGCAGAGATCTGAGTGAATAGTTATCCATCTAATAATAAGTGTCATAAATTCACCATATTATTTAAATGTCTAGTATTATTTTCAATTATCCAGCAGAAGCTTCAGAAGAATAGATTTTTGGGTAGAGGCATTTCATTTTTGTTAGCTTTATCTATCTATGCTAAAAAGAAAAAAGAGAAAAAAAAGAAAAAAAAAAGAAAAAAAAAAAGGGATGATTTCTGCCCGGAAGAACATTCAGCTGGAGTGTAAGAAGAGACAACAAACAAATATGCTGTTTCCTGTGTAGCTTTATTATCCCAAGGAAGAATCAGGTGCTCCTTAAGCAATATAATATGAGGGAGAAATTCAGAAAAATACTGTGTTGCACTCATCAGTATAGTATTATTTCAGCAGGATTTTATGCTGATCCTGTGGTCCTGGCTTTCTTTTTTTTCCTCTTTTTGTTTTTTTGAACTTTAATTAATAATGAAGTATTATATCCTTTTTTTATCAAAAAGATTTTGTTCAAAATTATTTATTCTGTCTTCTTTTAGGAAGTATATATGCTGAGTTTACAATTTCTGTATGTAACTATTAGAATTGTAGGAGAATCTAAAGCTGTGAACAGATTAAATTCAGCCCCCAAATTCCAGTTTAAAAATGGCTTATATTGGGTAATGTATTTTAAAAAGATCAGTAGAACTTCTAAATACGCTCAGACATTAAATATTGTGTGAGCTGTATGTATTCTGCGAATAGAACAGGAAGCAATTTGGGGGGCACATTTCACATGCATTGATGGGTCTATGCACTAAAAGCAGAAAAATACTACTGTAACTGAGGAGAACGGAATACTTCTGAAACTGCTCCTAGTCCTGTTCCAGGTCTCCATTCCTGTATCATTTCCTCTGTCTGCAGACTTATAGAGACAAAAGATCATCCTCTATTCTGAAGACTTCTGTGCTGGAAGAGGCATTTCACTCTAGGGCTCTTTCCAGCCTGTAGATAATCTCTCTTGCTTCTCTCAATGTCCTTTCCAAAATATATCACTTATTTTAAAATCTGGACACCAGAACTCTGTATTCCCCCACTGACCTCATCAGTGCTGCATATTGAATTATGTCACCTCCTTATTGCAACTTATTGCTGTCATGTTCCTATGTCCAGAAACCTTATTAGTGCTTTTGCTCTGGTATTCCTCAGACTGAATGCTGGGATCTGAGCCAAGCAGGGTTTCATGCCCTTCACCTATGTAGGCAGAGCTCAGGCTCTGCCACAAAGCAGGGGACAGCTGCATCCAGACCTCTAATCCATTGTGATAGAAATAATTATTCTGAATGCAACTTCTGATAGGTAGTTCTAGGCATGTAATGTGATATTTAGCTATTAAAAGCACAATTTGCTTGAAAACTGTCAGATTTTTTTAAGCTCTCCAGAATGCTGAGAAACCGTTAGCATCCTTTATCAAAGTTTGAGTTGAGGTTCTTGACTGTTGCAGTCCCCATGTGTAAGCTTCTAGAGGCAGCTTAATGTGCTGCAGCTTCAATAGGAGTGCTTCTATTTTGTACTTGAGCAAGGTGCAGAGACTTCTGAGATAGCTCCTAACAGTTTTAATAAGTCCACGGAGTGTAGCACTCAAGTTATCCTAGTTTATAAGGGTTTTCCCTCCCCTTCATAAAGGAATGCATTTAAAATTTCTGCTGATGTGTTCAGGTTGGCATAACATAATTTTCCTTAATTTTTGTAATGCTTTACAGCTATGGAACAAGATGGGGATCTTTATTACTATAATTTCATGCATGTCTGAAGTCAGTTCCATTTAGGAATAAATTCAGTAGCTCATATTGCAAAAGTTATCTCCTATCTCAATAAATATTGCCCTGCAAAGATCTAGAAAGCTTCAGGTTTGACAAAGGTCAGAAATAAACTGTTTGCTCTGTTAGATGCTACAGATGAATACGAATGGAATGGTCATGTCATATTTTCACTCAAACACTGCCTCCTGCAAACCTGTAATAACTAACTCCTAAAATATAAGCCCTTGACACTTAGCACAAGTCAAAACTTTCAATACTTTGTTTTTGAATACAAAATTAAAATTAATAATGATATCTGTTTTGCCAAACATGTTTCCTTGCAGAATTATTTTTGCCTTGGGAATACAGAGAGAGGCAAGAGCATCTACAGTCTGATCACACAGTGAAGACATTGCCAGCGCCAAAGTGGTTTTTGGCACCAAGTGAAAATGTAATGGGGATCCTTGAAGTGACTGAAGTACATCTCAGTGATACTTGGAAAATTAGTGTGCATAAATAAGCATTAGTATATTTGCATCTCATTGCTTCCATAAATAAATTCTTAGTCCCTCCAGTAACCTTTGTTCATAAATGAATATTGAGTTAAAAAAAAATTGCTCATGTTTCATCATTCCTCATTGCTCTAGCTTATTTTTAAACAGCACAAGCAATAGGAGATCCATTACTCTTCCAGGAGGGAGTTGAACACCTTCAGAATAGTCTCTCCGTGCTTGAAACTTGTTCTTATTCAGAGTGTTCATTTTTATCTTCCCACTCCATTTCTCCCAATAATGTCATAAATAATTAATCAGCCAGGTTACATAAACTTGTAGTCTTTTTCATAAAGAATCAGATAGTTCAATGCTTAAGGATCTATGTGGCTACCTCCTTTCTTTCCTCTTTCTCTGAAGTTCTATATTTTATTTGTATCTTTCCAGTAATAATGTGGTCATAGTATGGTGCAGAATTCTGTGTCTTCTGGAAAATGTTGGGTTTTTTTTTCTACCTGGGGGATGGGACACAGCTCAGATTTATCACTAATGACATAGTCATGTAAAGTATAAACTTACAAGTTAATCTTGCAGCCCAAGGACTAAATATGCTAAATAGATACCTTTGGTGTAAGTTTAATACTACTTAACTTACACTTTGTATTTTTCCTCTTGGAGGAGTCTTTATCTTTAATCTTTCCCTTCCTCTTCTCTTTCTAGAACGAGTATTAACATAGAAAAGATTAGATGATCTTTCAAAAACAATCTGTGTACACTTTCCTTTCTTGTTTTACTTCACCAAACAAATATCCTAGCCTTTTTCGTATTGCATTTCTTGATTTTAAATAACTACCTCAAGTTCCACACGCCTATCACCCATATGGGTAAGGAAGACTGGAGGTGGCTGTAGCTGCACAGCTATGTGCTCTGGCAGAAGTCAAATGGAGCTGAAAGCGGTAAATTGAGCAGGTGGAGAAGCGTGTGCTCCAGGACTGGTCCCTGAGTGCGAAGCTGCCCACTAGGTGCCACTGTTATGCTCTGAAACGAGGTACCGCGGCCGCGGGGCTACGCAGGGCGGAGCGAAGCGCACTGCTAGGAAGGCTCCCAGCGTAAGCCGGGAGATGCCTCCCAGGGCGGCTGCGCTGTGTTTGGAGCGCTGCAGCTTTGCCATGCAGCTCACCGTGACTGCCAGAGCAGCTTTTCTGACGAGCAGCTGCAGTGAGACTTGTGAGGGTTTGCTGTCTGAGAGCATTGGAGGAATATTTTCAAAACACTGCGTGAGAAATGGCACTGTGGAAGCTAATGTTGCTCTGTCCGTATGATCTCTATCTCACTTATAAAAAGAATTTAAAAGCACAGATGTAAATTAGGACCAAATCTTTTTGAATAAGTGGAATATTAAAAATGTGCTATTTGCTGAAGGGCTTGCTTGCCAAATATTGCATGTGGATTTGTGGACGACGTCTGAAATAAGCCTCATTGGTATGTCATATAATGTCCTCTTCAAGGAACTGCAGCATATGATTTTTTTTTTTTAATTAAAAAAAAAAGAAAAATTGAAAGTAAACACCTGGGGAGAAAGATCAGGAAAGAATGTTAAAAGTATTTTATTAATCTCCTTCATGCTTCCTAAAACACTTAAAATCTGTGACCTTGAAGCCCAGTATCATGAGAATTTTGAGGTGCAAATATTATATTTCCCATTGGCAAATGATTAATGTTTCCTGTAGGCAGCTTGAGCTCTGAATCTTGAATTGTAAGGTAACAAATAGTGGTCTTTTTGTTAGTTCTGGGCTACTCATGGACCTTACAGCACCTAAACCCAATACCTGGGGTATGGAATTTGAAGTAATGCCCCATTCAATGAGAAAGAATCTGTTTCTTACATAATCTTAAATTGCAGAAGAATGATTCCCAGAGAAAACTCTACAGAAATGTTAGCAGAAGTTCTCTGATTAGCTGCAAGAGCACAAATGATGCAGTCAAAGGTGGCAGCAGATGCCATTTGACGTACTGCTGGGTTTGTGGAATTTCTTATTTTTATTATGACACAGAAATAAAGCATAACACTTGCAATATGGAGCAAGTTTACATGTTTACGAAGGTCTATTTTATAATTTTTTAATAGTTGTCAGGTAACTAGGCCAAGGAAGCAGAAGCATTGGTTGACTCGTGTCAGTACTGTTGCTGTCTGGAGAGCCTCTTCCTTTCTGGCTGCTTCAGGGAGTTTGATGGGCAAAAGTGGGTGCTTCAAAGCATCTTGAAGACTTTTTTGCAAAGGTCACTTGTCAGCACCCTCTGGAAGCTTCACTGCATGTAGGTTAAATAATTACTTAGTAGTTTCAGGATGGGATTTTTTTTTTTAAGCCAAGAACAGTGTATTATATGCTGGGATATATATATTTTAATTATTTCTCTTTCAGTAGGAAATACTAAAAAATGATTGAATGAATCACTGCACACAAATAGTCTTGAATTCAAGGTGAAGGTGGTCTTTCAGTTTCCAAAGATATTTAATACCTGTTATGCACGTGATACCTGTCTACCTTAGCAAGTGAATGTGCTGGCACACATTCAAAACTCTTTCAAATACATATTTTGTTTTGCTCTTCTTTTACATTATTCAGTATCTAAATGTCAGTCATGAATGTAATGTGATGCTTGCTTCATCAGTAGGTAACAGAGGTCATAAATACCTACTAATTTATGGCAAATTTGCAATAATAATGAATTTAGATGTTTTCTGTTTGCTTCTAAACCTCTCTCAAAAATCACCCTTCCTGAACCTGTGTTTTGACTTGTTCACAGTTTAATCTAGCAGTTGTAATTTCTTTTACTGTAAGTTGATAAATATTCAGTGTAAATGCAGGTACCATGCCTTAGGATGTTGTCTCTAATAAAAGAGCTTCATCTGACACTATTTGAGATCTTATTGGGCACCTGGCTTACTTCCAGTTTGCGTCTTTTAATGTCAGTGTCTAATTTTGTTATGTATATTTGTCAAAATTCAAGATTTTAAATAGAGTTGGTAAAAACTAATGCTTGCCTTTCCCCCCTCCCCCCCAAATACTAAATGTATTAGCCAAATAGCCAAATACATAAAAAAGGAATCTCACTGTCACCTCAGGTATATTATTCTTCTGTTTTAGTGCCTTCTTTGGAAACAAATGTAGAAGCTGTCTAAAATTCAACATTATCATGCTGTTAACACAGATGTTTTCAGGTCTAAGTATGAGTTGTAAGATATTACTATGGCAATTTCACATACTACTCTTTGCTAACATTTAGCAAATGATAGCACTTTAATAGCAACCATATGTGTATATTGATCAGTTGTCTCAGCCTTCCCTCATTCTGGGCATGTGTAAAGAGCAGATGTCTTTCCTTCTCAGAATATAATTTTAATCAAAGTTCAGTGTGAACACACTCTGAAGGGCTATAGGCATACAGGGGATGGTGGTTATTAGAGCATCACTCATGCTTTGAACTTCTCTGCCATAAGGTGTTTACTGTAGAATCTGGGAGCTTTTCCATTTCCCTTTTTGCCTCATGACAACTTTGGGCAATTCACTTATTGGAGGTTGTTAGAGGTCAAATGGGTGCATGACAGGGTGCTCAGACACCAACGCTCTGCCACAACCTCACCTCGCCCTGCTCCAGAGGTGGATCCAGCTGTTCTGGAAAGAAGCACCATGTGGTTACTCAGTGTAAAGATCACAGTGCTTTTGGATAGCTCACAGCAGATTAAACTGGACAGTTGTTAAACATTAGCTGTAATTTAGGTGAAAATGAGGTTTGTGCTGGACCAAAGCTATTCCTGAATTTGGGCTACATCTGCCAAATAGATTTCTTGGACAGAAAATAAAAGGGACCTTTTATAATTTTCTTCGTGTGTGTGTGTGTAAAATGGTTCTCTCTTTTTCTTTCCCCCCCTTCTTTTCCTCCATTGTAATTTTAAGAAGGTTTAATTGAAAGATACTTTGAAAATTGAATGCTCAACCTCAGATTAATTTTTTAGGTTTTAAGTCTTGCCACAGAAACCTTGCAATCAAATCAAATAAAAAAGCAACCAGCCAACAACAAAAAAACCAAAAACAAGTCCAATCATGAAAACTCCCAAACATGTAGAAAAACCTAGGGAAATTCATATTTTTTTTAAAAAATGACTGAACTGAATGATGAAATCCACTATTTGCACAACTCTAGCCCAGCTGTAATCTCCACTATAAAGACCCTCTGTATTTTAGAGATGGTATTTGCCAACTGCTCCTTGGGGCATACTGTTCCTTCTCCACTCTCCTAGTCCTGCATTTAGCAGGGCAGAGGCTATTTGTGATTGCAGCCTCTTCAAAGCTTATTATGCCCATATTTCAAGTACAAAAGCCAAAGTAACTTGCAGTTTCTCCCTGAGCAGTCCCAGTGTTTTTGGATGGATTGTATAATGCAGCTCAGACTCATGTGCTAGTTGTTAACGCTAGGGTTTGTATTATTTTTTTCTATTCAAAGGCAGTAGGCTAAAGGTTTCTGAAAACTTTGGTTTTAGAAAAAGAGGCTGTCTCCTTCAGGGTTTGTGAGCAAATTAGCTTTTGCATCCATGGCGTTTTATTTAAATGATACTTAATACAAAAAACTTTACTTAGTGCTAAATTTGTATCTTTTCTGCTCTCTAAAATAAAATGATAGTTAAAGGTATGATATCTTTAAAAAAATCATGGAATATTAATTGTTGGTGTAAACACAGATTTTGTCCTAAATGTTAATAGCCATTAATGGTAGTATTCCAAAATAGAGCTGGTTTTTTCAAGTTAGATTTAGTTTTGAACAATCTTGCTCTTAAACCCTAATCTATTTTTTGTTTTTTGGTCCTTTCACAATGAGGACATTATTTATTTCTGTTATCCATCCATTTACAAATGACTGATATTTATATACTTTGCTTATTTCCAATTGCAACAGACTTTTAAATGGAGATGAATATTTATTCTGCTGTTAGGCTGCTTTTTACCTTACATGGCAGAAAAGCAAGCCAGTTCTGTGTATGTGGTTTCTAAATTAAGTCTAGTTTCAAAAAACAACAGTAGAAGCAGAGGTAAGTTTTTAATTTGGATTAACTTAATTTGACAGTTGTAAATGACAGGAGGATTGGAAAGGCAAAGAAAGAAGTTGGCTAATTTCAATGAGGTATTTGTATTTAACAGTGAAGGCTAATAATGCCCTTTTTTTTGCATCTTGGATTGGTTTATTTTCTTTTATGCCATTATTTGTGTTTAGTGAACAGCTGGGCCAGTAGTTCCCATTTGTGGTCTTTTAGCTCTCTGAAGAAGCAGAGGAAGTAATGGACGTTTGCAAATTAATAGTGACCGTTATTTTCTGCTAATCTGATGTAGCTCTCCTCTTTGAGCAGAGATGTAATATCAGAGCAGAAGTAATTACTGTGTTAAAACTAGTTCTGCAGGAGAATATTTTGCTAATTAAACTTGTTGCATTCAAATTGCTTCCTTTGGATCACTATATAGAAGAGAACTGTTTTGAACAATAAATGAAACCACTTTCTTTCTCAGAGGCCTAGAATTGCAGATGGTCAGATTGTATGTGAAGCACCTAGGCTCTGAATAAGTCTTTTGTATGAAAGAGAGAAAGGTAATTTGAATGTTTGAACTCCCCGTTCCTCCCACACATACACAGGAAGCATGTCTCAAAGTGAACAATTCTCTAAATAAAGACTAATAAGAAGCTAAATTAATTAGAAGGTGTGATTTGAAAAGACATTGATGAGAAGAGTCTGTCATTCTAGACAAATGGAATGGAGCTAAATAAATTAGGCCACATTAATATCTCATTGTTCTGTGAGCAGCTTTCTTTTATTGCATTCATTAGAGGGTACTTCTTGAAATGAGCCTTTACTAGCCATTACAGATGCAGTTCTCATTTACCAATGCCTAACACACAGCTCCTGCATTAAAAACGTTTCAGTAAGCCCTCATAGTTTTTGCAAATGAATACTTATATTTCTGGATGCTGCACTTCATCTGCAATGTAGCAGGCACTGAACATTAAGTTTTTTCCCACCAAATTGCCAGTAAAGAAGTCTTACATCAAAAGACTTGGGAGGCAGAAGCCTGAATTTACTTTAAAGTAAACTGCATGCATAACTTGTACAATAGAATCTCTTCCAACTAATATTCTTTCTAGTGTTTATTTATTTTGATAGAAAATACCCTGTCTCGTGACTTCAATAGCCCTTTGATAGGTTTTTTAAGTGTCTTTTAGAAGGTTCCTTCAGTATATAATTGGGATACATTGGAAATGCGCATCTCATAATACATTTTCTCCTCTCAGAAAATGAAATTTATATTTTCCCTTTTCTTCTTCTCTCTCCTGCAGATGGAATATTTGGGAGATGTCAGCGAGTGCCAGTAATAGACATCTATAAATATGACATTTCACCCCCTGTTCTTCAGCGCCTAAGGATCATCCTGGAGAAGCTCTCACAGAGAGGTATAGTAAAGTTCTGGAAGAGTATAACTTGTGCTGGGGGTTACAATTACTTTGTGCTCCCTCTGAGGTGAGACCTTTGTACGTTTTTGAGCGCTGTGTGTTTCAGGCCCAGTAGTGCAGACTTTATAAAAGTGAAAAGGCCTTCTAATTCCCTGAATCTGCAACAAGGGCTGGGTGAAGCAATTTCAGGAGAGGTGCTTCCTTTCTGTGTAGTGCAAGTCTGTGACTGCCACTCTATACAATAGAATTTTAACATCTATGAATGCTGCTGTCATAAATAAACTAGCAGGAAAGGAAAATAATTTGCCATGTATACTTTTGCACCGCAGCGTATTTCAAGGTGTGCAGGCAGAAAATGCACAACTTCTAGTTAGCTAGAAACAGTTCTTAACTTTCTAGTGAACTCAAATAAGCACAACAACTCTGATTTCATTACATGCTGCATCTACTCTGTTCCTTTTAATTTTTATTCAGCTTTCTGATGTTAATCTCTGTGCCATTTCCAAGGCTGGAAAGGATGTTCTGGCTTCTGAATGGCATAACTTCAACTAAGAAATCAAAGCTTGGATCAAGGGAAAGCCAATAATGAGAACAAACTTTTTAGGTGCTAATAAAGGAAATAAACCTCTGTCGCAGACAGCCGCAGGATCAAGAAATCTTTGTAATCTAAACTGTTTCAAGAGAATTGTTGGAATCGTTAATTTTTCATTGGCATCATCCTTCTGGGCGTTTGTTTCTAAATATTTTCCAATTACCATCTCAGTTACAAACTGGCATTACTGTATTAGCGCGATCCTAGTTTAATTATGGGGGAAAAATTGATTTCTTGAAAGTTAGTTCACAGCCATGCATAATCTGGACTTCTAGTTTAGAAACCACTGATTTAGAGGATTTAAAAAATTTCCGGGGATTTACTTCCCATCCAAATGAAGCAAACTCAGCAAAACTTGATTATATTAACTGCTGGTTGATTTAACAGTTACGTGTGAATAGTACTTTTTGCTCTTTCACTTGTCATTTTCTAAAGGCTAAGTTATGCAAGCAAGTTTTATGAAAATACTATTTCATCAGGGCAACACCGTGTGAGTGGAAAAGCTAGTGTTTGCTCTCTGGATATAGTGTAGAAGTAGGAGCAAATTCATTGCACTAAGACACGTAAATTGATATTTAAACTGATCATATCTGCATGGACAAACAGCACTCAGTAACATTGCCTGAATATTGATGCTGAGTCCTATATGAAGCTTCCTCCATGGGGCTGTCAGAGTTGAAGGACCTGCAGGAGATTCAGGTTTTTTTGGAGGGGCACATGTAGAGGCTGATGGAATGCTCCAGGCCATCTCAAAAGAAGCTTACCTGTGCCCATCACCCTGACTACCCTAAGATTTTAGTTAGTTCATATGAACTGATGTGATCTCCCTCTTACTCAGTGCTTCTCTGATCAATAAGCCAACCCTTCCTAGGATCTCTGTGACTACCAGCCCGTCTCCCTGGATGTATTTGTTGTGGTAAACTGCAATATGTTTCTTTTAAGGCAACTTGGGCATTGAAATTTGGACATGTCTCCTTTTTCATAGCAAGAGAATCAGAAGGAACACACAGATTGAAACTGTTGGTGAATTAAAGCATTTTTTCTTTTATCTTTTCTTACTCATGACATTTAGATGTGCATACACAAATGTCTATATGGTTTGAGCTGATATATGACTTTTGCAAGCAATTTTGGTGGCCTGTGGGTATCTCAGTAAAGGGGATCTTAAATATATCTGTAAAAGATAATAGAATGCTAGAATGCTATTGTTCAAAAGATTGATAAAATAGTTCTGGTTTTTTGGTTTTTTTTTTGTACTCTCAGTATCCTCAGCAAATTCTGAAATGTTTGAGGACAGAAATATATAAAAAGTAGAATCAACACGAGCTATCAGATTAATGGATTACTGACACCAGGCTGCTCAGAGAAGGCTGCTGTTTGCTGCTGCTATCAGATGTAACACATTCAGCCCTCAGGTCTTGTTTTCTGGCTGTGATGGTCACTTGCACAGTTCTGCAAATCGTGTGCAAAACATCATGTCCATTTCTGCAGTGTAGATACGCAAGACATTGTAAAGACCACTGAAATGTTTCTGGTAACCTTAATCAAGGGCTTCATTTTTTCATATGACTTATTTCCTTTATGTATGTAATACTATGTTCTTCTTGTCCTCTCCAAAAGAGTACTGGATAGATGTGCTTGGGATGCCATACTTCCCTGCAAGGGATAAGAAGCTACATTTTTTTCTTTTTTTTGTAAACAGCAGGACAGATTTCTCTTTGAAGTCCATGTAGTAGGTCTCGTGATAAGCATAATTTTTAGCAATGTCTATATTGAACACTTTCTATTTTTATTAGGTGTTTATACGGTTAAGGGCTAAGTATTTTGGAGGCTACTGACTAGGTTCTTATTTATTTATTTTTCTAGTGTGACCTGGTTTTCCTTTTTTGCCTTCTCCCTGATGTCTCCTTGCAGTGTAACTGGTATCTTCTTCTTTTCCTAGCAATAGTTTTTTTGAAAGCTATTTCCATAGAATAAAAAAAAAAAAAGTAAATTCATAAGAATTCTTGTGAAACTTACATCCTTTTTCTTTTCTGTTTGGTGATGACTTCTGAGTCATGCCTGTATTTGAATCATAGTCCAAATGGAAGACTGTGTGGTCAGGTGCCATAAAACAAAGGATAACATGATATGAATAGAAAATGCTATTTGTGATTATGCCAACTCAAATGTTTACAACAATAGGAAAGCATATGACAGAGGCTTAGATGAGTGACACACCTGATGATAATCTGTTTAATAAAGGACTTTGACTAAAATTGAATTCAGGTTTCATAATGCTATAGTTTTTATGTCTTCTTTACACATTGACTCTATCTTTCTCTACACTGTCTACTAGTAGATTGATGATAGAAGTGAATGCCTTGGAATATTAGTTTCCTACTAAAGAAATGATCTGTTAGCATTCAAATACCATTGTTCATGGCATTTTCTCTCACACTGTCCCTGAGTCAATCAAATCTTTTAAAATACCCTCCATGAAGAAGGTTTTCTGAAGATTCAGTTTTTATAAATGCGGTCATCTATATGAGAAAGGACTTTTTCACAGTTGCTGAAACGTGATGAATCACTTTTCCAAGTTGATTATGCTACAATTTATGGTTTATGAGGAGTTGAAAAATTTCTCATTGTCTGATAAATAGGACAATCAAAAGGATGCTGCTTGGATACGACTAAACCATTTGAAATAGAAAATGAAGGAAATATCAGCATAGAAGGGTGAATGATTAGTCTCTGAAGGAAATGGAAATACTTATTCCTATGGTTAGTCTTCTGTGTTCGCTTACCCAGCTTAGGAAGGTAAAGTGATTGCATCACTGTGGTTCTTGGCAAGATTGTAGAAACAGTTTCATGCTGATGGTTGACCTGTAACATGAGAAACATGGAAAATGAGATAGGAGGACTAATCATGATATGCTATAACTCAAGGATGAATGCATAAATAGCACATGAAATATCAGCATAAGTAGTAATAAAAGTGAACAGTAGTATTTCTCAACTTATTTACTCGAAGAGGCATTTACATGTGTTTCATAGAATAGTTTCTAACCAGTGATTCAGACTATCTGAGAACGTAGTAGCAACTCTGTGAGAGTGCAGCTGCCATAGCAATGAGCATTACTTGATGGAAGAGCAGAGATGGAGTTGGGGGCACACAGTTACTTAAAGACATCTGAACAAAAGTGTTTCCTCAGGGTCACAACAAACGCCCATCTAATTTAGGATTCTGCCCCTGAGTGTGGCCACTATATAGGGGGAAAAAAATACAAGGAAAGTTTAAGCCTAGAGAAGCTTTTCCAGCATTTGTACTTTCTCAGCATTATGTGTTTGGTGGCATATGGCTCTCCTGAGCTGGAAGTTGTGTATTTGTGTCTGTTGTATGCCCTGTGGACACTGTTTCTAGCACAGTTTGACAGGACACTGTCCTAGAAGCAGAGCATGTTAGACTAATAATCTGTAGTTTAGCTTCTGTCTTATGTTTTACTTAAATTGTAATTCAAGTACAGGTGTTGTGACTTTACTGCAGAAACTGTGCAGTGTGACTATTTGAAAAACAAATCAGGGAAAAGTGTTTTGTTGTGCTTACCTAAATTGGAGTCATTATTAAGCGATTCCTGAGTTTACGTCCTGCTACTTAATTTTTGCTATAACACTTTCTTGTTGAAAACTTTACTTTCAAAGAAAGCAATTTCTTTCACACTGTTGTGAAGAAAGTCTTGCTTAAGATACTCAAATATCAGCAGTGTTATTAAGAGAAGCAAAAAGAGCGGGATGCACTTTTAAATTAATTTCACTCAAGTGAGCAAGTTATTCTGGAAAGGCTCATGGGCTATGAAAGTAGGCAACAGATTTACAGACTGTTTTGGGAAAAAGAAAAGGGGAAAAAAAAGGGAACTTTTTCTCTCTTGTTTGTTTCCTTTGCAACCCAGGAAGCTCTTGACAGGAGAAAAAATATTTGTGCTAAATTAATTCTAACCAGTTAAGTGTAAGGTGATTAATATAACTTTGCTACAAATAATTTTATACTCTTACAGCAAATTTGTTTTACAAAATAAATTTACAATCAGTTACCTTGAAAATTGAAATGAATGTGACTTGTCACATGCAGCTTGTGAATTACAAAAGGGTTGCTAAATATTTCAGCCAGGACTATTTTTCAAAGCAAAGAATCATTTGTTACTGCAACAAAGGTAACAGACTTGAAAGTAAATCTTTATAAGCTCAGTTTTGAAATAAACTTAAAAGGAATAATGCAGTTCTTGCACATATTTGCAAGGTGATTATCACATCATTATGGAGGTATACAGAAACCTGAAACTAGGAGAGGTAGGGGAAAGCAGGTTTTTCTTCAAATTCAAATATTGATATAAGGGAAGGCAAACTCTTCTTTCAGCCTTCAAGGGGAAAAAGTTTTACTTGAAAAGAGCAGTGCATTTACATAAAATTTCCCAGGCATCAGTGTGCTCCAGACATCTGTGTACAGAGCATCTGTGTCCTAGATGGCTGCTGAGGCCAGACATAAACCCCCATGACATGCCACACTGGAGGAACTCAGCCAGGGCTGGACATATATATTTACCTTCTCTTGGTTTCACTGTCACACTGCCTTGACTTTTTGGCTCAGTGGACAATAACACTTTGAACAGGCTGGAAAAATCCCTTTCTTTGTTAAGTGCATCATTGATATTTGTTGGTCTTCAAAGGCTGAGTTTCAGAAAAAGAAAAAAAAAAAAGAGATCTATTTATAAAGCAGCAGAAAGAATACAATTTGAAATATATTTTTTTAACACCTGTATGTTGCACAGCAAAGAACAAACAAATAAATAAATTCTTTTTTATGTGGTTCATTGTATAGCTGCTCTGCTTACCAGACATAATCTGATATGGCATTGACTCACTCTTTGGGGACATTTGTGAAAAATGTTCTTTTCAGGAAAGTGGTACTTACGAAGAATGCATTTGCATTACAGAAATCATTATAGGAGCAGAGCAGATACAATGTACTGTGGAAAAGATATTAGAAAGTACAGAAGAAAACTTTTAATACGTATTTAGTTTTATCTGCATTAATAACACTGTTTTGTAAGGTTTTATTGCATTTGAATATTGCCTTTTGGAAAACGGGTGTGTCATCCCAGTAGCATCATATTCCTTTTGTTTAAAATAAATAAATAAAAAAAAGAATAAAAAGATAAAGCAGAGCTTTTACTTGTGTTTTTCATAAAATAACACATTAAGTAATATGTTTGATAGGAAGGAGAAAAGGTCTGCGTGCCTCCTTTCTGTCATGTTCTGTCAACTAGCAGTGACAACTGCTGACTGGGATCAGGATGTATCAAGTTCTTTGTGGCCCAGATAAATTTATAGCTTTTATTCCAATGGAAACACAGAAACTAGTGATAATATAATGCAAATATTAAAGGCTGTTGATCAGTTCCTGGCCTTGCCTCCTTTGTTTTGAAGATCTCTGCCTCACCTCATGGATTTTTAACCTCCTCATTAATGCTTAGTCTTTCCATGGATCTCTCAGTGCTGACTCTTCCACACTTCAGTGTTTTTCTGATCTTTGAAGTTTGGAGACTGTTTCGGTTTCCTCATTCTGTGGAAGAAGCTAAAGATGTCACTTGGACTTGAGTGAGCAAGTTCACCAGGCTTCCTCTGGATGGCCTTGCTCCCAGCACTAGGGTTATTCATTAACATGCTGCCCTGTTAATAATGTCACATGTGGCTTTGAACTTAATACTTATTCTCTTAGACCATTTTTTTTAGACAATCAACACCTTTCACTGGATTGGGCATACTGGGTTTGTAGTGATGTAGGTACATAAAATGTTTTTAAAGCACACTTGAAAATTCAGCAATCAAATTGCAATTCATTATCAGTTGTTCCCACACGTAGAATATCAGCAAATATCAATTCAAGCATGAGATTACTTCTTTAGCTGCTGTGTTCTCTAATAATGCTACTTTTGGAAACTGTGAATAACAATATGGCATATCCAAAGTAATTATGGCATTTTGTACCATTAATCTCTAATTATAGCTAATTTACATATTCAACACAAAACTTTATTTAATTTTTTCATAACTGCACTACCAGTATTTTGTTCCTTATTTGGATTTTTATTAGGGAATTTGTTTCCCTTTTCTATTTCTGTATTCATTGCACATCCTTACCTACAGCTTTTATCTCTACATGGCCTCTCATTCTTTTATGATATCAACTCTTACTTACACCTAGTATTTGACATATTTTTAACTTTATAGTAGTTACTTCAAATTCTGAAACGTTTAGGCTTATTTTTTTCCAATTCATGATTTTAATCTTATTCATACAAGACCTTAACAGGTAGATTGTGTTCTTCACAGTACACCATGGTATCACTGAAGCTCCACTTTTAGTAATTAGTATGAATTCTCACAAAAATTCTCATTTCCCTTTGCTATACAGAATATGTAGAATATATATATACTTTTTTCCATGTATGTAGATGTTTTCATTCTTTATCTCACAGTTTAGAATGCTTCTGACAAATTTAGCATTTTCTTGCAAAGTCTGGATGTTACTAGATTTCTATTTTAGTTTGTCGTGTTTTCTTTCATGCTGATTCTTAGCATATCCTCCTTTTATTTTGCAAGTTTCTCCTTCTGTTTTGTTTTGCCTGTAAATGTGTGTATGATCATGGACAGTGCAGTTCACGATAATAAAATCCTACTTCCCTTCCAACACTTGTCCATTACTTAGTTTTCTCTTTTGAAGCTTCCTTCCAAAAAGAACTTTCCCAACATTTTTAGTCTTTTATTGCAATTGCTGTGTGGTTTCTAATTAAGCATTGCACAGACCTGCACTGCATATTTAACTAAAGTGTCCCAGATCTTTTAGGAAGGCTTTGAATACACTTTCTGTGTTTGACTTAGCATATATCAAATGTATAGTTATTAAACTATTTTTTCCCCTTTTCCTTTGTTTTGAGGTTTGTATGGATTTTATTGAATGCAGTATTTTCACATTTCTGTAGCATGGTCAGGTAATTGATTTTTTTTTTTTTTCTTTATTCTACTTGTGAGCTACCCCATAACACAAAACTTGACTCAGAAAGTTTAAGACCACAGAGTCTGTGATATTTTTAGAGTCTGCCTAAGCATCCTTCTGTTGTCTGATACGCTCCTAGAAAGCTGTGTTGAGCCTTGAGATGCTCCTTCATATTCACTATTCTATTACCTTTTTATTTGACTGATAAAAACAGTGCTGTTAGAGATGTAAGAACTATCTGTCCATTTATCACTCTCCCTTGTAGTAGCTTTTTTGTCTGCCCTCAGTTTAAACACGATTTGACCAGACTTGAGCTTTTCATGTGTAATAAATACAATGAAATACTTTTCTGGATAACCACTAGCTACACAGAGGAACACCAGGGCGTTAGTGTCACTGCTGGGGTAAAATCAGCTGTTACCCATTTGTTCAGCAGCAGCTGGCTCTTGCATGCCTACTGTCCATATGCTAGAGGGATGGGATGTTTATCCAAGCTGGAGAGGTGGGTGCAGGTGAACCTCATGAGGTTTAATAAGACCAATGCACCTGGGCCAAAACAATTCTCATTATAAATACAGGCTGGGGGCTGAGGTGAGAGGAAGCAGACTTGTGGAAAAGGACTTGGGAGTTCTGGTGGGTGAGAAGCTGGGCATGAGCCAAAGAATGGGCACTTACAGCCCAGAACGTGAATTGCATCGTAGCCTTCATCCAAAGAAGCGTGGCTGGTGGCTCAAGAGAGGTGATGCTGCCACTTTGCTCTGGTAAGACCTCCCCTGGAATACTGTGTCTGGTTCTGGGGCCTGCAATGCAGGAAGGACACGGACCTGATGGGGTGAGTCTAGAGGAGGGCTGTGAAAATGACCATGGGGATGGAGCACTTCGGCTATGAGAACAGGTTGAGGGAGCTGGGGTTGTTCAGCCTAGAGAAGAGAAGGCTTGGGGGAAACCTAATAGCAGCCTTCCAGTATCTGAAGGGGACCTACAGGAAGGCTACAGTGGGGCTGTTTACAAAGGCCTGCAGTAATAGAATGAGGGGCATTGGTTTGAAATTAAAGAGGAGATTTAGGCTGGATGTTAGGAGGAAGCTCTTTACTGTGAGGGTGGTGGAACACAGAAACAGGTTGGCCAGGGAGTTGCTTGAGGCCCCATCCCTGGGCATATTCAAGGTCAGGCTCAGCAGGGCTCTGAGCAGCCTGATCTAGTGCAGGATGTCCCTGTTTGCTGCAGGGTGGGTTGGACTAGATGACCTTTGGAGGTCTCTTCCAACCCAACCCATTCTGTGATTGTGCAGCCAATGCATTAATTCTGTATTTTGGAGCCGGTCATACCCAGCCTCAGTTTTACCCATCTGAGAGGGCAGGAAGGCTACCTGAGACACATGAAGAGAAGACACAGACATTGCAGAGAAGTGCACAGGGGGTGGTACAGGGGAACACCATAGGTGCTATTCTGAGCTGAGCATTTTATTAGACATGTGAGCTCAGCGTGCTGGCAACCCTCTTTTATTACAAAAGGAATTGACTAAAAGGTCAATATCTGTTCACAGTGAAAAAGATTTTTCTGCAAAATTACTCATCCATGCTACTGTATAATTTCATTTGGTGTTGTCCTTATATGAAAGGTTTAATAACTGCAAGTCAAATAATTAACATTAAATAAATAGAAGTGCTTGGAGGAATCATAGAAATGCTGCTTTGATGGAGTAGGGAAGGTTATCTAGTTCAGTCTCTGGTAAAGCAGGAAAACTGGAGACTATATCAGATTGCTTAAGTCTTGAAAACCTTCAGGGAATGGGATTATAAAACGGTTCATGGTTTACCTGAAGTTTGATGTCTTTGACTAGCCCCTGAAAGAAGCAGCTCTTGCCACCTGCAACCTAATCCTCATGGTTTTTGCCCCTTTTTATTATCAGCCAAAAGTAAGACTGCTGTCTTTTCAATTTCCCTCCATGATGCTGTGGGCTGTGTTGGTGGTGGCTAAGGTCCACATGTAGCCAATTCTTCAAAATTAAAAAAAGCTCCTATGCTATCTCTTCTTTTGGGTTATATGGCTCAGGTTGGTAACTTTCTGTTGGACCTTTTCTAGTGTCGCAATTCCTTTGCTGAACCCTGACTGGGTGAGAACATGGGCATGGTACTTTAGATGTGGCCACATTACTGCTGAGTAGAGTGGGTAATGCCTGCTGCCTGCTCTCTTAATGTAGCCCGATATGGGTTACTAGAATCACTTGTACCAGAAAAGCAAGGCAAGAGGCACTCCTTGGGCCACATCACCTGCTTTGTAAACTATTCAGTGTAAGTAAGTACTGAGTTGAGGAGCATTACTTTTGTCCATTTTTACAAGAGTTGCTAATACATTTTGCTTTCTTCCCTTCTCTATCCCTTTCGTAGTAGCAGCAGCAGACTTTAGCACTCCAGCTCAGCCTTTTCAGCTTCAGCTTGGTTAGTTTCAGGTCTTTCTAGGTAGACCCTAAATGAAACATGTTAATTTTTGGTAATGTTATAGCTGGTGACGTTCAACATGGTGTCAAACATCAAGCTTTTCATTCTGTTTATAGTTATTAGGATTTAGCAGGCACCTAGCTAATAGTCACATCCAAGATGTTAGAGGGATTTAATAGTAGCCAATACCGCAGGACGATGTACAAACCATCCTCCTAAATCAAAAAGGTACATGATCAAAAGGTCAGTTATTTTGTTTGAGTACAGACCTTTTATCTTTGCAACTCTTCATGAAATAGCTCTGTAAAATTCCCACTTTCCCAACTGAGCAGCAGTGTAAATATACGAGGAAGCTAGAATTGCAGACCAAAAAGACACTCTATTTCATCTCCTGTCCCACAAATATTAGCTGGTAGTGCAGCACTTCCCTGGGCCTTTGAGGCCTCCCAACTAGTGCTGACTTGCCCAGGTCCTTACAGAGGTGCAGCACACTGGAAGTTTATTCCTGTGCAGAGACCTCAGCTGGTCATCGACCATATTGAAGCTCTCCTGAATGTTTGCTTCACTTTTTGCCAGGGTAGGTTCTGGACAGCTTCGCCACTGTCGGACTTCCAACCCCTCCATCTCCTCCGGGTTACCCACTGCTCCTGGAAGCTCTTTTTTCCATATGTTCACAGAGTGCCAACAATTTCTTCTTATCTTGGGGTAGGGTTGGTGCAATATATTTGTGCTAAGTGGCGCTTTGTGCCTATTCCACTCAATCTCCTCCTGGCATCTCCTGTAGATTTTCTTTTAAAAAAGGCAAAATTTTAGTTTGTAGTTTTCTTCTTTAAAAAATAATACTTAAACTCTTCAAACAAATATTTGGTATTTATCATCCTTAAATTTTGAACCTGATAGACTTACTTTTATCCTCATTTCAGAAAAGACTTTACATATACTGACTCTAGGAGTATCACCAGAGACTCGCTGAGCAAGGAAGTACTTGCTAAGGTCAGCTTTATGTGACTTGGGCCAGCCACTCCCAGTAGAAAAAAAAACAGGGATTAAAAAATTCATTAAGTTTAAAATTGTTCACCTAAACACTTCATAATATATTTATGAATAATGAATACTTTTTACATAAGTGAGAAATGAATTGGAAACAATTTATAAATAGAAGGAGGGTTAAACTCACCACCTAATGAAATCATAATGAATAAGTCAATCAGCCCTACACAGGAAAGAAAATACTTTATATTATGTTTTGAGTTAAAGCTTTGACATTACCAGCAATCTTCATTGGAAACTCTGCAAGACTGGGCATTAGCATATTTTTACATACATGTTGGAGAGGAAACGATAAAATATTTTTCTCTTTCCTTCCATCAAAGTGAACTTTGTTTGGACACGGCCTGCAGGCTTGAGCAGAGGGCAGTGAATGCTTAGAGAGCAATACACTGAATTTAAATTTAAAATTAAAATGTTCATCAATGCTGAAAACTTCTTACTACCATATTATTAACCTATGAGGTAATTCGACCAGACAAAAAAAAAGTGGCCCGTGTGAGCTGTTTAAAATGTGAGAATTTTCTTTAAGGTGAGAATGGCATTAGAAAGACTGGATGCCAAAATCAGTTCAGAAATGATGAAAGCACACTTGAGCCCATCTCGGTGGAACTCAGCTTTTTTTTCCCCTTGTGGGCATTACAAAACCTGTCTGCTTTTAAATTTTAATTAAAACTTTCATTAGTTATGATCATCTAATCTTTCCTTTCCACCGCATAGTCTGATCACTATGTATAAGTATCTAAAGTTTAATCTACTTCTGGTCCTCCTAGGTTTGACAGTCTAATTAAGTGCTCAACTTTAGCACTTACTATATAAGAAATCCCACTTCATGTTTCAGTGAGATTTTAGATAAAATTGGTCACTTACCTGTTCTGCTTAAAATCTTTCTAAATAATGTTATTGTTTCATCTTTAGTACTGTATTCATCTGCTTTAGGAACTAACAGATCTCCTTCCTGTGTTATGCTGGAAAATCTATTTGAAGGCTTAGCCAAGCATTGATAGTAAGGCGTTACTGACATTATACTAGGTTGCCTTAAAGATGTATTTTCAGTATCAAAATTAGTGTATAAAAATATGTGAACATACAAACATTAGTTTTAAAACTAGTGGCTCATGCTTTATAAAATCTATGCTAGTTTTCTCCCTAGCAAGTGGTGTCCTGAGAGTTTTCTTTGTTATTTCTCACACATGACCTTGCTCTTTTCTTTGTTTCACTGTTCTTCGCTTGTCTTCTGTCTGGGACTCTGCCCTTCACCTAATCCCAGGTTCCTTGTGACTGATTGTTCTCCACTGAACTCTGGGAAGAGATGGCATTTGTTTCATTCTTAGGCCAGCAGCTAATCACTGCAGAAAGCCCTAGCATAAGTCTACTGTTTCCTCTTAAAGTAGATCTTCTTCCTTATGCTTCTTCGCTCAATCTGTAGGCAGGTGATCCACATTCTGATGCTGCCAGCAGAGATGATAAGCATGGAGATGTTATTTCAACTTCATTGATAGCAGGCTTAAATTTGCTGTATGGGGCACCATCTTGAACCAAAGAAATACAACAGGGTTTGCAAATTTGAAAGGCTGTTAATCCTCTAGCCCTTTACCTCCCCTTCTCTCTGTCCTGTTCTGTTTTTAATGACAGTTGAGTCCCAAGATGGTGCTTCAAGCACTTTGCTGCCCTGGGTTGACTCTGCTCCAGTTGTGTGGTTGGCATCTATCTCACGTAGCTGTGAGCCTGCAGCTTCTGACTACTGGGGCTTTATTTGTAACTGGTGGCAGAACAGGCACTGTGAAATTTCAGACAACTGGTAGATGAAGTGGCTTATCCTAGATTTCACTGCCCATGTTGCTTAGCTCTCCATTGACTAAGGAGTCCACATCAGCTCACCTCTGCTGTTTCATTTAGTCAAATGAATTTTGTCATTTATGTCTCCCTGAACGCAGTATTTAAGTGCAGCCATGTTCCAAGCCCTATGGAGAGGTGTTTAGAGGAATTAAGTTGCACTTTAAGGATAAGTACCTTCTAGTACAACTTTAATAGTCTTAACGGACTGAACAGAACCTGAGAAACAATTTCAAATTCCCAGTGCCAGGGTCAATGAAAGAAAAATAGAAATCACCTTTGCTGCGTTTTGCCGTGGCCCGTGGTCTTGCAGCATTTTAATTACTTTTCTGAAGTCCTCTGGGTACTCCTCAGTTATCCTTGTAGCAGCAAAGAGCAACTAATCAGTGCTCAAATTCTGACCTTTGCTGAATAGCAGGTGCTTGGGTAATTTCTAATCCTGCTGTGTTATTTTGGCATAAACTATTTTTGTGCAGCTCATGCTAGACCATATCCTGGATTTATTTTGAACTTTAGTTTGACAGGTTTTGGTACGGGCCCTTGCCTGACAGCTGATTGTATGAACTGGCTTCACTGGGCTTTTAGCCCTGACAACATTCTTGTGATCTTAAAATCGCTGTTGTTTTATACATCACCACTTTTCTTTAAACTAGGGACAAGATAAATGTCTTTACATGTGTCTTATTTTCTAGTGAGTCCGTGTCGCATGGTATTATTTTCCATTTGCCTTAAACCAATACTTGAAAACTATGCAGTAGATTACTAGGATCTTTCAGAATGTTTGTCTTGGGGTGGGGTGTGTGTGTATGTTACAGTTTGAAAGGGGAATTTTAGCCTAGTCCCTGACTGCAGAGACTGAAAGTAAAAAAAAATTACCATTGGATGCAATAGGAAGATAATAAGGTCTATATAATTCCTTGGATTGCTAATGGGAATATAGAGCAGAGGCATAAACAGTTCTTTCTCTCTTCTTCTGTCACTTCTGCTTGCAACTTACCTCTCTTTCCCATGGCCTTGTATGGAGTATCTCTGTTCTGACTACTGTGTGAGGTAATGGGAAGGAGGGAGGGAGAAGGGGAGGAGGTGAACGGGTCCCGTTGATCCGTCCATGGGGATCTGAAGAGTTTCTGTGTTGTTTATAAGTTGTAAATATACATATATATTGTACATATAGTGTATATTTTGTCCATACTCATTGCATTTCATATTTCTAGATTGTAGTTTGCTTGTAAATATAGCTTCATTTGCTTCCATTCCAAATTGAGCTGGTCTGGCAATTTTACTTGGAAGGTAATTCTCTCAAATTAGTTGGGGGCAATTTCAACCCATCACAGGGGGGAAACCCTATCTTTTTGGTAACAGATCTCTTGGAATAGTCAAACTACAATATTTTCCCTCTTAGAAAGTAGGTCTGGAATGTCCTTATTGAATATGATTTCATTAATTTCAAAGTACAGCAGCTGTCTTTGTTTCTCTGTTAGGCACTCTGCTAAGACTACTGAAAGCATCAATTTTAATAATAAACCCTGCTATTTTAGAGGCTTTCATGTCCCTGCTGGTTTACTGAACAAGTTGCAGCTGAGGGTGGGTGATGCTGAGAATGAAATGGCATTGATTTTCTGTATTTTGTCATATAGGAGTCGTCTTTTGAGATGTTTCTGTTTATTTTCAGTGTTTTTTTTTTTTTTTTCCCAAAGATTCATGAGAATAAAAGGAAAATACTCAGAAGTACAAATTTAGGACAGTGAAATCAAAGCATGCTTGAACACACTCACGCACACACATTTCACTTATTTTCTGGAGGATTTTTGCTAACACATTGAAAAGCTTGGGTGAATTGGATTTTCCAGGCTGTTTTACAGTAGTGCAACCATCTAGGGCTTGAGATCAAAAGGCAAGAATTAAAAGTATTTCGGTTTCTCACATGGATGACTGACCAATAAGCTAATAAGCTCTTCCTTTAAAATAAATTTGTGCAGAAGTGTAGCAATACTTGTTTTGGGAAGCAGGATAAATATGACTTTTTGAAGTTATGCTGCCAATGACTAATGCCCTAGCCTCTGCTTTAAGAACCAAGCTATAAGTGTAATAGCTTTTCTTGATCTGTTTTTACTAATACAGTTTTTAAAAAGAATTTTCTTTAACCTGCTCTCTCTCTTTAGTTTTTCAACTGCTTAAATAATTTCACAAATGTATTTATATAAAGAACTGGTTAGCTGACTTGTATGTTCTCTGGCTGTATGCTTAGGTGAGTTGCTTTTACAGCTGATGCAGCTTTGGCCATACAATACAAAGCAAGCAACAAGTGGAACATATATGTTGATTTATGCACTGCAGAACACTGAATACCACAAAAAAGAATTTAAACAAAATACAGAAACTCAGAGTGATGTCACCAGCCCTGAGATGGGAGAAAATATCCTGAGGCTATTACCCTGTTATAAATGCTCGTGTGGACTTAAAATTTTCTTCCTGGTGCTTGCTGTATTACTCAATACTCTGAATAATGTATCTTACTACATTTTTAATATATGCTTTTAGTTTTTGGAGGATTCATCAAGTGTCTGTCTCTATTTATGAAAAAAAATATTGATCTGAGATTGAATCATAGATGTATAGAGAATGATCAACAATCAGTCTCCTTTTCTACTTTGCTAGGATGTCAATTAATGGATGTAAGTTCAATATTTCTAGGTTTAGTTCTCATATTAAGCACAAGTGCTGCACAAGTGATGCTTATGTTAAGATTCATGGAATGCATACTACAGCTCCTATAAATAAGAGATTTAAGGAACTTTAGATCAAATTGAAGTGCATCCTTCATCTCCAGGCTGCAGAGTTGCTCAGCTTGCTTTTGCTGAGTGAGTCAGTCGTTGCAGAGTGTGTATATGCTTACAGGCCACAGAGCTGGTAGGAAGCTAATTTTTGTCAGTGGGTTTACTGTAGCTGGACCATGTACAGCATATCCATTCTATCAGGGTTGGTCTTACACAGCACTAGTTAAGGTTATATGGCTCTTTGTGATAGTAATTATTTTATAACTTGAGAATTGTAAAAATTATATTCACAACCTCTTTAATAATTTTCATTAATGTCTGTATCTATTTGCTTTATTATGAGTTAAAGATGAAGGCTCTTTGGAACTTTGGCTATTTGCATTACATACAACATACTGAGCATTGTGAACTTGGTCTGCAGTAGGTCTATTCAAAGAGGAGTCATTGAAGCATCTCAGACTCTGTTTTGCTTCCCTATTTCACACAGGGTGCAGAATAGAAGCCAACTTCTTGCCATGTATTGGCAAAGGGGGGGTGAGAACTTTGTCAGAAAATACCTGGAAGATGCAAAATCCACAATCTCATCATGTAGCTGTGTTTTCAGCTACAGCTGAGCTTTGTCTGAAATAAACTTTTATTGTTATTACCCCATGGCAGCAGAACACTCTTGAATTTTCACATTGGTTCCTGTTCTCTTTAAGCTGTTAGTTCAGCTATTCCTGCAGACTGAAGGAAAGTATCCAGAAGTGATTGTTTTAACCAGCTAACAAGTCTGGGTAGGTGTAGAATCCCATTGCTCTGGGCTGGTAAATGATGAAGAAATGCAGTATTTGCTCATTCAGATGATTCATCTAGCTGAAAATTCTCCTCTGACAGTAATTGGTAGCAGATATTTAGGGATAGAGGGGAAGGAGCATAAGATACTGAGCAAGTACAGGATAAGCTTTTTTGTAGTGTGACTTCTGATACTCAGTAGTTTAGACACTTTACAATTCTTATATATTACAAAGGAAAAACTATTTGCAATGCACAGAAGCAACTAAAATACTAACGTTAAAGCAAAGAAGCTGCAATCTATGATGAAGTAGAGGAAAGATGAGCAATTATTGCAGCCAGTCAGCACAGTCAGTGTTCCCTTAAAGGTCCTTTTGTAGATCAGTGAGATTCAGTCTCTTTCTGAAATTCAGTTTGTGAATATTAGAAATGTTTTTTTTGGAATATTGTCTTTCCCCAAACAAACAAAAAAAAAAAAATCCGTATTATTCATAATGATTCTTGAGTTCTCTCAAGATAATGATACAGCACATTTCTGGGATGGCTGTCCTTTCATTCATTAAAACACCTCTTGACATCCCTCAAAGGAGCCTGAATTATTCTGAAGTAGAGCCACAGCTGGGAAAAGTTCTGCTTGTACAAGGACAAACATCTCACTGGTGCGTGAGCCCAGGGACAGCATGCTGCCTACTCCACCTTATTCCTTAGTTGTAATTACTGCAGTATGACATAAATAAAACCCAGAGCTAGTAATTTTTATCCTAATGTTTTATGGTCTATCAGGAGCAAACTGCTTTTATTAAATGGAGCTAACTGGTTTCTTGAAGTCAAATTGCATGATGCATTTAAGATACGCAAGCTAGTGATACGTTTCATAGGAGGCTCATTTCAAATTTTCACAACGCTGGCCAATGAGTCAGTCTCATCCACAATTCTCAGGATATCACATAGACATTTCCTTAGTATCTTCTGGTTTCTTACTTTGGCTGTGTCACCACTGATTCTCATGAATTTTTGATGCATCGTATGTTTGTGCTTTTAATGGAAAAGAAAACATTAGCACCTTCTGCTTTTGGTAGGGAAACAGATGGGCTGATTTTGCTGAAATGATGACGTTGTGGAATAGAACAGGAAAGTTTAAGAGCAAAACTGAATCTGCCATGGATCTGTTTCAAATCCTGTTTTGGCACCCCAAGATTAACTCTGATCCAGCTGTGGAAAGGAACCAATTATTTGCCCCTTAATCTTTTGCAAACTGAATTCCTGGAAGCTGCATTCCATCTGCCTTGAAATCTGTGTCTTGGCTTATTTTTCACTAAGAAATGCTACAGCCTCTAAAGATGGACAGCTTTGGGATTCAGAGTGACTATGCCATATGATACATCATTTGACTGTTAGACAAGCTGGTGTAGTGTGGGTTTTTTGTTTTTTTTTTTTTGTTTTTTTTTTTTAGCAGAAACTATACTTAGTCTAATAAGTCCCTTTACCCTTTAATTTCTTACATTGCTTTTAGGTAGTATCAAATTCTTGCTGCATTGAAATGCTGCTGTTGGCCTCATCTCCCATTGCTCTCTCATTTATAATGTTTTATACTGAATTTTCATTACTGTAGGAAAAAAGGTTACTACACCCAAAAGGGGTGGGTTTTTTTTTTTTTTTGTGGTTTATGTTTTTTTTTTTTTTTTTTCTGTATAGAGATAATGTGAAGGCTGGTGTTTAGGTAGAATTTTCTTGGAAGTCTAATATTAGCAGAGAAGTGGTGTGATCCTGCCCCACTGTACTCTAGCTGCTGCCTCAAAACATTTTAGCAGAATTTGGGCTCATTGTGTCTTCCTTGCTTATGTTCTGTTTGCGATCATTGCTGTGGGATGTTATTTTGGACAGAATGCCTTTTTAGGATGCTTTTTGGGTTATCTACTAGCTCTTGAGAAAGATGACTATCTGTTTATATTGTAAAAGGTGATCTTCTGAAAGAATTTTCATCAGATTTTTGCCTTATACATTTTTGAAGAAGCTGAGCTCACAGAAGGGCAAGACTTGCTGCCAGCATACTCTGCCTCAGCTCTATTAAGAGAAATGATAGAGAAGGTGGCATTAATTCACTTGATGCTGTCCACAACAGAACATACACATCACGATGAAAGATGCTTCGTTATCTCTTTGGGTTGGGGAGGAGTGTTAAGTATCTCTCTTCCTTATGTTCAGATACCTCATAAGGATCTTCTAAATACATGTTGCCAGGCAAATAATGTGAATCTGAATTTGTTTTGTTTCTGTGTTCCTGTTGAAAAAGCAGGTTCATCTAAATGAGGCAGCACAAACATGAAACAGAGTGGTTAGGCTTAATGTTACAATTTATGAAAAAAATCATAACTGTCAAAGACTTAAAAGGTTCAGTGTCTGCTGTATCACACATTGCCTGCCTCTGCAGGGGGAGTCAGGGCAGCGTATTCCAGGAAAGCAAAGAGATAAAGGCAGTATTGAAGTTAGAATCCTTCCTGAGAAGAGGGATTTATCTTAGAAGGTTTACACTCAAGATTGGCTGACACATCACTAAGTCCATCTGCGTTTCCCCTACTCCTCCTGATTTTAAGGTTTTCTCACATTTAAAATGTTTTGTTTCCTTTTGTAGTATGGTAAAATCTGGGCACTTTTTAATTTTCAGCATTTGTACTCTCTATCTCTGCTAGATAAAGAATTAATGTTATCCTCATTTTACAGATGGGATGTGAAGGACTAAAGGGGCAGATTCAGAGATATGTAAATATTTATATTTCCATTGATTTCAGTAGCAAGTCTCCTAATATAAGATGCTTAAATATGTTTTTGGTCATGGACCTTAGTGATTAGCTGAGATTTTACAGGAAATCAGTAGTGACACAGGGATCTGAATCCTTTAGTGTTCTTTGAGTTCATCTTTTGTGTAGTATGCTTGCTGGGATTATGTGAAGTCTAAGCCTTCTATTCTCACCAAGCTGGTTTTAGCATAATGGGACAGAGGTGGAGAAAGCTGCTTTGTTAGCTGTTTGCCTTGGGCATTATAAAACAGAATTGACTTTAAGGAAGCATTTACAAGTGACCTAGTGCTTACTGGGAGATGGCCACTGCTATTGGATTAAAAGCTAGAGGAGATGAGGTTTCAGGACAGAACTAAAAGTTCTCTGTACTGTTAAAAGAATCAGTATCACAAGAATTGAGTGGGGAGGGGAGGATATAAGGGGAAAGTAGAGATTAGGTAAAAGTGATAATTTCTGAATATTTATAACATCTTTTGTGCTACTGCATAGTTGAAAACAAAGGAGGTGGAGACTGCATTCATAATTAAACTCTAATTCTGCAGATCAGAGGGCATGGTGTCCTGTTTGCACTATCTGCTTTTCAGGACAACATATGGTATGATTGATACTGGCTCTAAAGGGCAATCCTCATATGGCTGTAATGATGGAGATGTGAATATGGTATCAGTTCTCTAGGGAAAACTATAAATTTAACATTGGGGGATAAAGTGAATACTATAGCAATAAAAAGATATTGCTGCTATTTTTGTCACTTGTGCACTGACACTCACAGTTTTGGCAATAACATGCAGGTCAAAACACCTTCCCAAATGTGATGAAGAACTGTTACTCCGTTCTTCAGTTTCACCAACTGGGAACAGAAATACGATTTTAAAAATAAATAAGGTCTCTTGCTTCCACTTTGATGTAAGGGCTGTTGGTAGGGTGACAAAGGTTACTTGAATTAATTCTGGAGAGGAATTTAAATGCCAAAAAACCAGGATAATGATAATTACATTGATTGTTACAGGAAGGATATTTTCTTCCCCTGCATGAAATGAAATAGTCTTTTCTGGGTTAAATATGAAAAGGAAGAGCATAGGAAAGGCTGTTTTCAAAAACAGTATTGAAAAAAAAATAGTGGATAAACCCACAACTATAAAAAGCTGCCTGCCATCAAATACATCATCTCTGGGTTCAGAAAGATAATACATGCCAAAGGGCTACCAATTTGGACTGAGGCTGGCTTATTCCTAAGGACAGCATTTTTATTTTTTTTAAGTTCTTTTAATCTTGAAAGATAAATTAATTACTTATTCAGTATCTATATCTCTATGGTATTGCTGTAGCTGTGATGAACACAATCATGAAAAGTGAAGCAGACTTGCAGACCGATTATTTTTAAACTGCAAGCACAAAATTAAATCAATTCCAAACTCTACAGTATTATCATAGTGCTTAGAAGTTCTGTCTGTGGACTTTGTTTTGGCTACCGAAGTACGGAAGCAGTATAGACAGAATCTGGAGAACCTCCAAGTTAAGAGACAACAGCTGGATCCTGAAAGAGCACCGTTGCAGCATACAGAAATTATGAAATGATATGGGTCAGTATGTAGGCAGTAATGTGATCTGGCAGGAGCCCTGTGGATATGAGGAAAAGGGGATATGTCTTTGCATGTGTAAGTCATTCTGTACAGACTTGGACGTAGAGGTTTAGGCAAGAATTTTAGATACCTCAAGTCTTATATATACAAAGTTTTTTTTTCTCAGTCACTTTTGTACTCCCTAAATGATTGGTGGAAGGAAATCAGTAAGCTATACACAGGGCTTCTGCTTGATTTTTCCCTTCCATTGACTGTTCAGGAGAAAACTGAGAACTTACCTGGGGATTTTAATGGTGTAAATTCAATACTGTAGCCTCATTACCATTCTGTTATGGATTTCCTTCATCCAGTATCTTGATATTACCACTTATAGCAGTAAAATTGTTTCAGTTTAATAAACTAAGTGCTTAATAATGTTTAGTTGGAGAAAATCAAAAGTGCATGCTAATGCCACTGTATTGACAACCCTTCATCCTCGCAGCTGAACTGCCTGTATTTATGTTGCCGTTCAATGGGAGGTTCTCTAAATGTTTAAGGCTGAAGCAGAGGTGAAGACATTTCTGTCAGGTCACTGCTGCTTAATTAGACAATGTTGCTTTCAACAATTCTTCCCAATAGTTATACTCGTCAAATAACAGGCTTTTCCAGTGACTTGGGTACATTATGGCTTGTAGAACATAGTCTCCAGTCTACATATTGCTAAAAATTCAGTATACAGAGATTCAGAATTAGAATTCTAAAAGTCTCATTTTCAGTGAGAAAACTGGCAGTGTAAAGAATTTTTGTTTGTCTAATTTTGTAACATGTTTGCAGATATTTTTCAGAAATAAATTTTATATGTTGCTAACTAATTGGTTGAGGCTTGATTGACAGACCAAAATATTTTTAACTGCAAATCTAATTTAAATCTTATTTCATCTGTTCTAGAGAAGCTTGACTGATTATAAAGGTATTTAGTTTCATTGCCACACAGTGCACATGGTCTTAGTGCCACTCAATCTTTAGCTGCCTCTTCAAGGCCATCAGTGGAAATCCTGAAGTGTATCAGAAAGTAATAGTCTGACTACAAGAATTCAGTGTCTCACCCACAAATAGCAATGACAGAAGTTGAAGAATAAGACAGCTTAGTGCTAGTCTCCTTTAAAAATACACCTTGAAATGAAATAAATGTTATCATAAGGTAAGTGTCAAGATAACATCTATCAGAACAAATGTTTTAGAGTGATGGTGGTAGGAATTCATCTCTGGACTATAACCAGCTTAGATTTACTGCAGGTGATCTGAAGTTATGTATTGTCATATGATTTAGGCAGTATGAAAGAAGTCAAAAGTAAGTTAATATCAGTTTGAGTGATCTATGCTTTGGAGCAAGAGGTAATACAGGTTTTGTGACAGTTGATATACTTGGAAAAAGTGGACAAGTTTCTGATATGTCAGCCTTTCTTCTAAAGTATAAAGGGCAGGGACTAAATAGGCATAGGAGCTGAACTGATGTGCTCCTAGATGAAAGCACATTGTCAAGGCATTTATGGAATTATGCTTTGCTGTTTCCTGTGCACTAACTGTTTTGTGGTTAAGGCATTAACTTCTGATGTTGACAGTTGCTAGAAGTCACGCAAGCCTTTCTGGAGGAGAGAGAATGGCTCTATGTGAGTGTTAGGAAAAAACGTTTCTGTTCATGGAATAGTAATGAAAATTGTGAATGGATCAGAGAAATGTGCTGGTTCATGTAAATCTGTGTGCTTTATTACCCAGGGAGGTGGGAAAAATCCTATTTCTTATTAGTTCATCTAAGTATCTTATTTTTGTCAGTAGCAGGACAAGATAGGCAGCATGTGGTGAGTCATAACTGAGTGCTTATAAGAGGTGCTGGACATTTGCTCTGTCTCCTCAAGCTGCCTGGTTCACCTTTTATTGCCTTTGCTAAAATTGTCCTGCATGTGGAAACCTCCTGAAAATGGATATTGGTAGGAGTTTCCCATCCAGTATGGCTCCAGCAGAGATCCACTGTGTCAGCAGGAGAGCAGAATTTAACCCCTGTTCATATAGCTCCTTTCTTACTAAATGAAGATATGCTTTGAGAAATAGAATACATTTGACACTGTATTTACCATTCATGTCTACTATGAACAGAATTATTTTATAGACAGACACATTGTTCTCTCACATATTAATTTTTTTAAACGCATTTCACTTCTGCTGACATGCCATTAAAATTCAACATTTAAATGTCACACTTTGGCATGTAATTTACTGTCATGAAAACAACTATGGATTTATTTTCTGGTGAGATTCTCATTTAGTATTGAGCAATATGTCAAAACCAAAAAGTGTCGTGATTTTTTTTTTTTTTTTTAAAGAGGGGAAAAAGGAGAAATCACCAAATGGTATGGAATATTTAAAATTGCCTCCATTGATAGGAAGAGGTTTAACAGCATTGGGTTTGTTTTGTTTTTGCAACATGGAAAAGGCAATATAATTGTTCTGGTGGATTGGAGTTTACATATAATTCTGAGTCAGTTGAATTAATAAAAATGTAAGGGTTAATTATTGAAGCTAAATTCAGTCAATTCTTGAATGGGAGACTACCAGTAATAAAGTGAAGATGCTACACAAAGCAGTTGTTTTGTTACTGTTCCTTTTTATCTTTCCTTCTTTCCAAGTCTATTTAACACTAAACCAATAATCTGGCATGGCTCTAAAGGGGAGTGTGCTGTTTCAAGCACAGATGCCACTGTGAAGTATAATGCCTTGATCCCCTCTGGATTTTAAAGATGATAGACACCTTTTGCAAGAAGGAGAATATAAATTTCAGTGACTGACATAAACTTAATTTAGACAATTTTCTTTCCTAAATTCCTCCCACACCCGTATAAAATCCATTAGATTTATTTAATCATTGTCCTTATCAGCTGTTCAGTTTTGCTTTATACTATCAGCTAGACACTCTTTCAGCCCACACAGGTCAACATAACTAATCTCAGCTAAAAAAGTGCTACAGTTTCGCAGTGCTTTCATATTAAAAGCTGTTGGTAACAGTAATAAAAATTACTTTATGCTCAATACTTTTTGATTTTGAAATTGACCTTTTTTCTTTATGTAGAAATCACTAAAATGTAAAAGTGGAACCAAACAGCATATTTGTTATTTTTTTTAATTTTTTTTTTAAATGCAAACTATTTTCCATGATGTGCTGTAACATATCTAATAAGAGAGCGTGATTACTTTCTTAGTTAATGTTATATTATCTTCCAGGCTTCTGTAAACTTTCCGCCCAGGTGATTTATCTTTTTTTTTTTTTTTTTTTCCCCCCCTCTGGTTTTCATTTTTACTGGAAGCTGTAACAGTATGCATACATTTGGTGTGGCTACACAGCAGATTGTCATGTGGAAAGTATTTCAAAAAGATTTTTAGTAACATTTTTCTTTGTCAGGTTACCTATTCTTTCAAACAGCCCTTTTAGAAATTCTGTTAAAATGTGTATGTCTAGTGTCAAGAGCATCAGGTACAGGCAGGGATGAGCAAGCGTTCAAAATGACCTGTCATTGCAAGAGGCAAGTGGTAAAGAACATTATGCCACTTTGAAAGAAGCACCTATCTGGGTTAAAAAGCTGTAAGAGCTCCTGTATGGAAAAACGGGGGGAGGGGGGTGGGGGGGGGGGGTGGGGTGGGAAATGCATGACTAGAATTTTTTTTAATGCAATCGTGAATTTTATTTTTAATAGAGAATAATTTTATAAATAAAATTAATACTGTGGCAATGATTGTTGCGGAAAAAATCCACATTGGGAGTTACTTTTAGAAAGCCTTTCTACATGCTGTTACTGAAATCAAATGTTAAACAGAGAACAAAACCTGTCTTGTGCAGGGAAAGATGCCTGCATTATACAGGCATGTCAGCTGTCTGCTGAGATGGGGCCCAGGGATTTGGCACCGAGGGCGCTAACCTCGTTACTGCAGGCAAAGAAGTAATCGTGTAGCTCTACAGAGAAGTTATAATTGTTAACAGAGTTAATGAACAAAGCTTCCTTCCAAGGCCTCATTGGCGTCCAGGTTGCCTTTACAACAAAACTATGTTGTAGTTCTAGCAAAGCTCATGTTCTTTGAAGGCCAAGACTGGTACTGGTTGAGTGGAGACAGAGATACATGAAGGGGAGACAGTGTCATACTCTGCTTTTAATAAGGGAAGGGAAATATGATAAACTGAAAAAGAGAGCTGGAAAGCACCTGATCTCCTTCTTAATTAAACCTTGGGTACACTCACCCAGACAGGATGTTCTGCCTGGAGAAGGCAGAACTTGGAAGGGCCAGGTTGGAAGCAGGAGGGTGCTGTATGAAGTCTCACTGTGACTGCAATAGGCAACTGAGCTGCAAGGTTTATGGCATGAACTCTGCTGCTGCACTTCTCTAGTTTATGCTGCTCAGAGCAGATTAGGGTAGTTGCTTAAACCTAGGGTACTTCATGGAAAACTGATCTGCATGATGGTCACCTTTTAGAGCCTATCACAGATCAAACCGCGCTATGACAAGTAGAAACAGCCTAGTAAGAAAGTAGCAAATATAACAAATAGCAAATATAACAGCATAAAGCCAATAGCTGTCATTAAGAATATTCCAGTTTACCTTCCCTTTTTCATTGTTCCTGTTGAAGAAAGATCAAGTCCAGACTTTTAATCAATTTATTTTCCCTTCTGCTGTTTACTTGGCTTTTGGAAAAAGTGAGATTAGTGCAAGAAAGAAAATCCAGTACCTGCTTGTGCTTGCTCTAAAGTGGAAATACCATTTAAGCAAAAACAGTGCTCAGACCACTGCAAATCAAGTTTATTCTCCTACATCGTCTCTGTGATTTTTTTTTTCCATTTCTTTACTGTCACAGGGATGAACACACATATACTTTTAAGAGTTCACCAGGCTCAGCATGCTCAGCCAATTCAAGTGAATGAATCCAGGTAGCAATTGTTATGTTAAAATAATCAGTTAAAATTTTCAAGATGTTTTTGCCTTTGTTAGAGGAGTAGAGTCTGCTTTTATGTCTTTGCATCCTGGTTGGCACTGAACAAGATAGCTCATTCAATATAATGGTGTCGACAGTGCTCTTTCTGGGTTAATTAGTGCTACTAAGCTCTACAGTGCTTTGTTTTGTACACATTATAGCTTTGCCAGTGCTAGCTTAAGTATCTCTTCATGTTAGTCCATTTGCTGTGTAGATATAATATTTATGGTCAGTTTTAGAATCTCTCTGGTGGTTTGCCTTTTTTTAACGTTAAAAATGCTAAAACCGTGCCTTAAGCTTCTATCAGATTTTTCAGATATCAGTTTTATGCTTACCCTGTTTATTACATTTACTTAAGTTTTGCTTAATTTTAGTGATTTCATCATATTCATCATTAGTAGTGGGCTGTGTATTATAGCTTAAACAGATTTCTGAACAACTACTATGTGTATGGACTTCCTACTGTAAACCAGCTTATGATATGAAAGGCTTATTAAGCTTCTTCTCTTTTCATAAAGGTAACTGATAATTTACCATGAGAATCTAACCACTAGCAGTAAAATCTAGTCTCTGTGCCAGGAACCCTTACGAGGCCAGTATCTTCAAATTTTCAATATGTATCAGTTGTCTGGTATTTCTGGTACTTTTCCCTGAGGATATTTTTTGTTTGGCATGACAATGAGTTTACATGCAAGCCCTTTCTTTGCCTTTTATTTGCTATCACTTTTGTAGGTTTCAATTTGCTATCCAGTTCCATACAGACTCTAGTTTACAAAAACCTGCCTATCAAAAGCGCTGCCTTTGCAGCTGGTTTCAATGGGGAGGCCAGTGCAGGAACAGGCCTGAAACGGAATGATGAAGAGCTGAGTTCAGTGTTTTTCAAATTTTTGAATGTGTGTTTGTATTTTGTCTGAAGGACATACCCTTCTCCTCTATCTCTGATGAGTAGATAACTCAAGGTTTAGATGCCAGTCCCAGTTATAAACAAATGGGCTAGCACTGGATGTTTCCCTATGAATGCCTTTTAAATGGGCTGTGAGGGGGAAAATTAGCCTTATATCACCCTCTGCACATGAAGGAATTTTACCTAGTAGATTGGGAGGAATTACACTGAGAGGAAGAGACAGCTTTGCTTTTTTTTTTTTTTTTTTTTAATTTTTGTAAGAGTGGTGAAAAAGTTTTCCGCTGATAAGTGTTCATCTGTCCATATCTCCAAGGATTATAATGTTATTTCTAGATAACTGATCCAAGCTTTTGCACTGCCCATAGTAGATCTGAAGTGCTCACCAGGGAGATGCTCTGATTAGAAGCATAGCCCTGTTACTTTTCACAAAATGTTCTGCATCCCACAACACAACCTCTTTCCTCCCATTTACATGACGTAGACTGATAGTTAGTGCTGTCTAAATGCTGCAAATGAGCTTCTTGCTACACTAGCAGTTTTTAGGAGTCATAGATTATATTCCCAGGCCTACAGCTGTTTACTGCATCCATCATCAATACCATTAAATGGTAGTTCATCTAATCTGCCTTAAGGGACACAAGTGAATTTTGTCTAGGCACTTGCAGACAAATGATTGTACAATATACATTATTTCTCCACAGCTATTTATAAATACATTTTAAGGAAAAAAATGTACTGTGGGGATAACTGCTTGGTTTCATGAGAAGTAACAAACATTGCATTAGCTGCAAAACCATGTTTGTGCAGCAGCTGTGCAAGCAATCAGGCCCTGCCAACATGGATGTCAAGTTCAGATTTTACTTCTACACCCATGTGTGGCTAAATGCATGCATGATGATGCCTGCATGAATGTGTATAAAATTTTACAGTCTTAATTATTTTACAGTCTTAATTCAGAAGTAGATACTTATTTCCTCAGCTGAGAAGTTATGGCCAGTTCAGACGACTGGGACTAATCAAGACCTTGTTTCTCCAGTCAAACTAAAGAATGCCAGCTCCCTTTGGAAGCCAATTGTCATTTTGCAGGATGGAGCCTCTATGCCTTACACTGAATTATAGAAATCTGTGTGAGGAAAAAAAGATTCTCCTCCTTTGGGTATGGCAATAAAGTAAATATATCTAAACAAGTTCTTTGGAACATTCCAAAGACTTTACTGCAACATCACACATAGCTGGATGAAAGAGCTGCTCAATGATATTTTTTTTTTCCCAAGGATTTACTAGTAAGATCAAATCCAAAACCAAATTGCTTTCCATACAAGACAGTGTGATGGATTATTTTCTATTTTCAGACTTCAATTTTACAGCTTTAGTACTGTTTCAAAGAGTGAAGCATACATATAAAAACGAAGGTGGGAATTTGACTTTCTCTTGACATGCCAGCTTGGGTGCTGAAATTCTTTTTAAGAAGGAAGAATAATAATCTTAGGATCCCAAATCTAGGAAATATTATTCCTAAAGGAATTGGGATCCTGTGAAATGAGGCTAGGGCAAAAGCCCAGAACAGGTATTCTTATGTAAGAGAAATAATTTGTGGTTCTCTCCTGTCTTAACTGAGGCAAATGGGAAGGGAGAAAAGAAATTCAGAGAACCGTAAGAGTATGATAGCGGTTTAAGCTTCACATTGGACATTATTTGAAATTGTCTTTGGAATTATTTTCCCTGAGATGGATTTCATGACTGTGATATTTCAGTACCCTGTGCATTTACACTGTGATGCACTGGAGAGGCAATTCCAATTTCATTCATTCAGCTGGTTCTTTTTAAGGATGTTGTGAATCATTTTAGCATATTGTGATCTCTGATCTTTTAGCTCCTCTCAGCTGTTTCATGTGCTGCTGGTGAGTTCAGTGTGGTGGAGAGCCAATCTGGATTACTACTGCAAGCAACTGAGGTACAGAGGGAGCTACTTGTTTTAGGTCAAGAATAATAGAAACATAGTAAGAAGCTGTTTACCTGCAAATGGGACTTGGAGAGAAATACTCCTTTTAAATTTTCAAGTGGAAAGTTTTAGGTTCACGGCAGATTGAATTGCTGTGAGTTTACCATTTATGTGACTAATGTTGATCACTTTCTACCTTCAATGTTCAGAAGATGCTGCTGAACCTGAGGCTGCCTTGGTGTTGTTGATAGTTTACCTTTTTTCAATCACTGTGGAATCAATGAATGCTTCAAGTATCACTACATACTGGAGTTTCAGTCAAACATTGGTAATTATTGCAGATCCTCCTCTGATTATCAGCAGTTTTCTTCAGTTGTCTGTTTCCTTTTTGAATGAACTGCTTTGTAGCCCTTGTACCAATCGATACTGAGGAGAATTAGGAAAAGGGAAGAGGAGCTGAACACAATACCAGTAATCAGAAGGGTTGTTGTATATAAAGGGCATGAAAAATAGGTCTTTCTCCATGATCCATGTGATAGAATCTTCCTTTATGTTCCTCTGCTTTGATCTTACTATAAACTGGAGAGTTGGAGGTGAGAAGCTAGTGACAAGCATGCTGAGCTACCACACATTGTCCATTACCTCAGTGAAGGAAAAGAAGCCAAAAAAGCTTTGACCTCAAACTGTAAGATATGTTTTCAGACTTACAAGGCTTTTCTGTTCTGTGTTGTTGGGATCATTTCCTACTGAGGCAGATACAGCCAGAGAAAAGAACCAATGTTTTCAAATATGTTACGCTGTCTTTATTGCTTCTTCTATGCATTGAGGTGACTGCTTAGACGTTGTTGGTAAGTTGAGAAACTTACTTGCTGGGACACGTAAGGTTCAAGGCAGTCAAGAAAATAATGCAAAAATACAGTGTCTTTCAAAGGCACAGAGGGGTGACAACTTCACAAAAATAACTGAATGAGATTAGTCTCAATTTCATAGGGATAAGTCCTTAAAGTGTATGTAGTGTGTACATACTAGACAGTTACATAAAGGACCTAAGATTTGCTCTGCAGGGTAAGCACTGTTTGTCAAGAGAATCTGAGCTGCACAGCACAGAAAAGTCATTGAGAATCAGGGAAATGGAGAAACAAAACAATCTGAAAGTTGTAGCACTATGATTTACAGCAGGATGGGTCTTTTGGCCAGTCACAGGATGAGCAGAGAAGCTAGCAGAGGCTGAGGATAGCACTCCTTTGTACACTTATGAGAACAAACCTGCAAGATGGAGTGAGAAGACAATAAAATGTCCATCATGTGGGAGCTGTGATGGACAATTTGTGCTGAAGGTGTTAGAGAAGGGAGGGGACAGAAGGTTATTTTTTGGGAAAATTCTCAACTGCAAGTTAAGTGCAAGCCTTATACAGAACTGACATACCATCTGAACAAATTAAAGGCAATCTATATGTTAAAGAAGTCAAGAATATAAATAGGGGGGCGGGAGAGATAAGGTATTTCAACAGTTTAACAATGAGGCTGAAACTAGATCTTTCATCCTCTGTGGAGCAGCGTGGAGTAATTCCTGTTTTCATTAAAAGTGTTCGTTTTTAACAAAAAATGATGTTACATTTGCATGTTTTTCTGCCTAGAAGATAAGAGTTGATTAACAGAGTTTTATGTACTGAGTTCTACTTCCGTTTTCTTACTGGTTTGTTCTGGAAGCTTTATGGACTTGCCTCTTCAGCTGTGTTTGGCTGCTTCAGAGGCTTGGTGCAGTGTTCATATTGAACAGGGAGAAGGATAAAGTAGTGAACATGGTTCGGTGTCCTTATCTTTGTGCTAAATGATTATTTAGGTCTTCCTTTGTGGTACATCCTCAGAGCTGCTCCTATTTGTGGTCAGAAGATGACATTTCCCAAGGGACTGGGTGTCATTTATCAGTGCTATCAGGACACTTTCTGCTTGCTCTATCTTTTTTTTCTTCAAAGTGTGCTGTCTGAGGCATTTCTGCTAAATGAAAGGAGTCATAACACAAAAGAGGATTTGTCAGAGTCTTTGGTAGTTTTGCATCAAATTGGATGAACCAGTCTGTGCTTTTATTATCTTGTCAACCCACCATTAATTTACTAAGCTGGGAAATAAGAAGAAACCAAACAGTTTTGATCACTACCTTGCTTCTATTCAACCATTTTGACCTAATAGAAACCATTTAGAGTTTAAGAACAGACTGAATAACCTTCCTTACAGCATTAGCAAATATATTGTCAAGTTATTGTGACATTATATACCTTCAGAAATTAAGTTCAAGTGAAACAAATGTTGGAAAAAGACATATGGCTTGTGGGGACAGGTTTACTCTCTAGTGAAAACTAAAGTTATTAAATGAGCAGTGCCTGCCAATTACAGAATAGTTGGCAGAGATATGTTGGCACTGTGTTTTTAAAAAAATTATTATTTAAAAAACCCTAAAAATGTATTATTTAAAAAGCAGGACTTCTGAATACGACCTTAAAGTGCTAGGCAATGTATGCACATACAGGCTCAGTGGCATAAGGTATGTATTGTTCTGTGAGCAGGAAGAATATGATAGTCAAAATGACTCTTCAAGAGAATCAGTAGATACAGTAATGAAAAGTTCTCACCTTAATAGATTAGAAAACCCTTTTGTAAGGGTAACACTATGTCCAAGGAAAGAACTACTTGTTTATTCTTTTCTGAGGTCAAAGCAGTGATAGTTACCATGTCAAGTTGATTGATTAACAGGGGAAAAACAAACAAACCCCAAACAAGTATATAGGTAACTGATGATTTTTTTAATTGTTGTTGTTGTTGTCCTAAAACCCCAGAATCATTACATTAGTTTTAGAATGGTTTTAAGAATCTTAAATGGGTAAAGAATTTAATCATACTTCTGAAGCATGATCTAGCTGCTAGTGCAAAGGAATCGTGACACATACAACAGTATGCAGTTCCATTTAAGGATCTGGCTTATTGTTAACAAGAGCAGGGTATATATATTTATCCCATGGAGCTTACTGTTATCAGGATTCAAAATGGTTTCAGGCTAATAAACTTAGTACTTGATTCTTCTGAATCTCTGGATAAAGCCAACAGAAAAAAAACCAAATATTTTTCAAAAATTGAAATGCTTCTGTAGACATGTACTGTGCAATATTAATGGGCTAACATGTTCAATATTTTCAATATCATAGTTGACTGAAACCTCCATGCCTTCCTGGAAAGCAGCTTCTGAGCAGGCAGTAACCATAAGTAAAAGCATGTGGAGGCAACTTCGTGTAAGGAAGTTGCAACTGGTATCCCACAGAGAAGTTTTCATAGGTTTGGATCTGCAGGACCACAGTGTAGGTTCTATATCACTAAATGATTAAAAGCTGGACCCGCAGTCATCTACATCCAGAATCACTCTGGTGGCATCAGGCCACAGGAGCTGAAGTGATTAATACAGTGATAGAATATGGCCCTCACAGTCTTCCAAAGTGTCTTTTTTTCCCCCAATAAGTTACAAATAATCAACCTTGCATATCTTTTTTTCCCTCATATCCATTTGACTTTATTTTAAGCTAAGATAAGCTGTTCCCTGGCAGCTTTGTACCTTGTGAAATATGTATTTTATTCATCTTAAATTTATGATTAAAACTTTTCAGGGAAAAAATAAAAGGAATTTGAGTGCTGAGCTGCTGTGTAGAAATAACATGATGATGTGGGTTGGTAGTTTACTTTGAAGTGTGTTGGAAAGGGTTGCCTTTGCACAGGGGAAGCTTTGGCTCTTTTGCAAAGCCAAAACCTTCACTTTCAGTGGAACGAAATATATCAACATTGGAAGAAACCAAGTCCTATTTAAAGCAGAAAGCCTACAAGGTGGGACAAAACCCCTGCATTTTGTAAAGGGGAGAGAGGGGGGAGAAAGCCATTCATGAGAAGTATAGAATGTAATTTTGTTTTAAAGCTCACTAAAAGCTGTATAGGTCATGAAGACAATCAGTCTTTTATTCTTTGAAATAATTCACATTACAGCCCTATGTATTACCACCCTTATCACAGAAAAGCCTTTAGATTTGTGTTGGCAGATAATTACAAATTGATTTCTGGACCCTCATTTTGACAATGGTTTTGAAAACCTTTTCTCCCCCTTCCTCTGCTTTTTAAAAGCCTCTTATGATTTCTCCAGCATCATACTGAAGAAGTAATGTCATGATGAGCTGGCCAGGTGTACTATCCATTTATACAAAAGAGCTGTAGAGAATAAATCCCAAAATATTCTGAAAATGAACTGAAATGCTGCAAGTAACAGCAGTATGCTTAATTTCTGTCTGTGTCCATTTCAGTCTGTTGATTTCATATAATTCAAAATTGAAATAGTTTTACAAACAGATCATAATTTAATTTAGCAAATGGTTAACCTAGAATTTCACAGCCTACAGCTTGCTCCTTTCTCTAGAATCCCAAATTCTGATTTCCTTTTTTTTTTTTTTTTTTTTAGTATTTAACACTATCAAAAGTCTTCAAGAAGCAAAATACTTAATGCTTTATTGTTGACATTTACCCCTATGGGGTCAAGTCTGTCTCTGAAGATGCCTTTGAGTGATTACCAAAATCAGCCTGATAACTTAGCTGGCAGTCTAAGACATGCTCTACAGGTAGTAACCAAGTTTAGAGTCATAATCTCTGTCTTTAGGAGTCTACAGTTTAAAGCTCATCATATTACAGCTGAAAAACACATCTAGGTAAAGTCGATGAGTAGGAAGGGATGAGATGAGTAACAAAAATATCTAGATATCTTGGCATAGATTTGCTGTGTGCACAATCTGCAGTCAGTTGGTGATGGCAAGCGCAGCAATCACTACTCACCACCTGCTTAGCTGTGCTATTTTTAAAGTCTAAATGAATGACAGCAGTAGTGGGATTTTTAATTGTTTATTATTCCACAAAATTAAATAGCATCATCTCAGCATTTGGGATACATCTAAAGGATTTACATCACTAAGAATATCCTAGGCATGCAGGTATGTGAAGTAGCCTGTACAACATGCAGTAAGTGCTGATGCAGAGTAAGTGGAGGCTAAATTGACATTTTTAAGTATTATAGACATTATTGATTTGGTTTTGAGTTGTTTTCCTTCTAAACTCAGACTTTATATATTATTAAAATGTTTGCAGAGCTTCAAGCATGATAATATTTTTCTTGTGTTTACTTTCTTTCAAGAGAAAAAATAGTCTTTCAGGTATGTGGGAGTGGTGGCCATTAGCTTTAGGTGATAACCTATATGCATGCCTTTAAAGTACAATTATTTTTTTTTTTTACAACTCCTAGAAGGATGTAATTTGTAAACACTGTTCAGAAAAGCATATGAAGTGCCACTGTCTTCATTAATCTGTTGCTCTTGAGGGAGGATACATTTTGATCATGCTTCTTGTTGAGCTTGAACATGAATCTGAATAGCAGAAAATTAAATTTTCTTTTTCCTGTTCTTTGGGGTTTACCTATGTATTTATAGGTAATTACTTCTGTTAACCATTTTACCTTCTGTTTACATTTCAACATTCTATTATCTAGTCTCCTATAGATTAAAAAACACTTCCCACTTGAAATAGAAAAAATAAATATTTAAACTAGCCAGTGGAATACATAAAAGTATATGAAATAAAAATAACCCCCCTAACTTTTTCTCTAATTAAAATAACTGAGGAAAGCAGGATGTGGCCAGGTTGAGAGGCACTTAATTTCTCAGGGACAGATCCTAAACTGAAATTACCAGGTTATTTCAATGGGCATTTAGCAATTCACATAGCTTGGAATCTGTCTCCTCATTTCCTCCCTTATTTAAGAGTATCTGTCACTTTTGTCTGTCCTCTTTTTTTTTTTTTTTTTTCCCCTCCTGTGCCAGAACATGTGTGTTTCTGTGTATGTCCATACATGTATGAATCATAATTGCTACAAGCAGTCCTCTTTTTTTTTTTTTTTTTTTTTTTCTGGACAAGAGTTTAGGGTTCTGCTGAATTATCACCAGTTTGCCTCCATGAGGATGTTACTGCCCTGTTGCTGCCTTGAACTGCTGTTACAGAAATGCCAGAAAAAGGCAAGAATTTATGCCTGTATTTAAAGTATTTAAAATCAGGGGAAAAAAAATATGAGAGAATGAGGAATATGGGAAGAGGCAATTGGGGAAATATTCTTTCCTTGTCCTTCAAATGAGATCAGAAAAGACATGTCATAAAAGACATGGCTTGCTTGCCTTTTTTTTTTTTTAATTCTTTTTCTTCAGTTAAAGAATACCATTTGAAAAGGACAGGATTCATGTTTGCTGTATTCAGTTGTGTGTGTTCTGCTGGGGACATCTATCAGAGGAGGGATTGTATATACTGTCTAATCCTGCTCAAGCCTCTCTGTGTCTCTTTCTGAGAGAAGAGAGCAGTACAGCTCAGACTGTGCAGAGTGATATTCTTTCAGACCAGTTTCTGTGCTCTCGTAATGCAAATGCAAAGACTGATTTCTTCCCTGTAAAGCCAATGCTCAGACAATATTGGAGAACAAACCTATCCTTACACAAAGGTTATTTTCTCTCTGGAGCATTCCCTTTTTTCACTGAAAGGCATTGTAGACCAGAAATTCTCTGAGAGTTCATGACACCCTGAGAGCCTTCTTTTCAGAGAAAAGCTGTATAATAATAATGCAGTGACAGAAAAATCGAGGAGAGGTGGCTTTCTCTGATAGAGAATTTGCCTTTAATTCTACCCTGAAGAGATTGCAATGGAGCACCAACCTTTGTTCTTACTGTAGTGCTTCACTGCTACACCAACCATTTGTTAAATGGGAAGTAATTGAGGTTGAAAAAGAACTGAATGAATAAAGCTTTTGGCAGGGAAGGGGAGGAGGCAAAGTATGGGTTAAAGGTTATTCCTTGCAGAAATTTCATAAAATGAGAAGTAATGTGACTTTTGAGCTAGAATTGTTTGTGCCTCTGGAGGGGGCTTGCAGAAGAGAGAAGAGAGCAGGTTGGGGGGAGGGAGGGAGACCGAACCTGCAAAAGGACAATGAGAATAATAAACTAGCATCAAATATTCAGCTTTGTAGTATCTTATTGATTATACTACAAATTTCACCCTGAGATGTGCAGTCTTTGCCATCGCTCTTGGTGAACAGAGAACAAAGGAGGAGGAACTGAGGTGGTGTCAGGAGTAGTAATGCAGATGCCCCTTAGATGATTTCCTGTCCAAGAACTGTTTTAGCATTTCTGTAAGTTGCACTTGCCTCTTTCAGAGGAATGAATGGACTTCACGTTTCAGTGCTTTCCTGAATTCTGAAGTTCTGATAATTTGAATAATAATGAAGATGTGCTTTTTTACTACTGTGAACTTGTATCTGTTTTAAGACTTCCTCCTTACAAAATATTTTATCCTCTACCTTCCTCCCTAAAGGAAAAAGTCTGTCATGAAAGTTAATCTTATGTTATTTGGGCCTGGGTGCTCTGGGGACAGGCAGAAAGGATTTATATCCTTGGCAGAGCTTGTATTTGATAAAATATCACAATTATGGAAGCATAAATGTACTTCCATCTAGTGTGCTTTCCATATTGTATTGCAGTCATTTGTTTGTTTTTTTTTTTGTGGTTCAAACTTGTATAAGTGTATGCATTCTTTATTTTGTGCAGTATTTTCTGTTCTTCTAATGCACACTGAATTGTGCAAAACACAAGGTCTAAGGGTTTTTGCTCAAATGAAATTGATTTTTAAGGACCACTGGGTTTGATACTTGCATGTTATTTTCCTACATGGCCTTGACATTTTGGCAGGATGAAACCCACCACTTTATTATACCTTGGAAAGTCTGATTTTGGCTGTTTTCTAATATACAAATACTGTTCCTTATTTGGCTAGAAGGATGCTTTTAACTCCAAAATATTAATGAGACTTAGTGGTAGGGGAAGGTGCTAGCTCAGTTTTCATCCACAACTTTGTCAGCAAGTTAGAGATACACTTATATCAGCTGCCAGGGAAAAAACAAATCCAAATTACTTATAGACTATTGGAATTGTGAATAATAATTACCAGAGGATTAGGATGATTGCCAGCATGGCACATTCAAAAAAACATGTATAAGGCAAATGCAGCCTGGGGATTGTGATGAAGATATCTTTTTCTTTGAGGGCTTGTACTTGTGAAAGGTCATACAATACAAGCAGCTTGTCGGGGCTTTCCATCAGAACTAAGGCAAAGATGGCTAATGTGGATGGTGAATATACACATTAGAGTACTGGCTTAGGGAGAAGGAAATTATTTTCTCAATATGGATCACATTAGCCAGGCAGCTACTGGAATAGTTCGTCTGGTTTTGAGTCTGTGTTTGTTTAGATTATGTGGGGAAATTGAAGGTAAATGAATGGGGCAGAGAAATAATTTTGGAGAATGCATCGCAATGAGAAGCTCGGAGTGCTGTCTGTTCTGGTCTTCTCGAAGACAGAGATGATCTCTTTGCAGTACAGAGGAGCCTAAATGTGTTGAAAATACTGGTTACCTCTAAAATCTAGCAGAAGACAAGATTTGGCTGCAGCAGGCTGAAAGCTGAATTCAGACGAATTCAAATGGGAATGTAGAAACAAATAAACAACAAAAGAAGCAACCTTAATCATGGAGTAATACTTCATGAAGAAAGAAAGTCAAACTACTTTCATTTCAACAGTAAGGCATCCCTCAGTACCCTGTCACTATTGCCAAACTTGGTAAATAAATGGAGAACAGTGCAAAGGATTATTCTGTTGACTAAATATCATCACCAGTAAATTCTGAGAAGATTTAGACTCAAATTTTGCATCTTACAGTAATCACTAGCAGCCACTGTTGTTGACAAATATGATGTATTATTTTGTGAAGTAGTAGTATAACTGCCAGAGTGAACATACCATTGGAGCTTTGCTGTTCACTTAAGCAGGAGACGACCTTTGGCTTTAAACACTTGGGACTGTTTGGGAAGGCTTTTGCTGTCCAGGAAAGGTGTCTGTATTCTTGCAATGGGGCTAGTGCTCTAACTTGCATCCAACACTACAGCTTCATCTAGGTAGATGGGAAAGTAATGGTTACTGCAATATCTGCAAGATACTGAACCAAAGGTAATGGTAGCTTAATTTGGATTGCCAATTAATAGAAACGTTTTCTTAAGGTGTAGTGTTCAGGAGCCCTTACATCGTTTCCTAGTCTGTAGGTCTGAATATGAACCTTGACACAAGTCCAGATAACCACTTATGTGCCCTCTTGAAAATGCTCCATGCAGGGGCTCGAACAGGCAAAGCCTGACATCACTTACTGCTACTTCTATGAAAGCTGAACTTAGAGCAGCTATTATTAAAAAAATCACAAACCATTTGCAGCTGAAATAACTTTAAAAATTGGTGTTAGCAGATAGATAGAAAAAAGTGTTAATTCTGCAAGTAATGTGTTACAATTAAAAATCATCATTAATTAACCACATTCATTTACAGAATGAGGTATTTTCTTTGTGGTACGTCCGGGTGTTCTTCTTACTTATGGTTTTATTACTTGCAGTCACAATTTATTATGTTCCATAAAAATTATTATTTTCAGTCACCCTAAGTTAAATGAATGATTCAATAATTTAAAAATGAGTATTTTGTTATCTTTGAGGACTGTGACAATGAATTGCATATTGCTGAGTTTAAAATGCCAGTCCTGTGGATAAATCAGTCCCTGGGGAAGCTGTGAGCAGTATTTTCACAAAGAGGAAAGGGGAGAGGTTGCAGGGTACAGACATCCACTCTTATATTTATGGCCTGATAGTCAGAGAGGCTGAGTGTTTGAAGATTTGGTTGAAGTGAATTGAGCTGAAGGTGCGTCCCAAAACCCAAATCTTCATATATATGTTTTCACTTGACTGGAGGGAAAGGAAAGTTAAAGCAGAGAAATATGGGAAGGGAAAAGGACTCAGGCATGAGAGGAGTCTGAGTTGTATGAAGTTAAATGTGGGCTGCTATTTCATATCTCAAGACATCAGAGAGATTCTTTTCTTCTCTGAGTGGAAAATTTCATGCAGGTGCTGGATAGAACTGATCTGCCATTCTGAACAAAAGTCAGTGCTAGGGACACTGACAGCCTGGACTTACTCTGTTTGTATGACTTTGCAGGAGGCTGAGATGCTTGACTGCCCTTAGAGGTGGCAGGCAGTATATAAATGCAGTGTACTGTTATTACCTGCAGTATCACATCAGTTACTCATCTACAGGTGTTTTCCCTGCCACTCCTGACAACTTTCTTGATAATTTTAGTCAGGGGGTTAAATGAAATGCATTTAGCACATGGAGAAGTTTTGCAGAATTTGGCAGAAACAGGATCAGTTCTTGTGAAATTTCTGTACGTTAATTTTGGTAGTGTTGTTTTATTCTCAAACTAACCCAAAACATTAGAAATCAAATTCTTCATCAGAGTGCTTCATGTTAAAAAAAAAAAAAAATCAACAGTCATATTCATACAGACGATCTTGAAGATGTTTTGGCACAAGCTCTTAATTTCTGGTGATTCGAACACACATGTACACACATGTATTTAATCTCTATTTCTCAGTTCAGGGTCAACATATTCAGGATTTTTACTTTGATCTTTAACTGAAGAGTAAAGCTGAGTCTTTGGTAAGGACTGTGAAAGTAGCAAAACTAATATTTGGGGGGCTCGAATATCAAAACTAGCCTTGTGCCTTCACCTTTGTCTAGAAGAGGAAGTGAGAAGATTTTTATCATGTGTGGATACTTTTGTCTCCTTTGTTCAAAACAGAATAAATATCCTGCCTAAATTATTTTTAAAAAATAAATTACTTCAGCTTTATCTGGAAAATGTACTTTATTCCCCTTTAAATTAGTCATCTCTGCTATGCATGGCATCTCCTGCCATTCACTACCTTAATTGAAACTGTAATAATTGATGCCACTCTTACATATTTATTTCCTGTAGAAATAGTTTACACAGAGTCACAGATTTGGTAGATAAAATCTGCATTCTGGTTGTGAGCTTCTCTTCTTGACTCACTGTGATGATAAAAGTGATTTCCTGTTAAACAGGCAGCTCAAGACTGCAATTGCACGTGCATGAAGCCCCTGATTTACAGGGGTGCTTAGTACCCTGAACTTCAGTTTAGTTTGATGGGAGCTTTAGCACCAATGAATTCAAGTATGTGTTTGAACATATTTTATATATTGTGTGACAGGCTCTCATTACTTTCATTGTTGAATAAACTCAAACCTCCTTTTTTCCCCCCTGTACTTAAGTACTTGGTGATGTTTCTTGTGCTTATATAAACTATTAGGAAAAATACACAAAAGCAATTCCCTTTCTCTAAAGCTTCTTCCCTTTTTATTTTATGGGTGTTTTAGCCCTTGCATTAACACAAACAATAGCAGAAGGTACAGAATATTTTTGAAACCAGCAGTATTTATCAATGAGGCATCAGACTTAGGGAAGTGGCACAGGTTTACTATATTTTGACCAAGCTCGGAAACTGCTTAGGGAGTTTTGACTGTTCTCAACAGTGCAGCTCTTGGAGCCACAGAAAATTCTTGAGACATTGATGTGTATGATAATTAGGTTAAACAGTGTATGTGAGGCAATCAAGCGGTCATATGCATGAGTGGGCTGATACACAGAAAATATAATATCATTAGCCACTGGAATATCCGTGTCCAAGTAAGAAAAATACCAGGACAATTAATGAGCAGGTGCTGCACACGAGAGGTCTCATTATTACCCAGTACTCTATCATATTCTCTGTGTGTGTGTTTATACACAATAGTTATGATTAATAAAAATAATAATTAAAAAAACCCTTCTGAGGGCTGCAAATCAAACATTCAGAATGGAGACTTGTAATTCTGGCATTTGCTGCATGGCCTTAATTCAGCATCTTTGTGCTTGTGCGTTACAGTGTAGTGTCTGATTATATGATCACATACTATTTTTTCCCCACATAATCCCTGCATCGTTTAGTGCATGAAGAGAACCTATTCTTTGGATCACCTGGGATCTGAAATAGCTCCATTTGCAAGCTGATAGTTTAAACTCCTAGCAACCCAGACATGCCTACATAACCACCAAGCTTATCTAAGGTCTTCTGTCTCAGGAAATAAATTAACCCATTCAATTCCAATATCTAACCATGAAAAAAAAAAAGAGAGAAATCACATAATACATTCTTTTTATTTAAAAACATTGCAGTTACTTACTATTTGTCTACAATTTGGGGTCTCATTAATCTCTTAAATATAGAGTGTGAGCATGAAGGAGTGACATTTTGTGATAAATGGATTACTATCTATTTTTTTTCCTTTGAAAACTACTTTTTATTTATCATTATGAAAAAGGAATAATTCAATGTCAAACATGGACTGCTGCATGGAATACAGAAGCACAACTGCTTTTCTGGGAGTGTATTAAATTAAAATGTAGTATATTCTTGAACTGAGATTTTTAATAGGAAATTTAAGTGGTTTTGAAACCCTAGTTACCGTGAATGCTGGAGGGAAGGAATGTGTTACTGTATCTACTTCTGAGCTGTATTTTGAGAGAGAGTCTGCATGAGTCGTCAAAGGTGCCTGTGTGAGATGTGACCTTTTCAGTTCATATTTATTGTCTTCCCAAATACACACCGTAGCTGTACAGTGCCTGTCAACATTACATTTCGTGAAACTGGGTCTCTGAAGGGAAGAGTTCTCTTTTATAATCCTTAAATACTCCCCTTCTGAAACTGGTCCTGAAAATGAGAAAAACACCTTGAAGAAAATTGTAAGGAGAGGAAGAAATTTGTTTAAACCTTCTTTTCCCCTTTGTTTTCCAAAAAACTTTCCTCTTGTTATTTCATGCATCTCGTTATGATGTCATCTTTATTGTTTCACTTCGCTCTTCTGAGGGCTGTTTTAATAAATGAAGTGCAAGTATCCCATTTCCAATAAACCAGAGCACATTTATACTGTGTTCTTATATACACAGTGTGGTGCACCTCCCTTGATAGAAGTGTCTCAGCTACAGTACCTGATTGTCATTGCTCATGCTGCAATAAAATGAAAGCATTTTCAGCCTTTCCAACAATTCTGATGCCTCCTCCTAATGTGCAAGTCTCTAATTACAGCACTTAAGCTTTCTCTGGGTTTGGCTGTCTATAGCAATGCTCAGAGCCATGGACAAGTCGGTATTGTGACCCTAATTTCCCGGTTGGTATACAACCCTGTTTAAATATTATGGATGAAGACTCTTGTAACATACACTGGTTTGGTGAAGACTTGTCTCAAAACTGAATTCAATAGCTTTGTACTTCTGAAATACATAGGCCATTCCCCACTCTACCTGAAGAAAAATAACCACTAAGTGTAAATACAGGATATGACATTCTGCAAAGTAGTTAGGGTTGGATTGGTTTTGATTCTGAACAGAAACATTTTTGGAAACCAGCTTTTAACAAATGCTGTTCAGTAGTTTGAAAGCTTTATTGTGTTTATCTGAATGCCTGAAAGAGAATCATGTCAGACTGATTTGTGTCACTGCAGTTTTTCAGGTCTTTCAGTTACATCATGCTATGAAAGCCTTCAACAACTGTGCAATTAGTCTTTACAGTAGCATGCCCACTGTGAAAACAGTTGTCCTCAGGTGGGCTGGATCTCATCTTGTCTAGAGCAACCTCATCTATCTTACTGCTTTGCACTACTTCAAACAGGGTGGAGCAGCTCTGAGCACAATGGGACTTTGACCAAGGCCTTTGGGCAATCCCATAATGTTTCCAATAAATCAAAATAAACTAGCCAGCTGCTCTTTCATGTCCTTTCATTGCTCTGTATGTCTTGTTTGAAATGGGAGAAAGTCTTTCATGGATTATTTTAGTAGGGAAACAAAACCAGCCACCAGACCCCTCTGATAGCAAATCTTGGAGGATGGGAAAATAGCTGTCAAGAATTACGCTTGGAGATGGCTGGAGAAGCTACATGAATGCTGGTGGAGAAGGAACAATAGAGGAAGACAAGTTCTTGATTTGATGATTGTGGTGTTCACTCTCTACAGTATGATGCCATCAAGAGGGCCAGAGCTGTCTTTTGTTTTAAGGAACTGGTTTTGCTCTCCACAAACATCACTGGAGAACAGGGAGACGAATGTACTGACTGAGATTTACAACCTGCAGGACTTGAATCTTTTTATTTATGTTTTATTCATCCGTGAAAGAGTGGCAATTGGCCATCTGAAACATCCTTCACAGTCCTCATAGGTGTACTTCAAAGAGGATGTTGCTGCAGATAAGTAAGCAGCAGCATCTCTGCATTAAGTGCTCTGTTGACCTAATCATTCTTTGCTTTGCATGGGCTTCACACTGTTGTGGCTGTCTACAGTGGAAATTAGACTGCTCTTATTTTCTCATGCATGAATCAGCAGATAGTTCTATTTTTTTTTTCTTTCATTGAGCAACTCGAAAAAATAAATAAGGTTGAAAATAAACATTCCCAAACACCTTTTTTTTTTTTTTTGGTGTGTTCTGACTTTCTGCAAAAATTTCTGCAGATCTAATAGCTGTATAATGTATAAATCATTATAAACAAGGCTTGAAAGGAGCTTCACTGTTTATACTATAGCTTCCCTGCCCTTTTGCAGTGATGGAAACTGAAAATACCAGTGCATTGTGAATTCAAAGGAGAAAAAAAAAAATAGATGAGAGATCATAAAGGGGTAACGCAGTTCAGCTAGACTCAGCGTTTGGAATATTAAGCAGATTTGACCCACGCTGAGAAGAGTCTGAAGAGCAAATTCTTCTCAGCACTGTCTCTTATGTCAGGACCCTGATTAACAAAGACATTTAAATAATGTCACTGCACTTCATACAATTTGAGCCCATTTTCTCTTTTGTATAGCTTGTGAATGTAAATTTTTCTTTTTTTTTTTTTTACTTGCCATATTTGACCTCTGTCTCCTAATAGTGGCAGGCAATGATACTTTGAATTATTATGCTGAATATAAATGCAAGCTTCAAAACTAACAAAGCTTTTGTTCCTTTCCTGATGAAAGCACAATTTTGCAGTTGCTTTAAATATTACAGCTCTAAGTCTGCCATTGCTACTTCTACTAAGGATTTCTCAGTGAATTCATTAGAAGTGTCTGTTTTCATAGCCTGGCTTGTACAAATAAGAGGCAGGGATTTGAAAGTTCAGGGTATATCTTGCTGTGCTTAAGCTGCAGCAGTGTTACATACGCTGAACCTGTTTTTATGTCACTAGAGAGGAATAATGTAGCTGAACTCTGAATTCCCTCATTAGAGGTTTAAGTCTCTGAAGCTAAAACTAAGGCTAAGTTTTGATATTTATTAACAGAATCCTGTGTGACTTAGTATTTTCCAGGAAGTGCACAGAATTTTGAAAGAACAATTCTAGAAAGATAAAGGTAAGGATAAGCCACATGTGTTTTCAGGCATGTGAAAATAATTTCAAGGGTCAGTGGCTTCACAGTTGGAATTAACAACACGGTAACAGAAAGAGGAAGAGGAGAAGGTGATTGCAGGGGTTTTTTATTGTGTGTATGTTGTTGTTGTTGCTGTTGTAATGCAGAAAACAGTGTTGCTCAGAGAATGTCCCTCTTGAAATAATGATGTTTCTAGAAATAGTATACTGGCTTTTACATAGATCTGTGTATTTATTTATATGTTTTAAAGCTTCTTAATTATACCTGTTGGGTAAGGGATGGAGGAGAAATGAATAGACTAAACCTGTCAGGATTATTTCAAGCTATATCTGGAGATTCAGGGCACAACAAAATTCCCATGATGATAATTTCAGCTTTTAGGTGATTTTCTCCCTTTCTGTTTTTGGAAGAATGGAAATGAAATGACTGTTCATCTGATTGATATATCCAAAAATGGAAGTGATTTTAGCAAGAGCCTGTTCTCCCCTTAGTTTATAAATCAGTTTGCCCAAAGCCTGTGTGTTACGTTTCGAGGGAGTCTGAACTGTCGTGACTGACTGCCAAGTGTCCAGATGGAAACTCTAAATAAGGCAGCAGATGAGTGTGGGATTGCCTCTGCAAAAAAATAACATTTTCCAATTGTTTTGTAGATTAGGAACCTGTCATACTTCATCTCCATCATAAAACCCTAAACATTTTGTAGGGAGATACAGTGTGGACAGTGAAGAATATGAGATGAGTAAACACATTCTTATCAATAGGAAACTATCTTATTTAGATTCCACTGTAGTCTATACCATGAACAGGTTGCATTTCTTCCCTTAAGCCTTATTCAAAACTCTTTATTCGTTGCATTTAGGGAACATTAAACATTTCCACAAATTATTTCAAGTCAAGGCTGTCAGATATAGTTGTAAAGAATCAGAGCCACAAATGATGAGAAGATACTTACATCCAGAATCGTTTCTTCCAACAGAATCTCACTTCATTGTCACATAGCCAGAGTTGGTGAAAGGACAGATTTCCAGCATCTTGGCACCTGGCTTTTAGTAATTTTCAAACAGGGTGGCTGGAGCATTATTTATATCAATTGAGGTATCTTTAGGTTTGGCAGGTAAAATGAAAGACTCTTTGCATTGCACGTTTGGAAACTTTATTCAATGTGCGAGTGGCTCCCATGTAATCCACATCTCCTGCAAAGATCCAAACTATCCTGCTAACAAAGCATACAGGAATGGGAGAAAATGAAGTGGTATGTGCTTGAGCAGTTTTTATAAGCTTTACAAATCACTGCATGCAGACATCAAACCTAAATCTAAATTGTAAGAGCGGTGGGTTTGTTTTATTTGGAATTAAACAACGCAGTAATGTAATAATCAGAGCACAATAAACCCCTTGCTACCAACTACAACATACCATCCCCAGAGATATTACTAAATAGAGTAAAATTGCTGACTTAGGTTATTCTTCCTACCTGTGTGTATATCAAATATTGCTTTAAAGAAAGGAAAGGATTATAAATATTTTTCTTTTTTTTTTTTAATTATTGTGAGTATGCTTTGTTTAACTTAGAAATGAAACGTAATGAAATATCTCAGAATCTTTTTGTCCTCTGTTTTCCTGGATGGGTGTTTAAGAAGTAATCTTGTGCTCATCAACTATTTCCATTTCAAAGCTAGTATTCCATTTTGAGGCAATTAGCAGCCTGGAAGCCATCAATAGATGGAGACTAATTTTTTTTTTTTTTTTTTTTTTTTTTTTTACTGTTAAAACTTTTAGTAGCAAGCAGAAAATCTTGGTTTAAATCAATTAAAAATATTTTTTCATTTCACTTTGTATTTTATCAATGAATATTGCCCCAAGATTTCATCTACCATTAAAATGTGATTTCTATGACAAGCTCTGCCAATTATTTTCTCTTTAATTAATGTGTTTACTACCATTTGGGAGTGAAACAAGTGTAGGTCTTGCTTTAAGAAAAGAAATGCTGGTTAGTGAGGAAGGAGCACTGAAGATAGATGTGGGTCAGGTCAAGAGAATGACAGATTCAGTTTCTCCTCTGAAGAAAAGTTCCTTATAAAAGGGAGCGAATGAGAACTGCTGCATCCCTGTCTTTCTGTGGCTGGGAAGGTATAAGGTGCTGAGGGGATTGTAACTCAGAAGGAGGGAGTTTCTCTGTTGCTGGATCTCATGTATTCTCTTTTCTTGGTCCCTTTCCTTGTACTTGCTGACAGCATTTCTGCTTGGGGAAATTCCCATACGTCTGAGAAAGCCACCATGGGCAAAAAGATGATACAGCTGCAGCTCTGCCTAAGAAACATGTCATTACATTAAGGCAGTTGACATACTCTTGAAAAATACTATTTGCTGTATAATTCAGAGCCCTGAATAGACCACCTTATGGTCATTTAAGGTATGGCTGCTACAAAACCAGCTGGAAAATTAGAACATTGCAATGTCTTCCTTGGAAAAGCATTTGGGTTGCAGCATGTGAGATACGAGCAAGTTTGGACTGTGCTGTTTAGTGGAGCAGCTTTGATCTTTGGAGAGGACCATCCCACTGAAGCTGAGCAGACTGTTCCAAAGTGTAGGGTCCATTGACAGCATTCAAAAAGTCAGAGGAGGTACAAAAACTAAGCAGCATCATAACTTGTGTGTTTAATCTCTCCTAGAACTTGAAAATATAATGAAATTTCAGAATCCCAGCTCAGTAAATGATGGATGCACACATAAGAACCACAAATAAACACACAGAAGGTGGTATTGTCTGATGTTATGCCAGACTTTAAAAGTTTTGTTGGATAGAATTTGGTGTCATAACTCTATATTTTCACTTGATATTCATATTTATTTCAAAATGTGCTCAATGTAATGCTGATAAGGTATCAAAAGCAACTAATTGCTTTTGGGTAGCATATGGAAGACCAGTGCAAATATTCCAATGCAGAATGGAAGTAAGTTAATGGGCATTGTAGTAGCATATTTCACAGAGCTTACAATGAAATTCTGGAAAAACAATAGACAGACTTTCTGTTCATATTTAATTTTTGTAGTTTGAGTAACTTTTCTTTTCTCCCTGCTTCTGGTACATTGCATGTGTGTTTACACTGCCTGTGTTCCTGAACAGGTTTTTAGAATTTGGATTGAGATCCAAACACATGAATTCTTCAAGGGTAAAGGCAGCATCACTTGTCATTGATTCTGCCATGCATTTAAGAAGAAGTGACATTTACCAGGGCTTGTTTTGAAGATTTATAAATGCAGTATAGATTTGGCAAGAAATAGCTGCTTCAATAAATGTTGTGCTGTAGCATGTAAGCATGGGCTTTACCACCAGTGGGTTCGCTAGCACTTTGTCATCCAAGTAAAAATAAATATTCAATAAACAATTTATTGGGGATGTGAGTTCACTTCTGCTTCATTCCACTTGGAAAGACTTGCTATCTGTTGCCTGCATAGTGTTATTAAGGGCACAATGAAATGAAGACAAATTAATTGTGGAATTGTCAAAACTATGCCAGGGAAAATTTCCCTGGCTAACAAGAATAATGCAAAGAATAACAGTAGAAGGGCTATAGCTGGGATGTTTGCTATAATAGCTAGGCATAACTGAATCATAATACCTGACTAGAAGCTATTCTTTTGTGGACCCAATTTTTATTTTAACAGAAGTGCTTTGCATTACTTGGGTGATATGTGAAGAACTTGCATTAAAAGTACATAGGATTTGCAATCATTGGGATTCTCATTTGGACTACCAGATTTGTGTGACTTCATGTACTGCTTCCTATTCCTGTTAGCAGTGCAAGCCCAGCTAGCATGAGGCAAGTGGGAAAGAGTCTGTTTTAGTTTTGTCATTACAGTAGTTATGTGAGTTCCTGTTCAGGAGTGGTTTCTTGCACTTGTTCATTCAGCCACATCATACAAAGCCCCACACCATCAAAGCGTACACAAAGAACTTGGGCGAAAAGTGTTCTGGGCAACTTCACCCGTACTGATGGAGAGAAAGGTACATTAGTGTGTTTATCCACACAAAATAATCTGACAAAATAGCCCACTTGGTTTCTAGGAGAGCTGTGGAAAATATGTTGCCTTGCTTCGGTCTCTGGCACACTGGGGAATCCTGGGTGAGAGGTGCTTTGGCAGCGGGGAAACTACTGCTGCAGCATGCCTGGCAGCCCTGGTGCTTGGGCACCTGAGATCTGCTGTTGAGACACAGCCTGGGCTATGATGCTGTATCACAGACAAATACAGAGTACCACACACACAAGGTATGTAAGCATGTCATGTCAACATGACAGATTTTTATGGAGATATAGAGCGGATGAGGAAAGAGACTTAACTGGTCTTGGCAACATATCAGCATGGCATGGGAGTATCTTTGCCCTAACCTTCAAAATCTGGACCAATTCTAATGTATTTTCAAGTAAACAGGCCAACCAAAAATTATCTTTTCAGAAAAACACTGAATGGATATAGCTTCTAAAAATGTAGAAGGTTCAAGCTTTTTGGTACTTGAACCTTGGTACTGCATAAATACTGACTAAATATGAAGTATAAAAGCTAGTCTTATTTGGCTGTCAGGACATATTTCTTCCATTCATACATTTGAATCTTAGATATTTAGTTAAAAAGTAATTGATAGAAGGAAATACTTTCTTTCATGTGTCACAGACTGTAAGTAAAGTAACATCCATATCAATAAATATAGTTTATCATGTATATAGATATAGAATTAAATGGTGAGTATGAATAGCAAAATAACAATAAGTCATTGAATTTACAGTGCCTCATGTTTCTGTTCTGCTTCTTGTAGTAAATAAAACAAGGTAATCTTAGGTCCTACTTTACTCCTTGCAACAAATAATCCCAAAAGGGTAAAATAAATGTTTCTCTAGAAAAAAATGGAAGATTTTTTTGTTTGTTTGTTTGTTTGGCAGTGCTAGATACTCAGTACCTCAATGTGTGAGGTAGTATAAACAGGAAAAACCAAATGAAGGCTGGATTTGTTGCATGTAAATGTTGCATGCAAGTGTCCTGCATGTAGCAGGATATTTTCAATAGTTTATTCATTCATTGCTCTTTCCATTTGTGCCTTCTGGGGCCAGGATAGCAAACATCATCTAGGTAGATTGCTTTACTGAGCTACAGATCTGGGGAACTGAAACACAAGCATTTTGGAATGAGAAAAGGGCAATTCTTTTTTTTCATTCTGATATTTAGAAGAGCTAAGGAGAATTATATGGATCTCTTGGACACATTAGCTCCAAAATACATTTACAGGGACATTTGCTTGTAATTTCATTACTAAGCAGCAGAAATCTCATCAATGAAGCATATTTAAATTAAAGGATGATATATTTGTAAAATGCATGTGATAGTCTAGCTTTTTAACTTGAGTCTTGTGAATTAGTTTAAGATGCTATCAGACCAATCAGATTGCTTGCTGCAGGTTTCATCTGCCATGACTGTTATAAACAGAGGGGTAACACTGCTCCTATTTGTCTGCATTCTCTTGTCCAGTATTATTTATAGGCCTATTGGAGTAGTTTATAGATTAATAGAATAATCAATGTCTGTTTCTTGTTGCATTTATGCCTCTCTTAAAAAGAATTAACATGCAAGTTTTGTTTTCTTAACATGGAGAAAAACACATGTGAGGTATAACCGGGATACCCTGTGGAGGTGGAAAACAAGGCACATGAATGCTCCACCACATCAAAAGTATGCTAATAGGTAGCAATTGATTATCTAGAAATGTAATACCATTTCTTAAAGCTGGCAGCCATTGATCAGAAGATTTATCTTCTAAATGAGAGAAATATGAGCTGCACCACATTTTTTTTTTTAGTGCTTTAACATCATTGCTGGTTCACTTTAGTGTTTGCTGAAAAGATTTGCTGCTTTGTATGCAGTTCAGAGTGGCTGATGTTGCTAGTTCTGATGTAGTAGAAATAAACTGAAATTAAGGGAATAAAAAAAAAAAGTAACTACCTCCAACTTAATGACACATTGCAGTAGCTCCTGGTGGACTCTGTTTCTTGTTTATGCCTGCCCAGTTCTGCAATATTGGAATGCCTTGCAAAATGCACTTTAACCCTTGAAATTGTGGTTTTTTTCTGTGCAGAGAACTGAGTCACAGAGTTTGTGATGCATTGCTAGTTGAAGGGCAGATTTGAAAGAAGACAAATGCTTTGGGTCCCCCTTCCCAGTGCTCACTTCCCTGTGGTTCAACCTGCAGGTTCAGGCTACACCTCAAACCATGCTCTTTGCTCAGAGGAAGTCCTGTCTAGTTCATATTGAGCACAGTGCATATAGTATGTCCGTGTGGGTAATGTTAGACCTCGGCAGCATGAAGTTAGTGGAGGTGTTTTACATTATTCAGATTTTAGCTGAGCATAGAACATACCATGGTAAAAATTCTCCCAAGAATGATAAGGATTTTTTATTCCCTATGTATATTTCAGTGTTACATCATCATGACCTATTTTGAAGCATTTTGTTACTGTCAGAATTTGTCATAATTGACATTTAAAGCTAGCATCTCTTGGTAGTTATGAGCAAAAATTGATGGAGTTTTATTAATGATGCATTATGAATGGACATCAGCTGGAATTGTGCTCACATTTTAGGGGTTTTCAGTTCATATCTGATTATTCCAGCTCTTCCATTATAAATATTTTAATTCATTGACAATCTTGCTCAAAAATTCATTTGAAGATTTAAAACAAAAAATCTGCTTTTTAGTGGCATTGTGATACATTGCAGTAAAACTGAATCACAGCTCATGGCATGGCATATTTTAAGTATTCTGAGAGATCAACCCCAGAAGGCAGTAAAGAAGCTAGAAAGAGTTAGAAATCAGTGTGTGTGCAGCTGATAAAGCATCAGTGTGAACCCAGGAATCAGCATTACATTAATTGTCCATAGATGTTACTGAGGCTCACTGAGGTATTAACTTCATGAAACAAGGTAGGGAAAATGAACTCTAGGCAGGAAATCACAGTCAGAGCTTCTCTTACTAAATAATTTTTATTGTTGGCTAACATAAGTCTAATAATCCCATTTTTACCCATGGACACCAGGTAAATAAATGTCTACACACTGTATGTTAGCTGACAAGAGGTACAGTAATTTGTTAATTGTAATCAGTTTGTAATGAGATAAAAAGACTAAAAATACTCAAATGAAAAAGTTATCTGACACGCAGCATGCAGTAAAGTTCATTGTGGCCTCCCTTGCAATTGTTGAAAGATCAAAACCCAAAAAGTTTGCATACAAGAGAACAGCAAAAAGAATTCAAATACTTCACCAGCTGAAAATGCTATCTTGCCTTTCAGGGTTGCGCAAATTCAGTTTGTATTTTCTGTACGTGGGGTGAATACATAATGAAAGCTGAGAAGCAATAGTCAGGTTTTTTGGAGACCAGTGTGACTTGCAGATTGTTCATCTTTGCTTCAGGCAAATGACTTGGCTAACGTGCTTTCCTGAAAAACTCCCAGCTTTCAGCCACCAGGATCTTTACGAGGTTCCTAAGGGAACCCTAAATTCTGCAGCTGCTGTGCTTTCATTAATAATAATAGCAACCATAAGAATTACTGCTGTTGTTATTGCTGTAGAAAGAAACCATACAAATGCATGCAATATATAGCCTTTTCCTGGAGGAATTTGCAGTCCAAGAGAAGTGGCTTAAAAGTGGAAAATTAAAGATATAGTTCCAGACAAACTATATGTAGACTTTTTACCTGTTATTAAAAAAAAAACCAACAAAACCCAAACATAAAAAAACCCCAAACAACAACAAAAACCCAAACCAAACAAACACCCTCCCCTTCCCCCCCACAAAAAAAAAACAAACAAACAAACAAACAAAAAAAAACAACCAACCGAAAAAAAACCAAAAAAAACAAAACAAAAAACCAACCAAAACCCCAGACTACTATTTTCCTTGTTTAATCAGTATTGGTTGCAGGACAGAACATAGTGAGTAGGAGACCAAAGGTGCTTACTACAGAAGGAGTTTGAAGTGTGTTGAATTTCCCTGTGTGATACATGGTGAATATCCTGCAGGACGCCTTTGCTCTGACTCATTCTAACATTCCTTCCAAACTGCTGATACAATAGTCTGAGTATTGGTCTTAAAGACCAAAGTAGGAGGTGCATGTGCACATGAAGCTTCTGCTGTACTGCCTGGTTTGACTTTCCCATGTATTGACTTTGCATCTGCAATTGACAGCACTTCTCTGACAGCTGAAAATTGATTTTTTCCCAAACATCAAGGACAGTTCAGTAGTTACATAAAATGAGGGTGAGAACCACTATGGAGAGCTGAAAGAGGAGTTCTGTTCATAGGTATTTAAAAATACATGAAGAACTGTAGATCTGAGATGAATTTGCTAGAATATGTATAACCTGCATATCCAGTTAATTTTCTATACTTATTTAAGTGTCAGGACATTTCTGACCAATTCTGCTTTGTTACAGGTGATGTTTTAATTCCCAGACTGAAGGCACTTCAAAAGTCCTTTCCTGGGAACTATATTTTTCATGATAATAAGGCTTTTATCCTACTGTTAGGATGAAATGAAATGGATAAAATAAAATGAGAAGGTAGACCTGCTGAATTTATATGCATTGTGAACTACTATTTGGACAATATCTCCATTCTTAGCATTGGTAGAGTCTAGCATTACAACCAGTTCGTGCATACTAAAGAGATTTTGCATTATGAGATGAGTGAATGAAAGTTTAAAGCAGTGTAAGACATCTTGGAGAGGAATAATAAGATAGAAAAGGAACAAGAAGGGAACAGAAAATGAAAGATCACCACTTTGTATTCTAAAAGAATATTGCAGAGAATGAATATAGTGAAGAGAGCTGTTTTGTGGTGTAGAACTAACATCAGGGGGTTTGGGTTAAATTTGGAATAGTCACATGCACTTTGATGTAATTGTCAGTTAACATGGGTTCAGAGCTCAGTGAAACAAGCAAAGCAGTCTCATCTTTATTTTAGTATCACTGTTTTGGATGCATGCGAACATTTCCTCATGTTCATGAAAATTCCTTGGACTGACAGCACTAAGAAAATGTCTGTGCCTAGTTCAGGGTCAGGAGGAAATGGAGTAATCGAAGTTACATCTTTACTCACCATAGATGAGATTTATTTATTTTTTTAAATTTTATAAATATCTGACAGCCTAAACACTGTAGAGAGCCATTGCAGTTAAAGAGGTGACTTAAGTTAAATTAAGGTTGAACATTAATATAAAGTTGTAACTGTGCAAGGAGGACCTTTTTTTTGTCTTCCTTCCTAAAAAGCATTTTTGTGAGTAGAACCCTCTGCTTTCAGGTCGAGGGTCATCAATTTGTGGAAAAGATTATTTGACATGGTGAATAGCATGAGATTTATCTCAAGGATTTGAGAAGTCTTTTTCATATGTCTATTCTGTTTTAGTCTTTCTAAAGTAGCCTGTTCTGGTTGGAAGTTAGATGATATATTTTGCATTATCATATTATTCTTTTATTACTATCTGCTCCAGTGGCAGAAAAATCTTATATAACACTTAGAAACTTTCTCTTGTATAAACCAATTATTTGTAACTGTCTGCTGAAATAAAGGTAAGGAAACACTGCCTACTGAGTCTTGTGAGAGCGTTTTATAATCTCCTTGGCAAATGAAGCACTCATTTGGCTTTTTCAAATAATAGAAATTAAAAAAAAAAAAAAAAGCCTGAAGAGAAAAGCCTTTCCTCCACCTTCTGGGATAGTTACTTAGAGTAAATTAAAATCAGGGCTGCAAGAAGATCATGCTGGTAATTTAATTCTATGGAGATTATCACTTTTATGTATAATAAAACAATATATGAAAATTTGAAACCATAATCCTTAGGCAGCCCTTTCATCTGTTCATTCAAATGGAAGGTTTTTTGCCTTTGAGTGTGAGTGAATTGCTGCAGAATGCACAAACTGAAATTCTTGCATATTATAAAAATCCCACTAGAAGCTCCAAAAGGGGGCAACAAACTCATCTATATAGATCTGGTACTGTAGTGAAACAGGGAAGGAAACAACAAAAGCTCCTGAGGACTTCCAAGAGAGGCTGACCACAGTTCATGCTGAATTGGATTGAACAAGAGTAGTGATGACTGCTTACAGCTCTCAGCTCTTCCTTCAAATACAGTCTGTACTTGATTTTCTTTTAGTGTAGGGAACAATACAATGTTTGATGAAAGCAAACAGATTTAATTAGAGGAAGTTTTCATGGGAGTGTAGTGCTGAAATATCTTGGCAGATTTTCTTTCAATTCTCTAGAAACCATCTTCAATCACAATTTTCAGAACAAATGAATTTTCTAAGCCAAAGGCACATAGGAATTAAATATTTGTGGCTTAAGAGGTGAGTTTAACTTTTCTATTACTATTTTTGCTGTTAATCTACTATTGCAATTTGTATTGCGAAATCACTTTTGGAAGAAACGTCAGGATTTTATCTTTTGACTGCATTCCTAGGTAGAAAATACAGTGATTGAAAGAATTAACTTTGTTATGCACACAGCAACCTCAGCATTAAAGCTGCAGTTTTGACTTAGTACCGAAATATGTGAACAATGTTGGGTATGTCCTTGAGCTCTGAACACAGAGGTCTGGGATGAGAACAAGTGCAGCTCCTCTAGAGAATGTGGAAAGGCAGCCTGCAGAAAGGCACGTCTATACGTTGACCTGTCTGTTGTGAAAATAGGGAAGAAAGCCAATCACTCCCAATTTTGCAGACATTTTGACAGCTAAAGTAGGCATTAACAATGTGCAACACATGGCATGGGGGATGAAAGTCTCTGAGCTCTACAACTGAGAGTTTCCTGGCTGAAATGAAGTAGCAGTTGAAGACAGCTAAGAGAAAAACCTGTTTTATCATCCACCATATAGGGACAAAATGGATAATGCTAACAAAACCTGGGGAAAAAGATGAAGTCCCAATTCAAAAATAGTAACATGTTCAGGTTCAAAATTTGAAAATTTTTGAGGTTTCTTTGTATTTACGTGGGGATATTCATCACAAAAATGGATCAAGTCTTTGTATGTAGGTTTCTGCCTATGTACAGTAATCTCTTCTTGCTTTGAATGAGCCTTGGTACTTAAAAATAATTTTGTTTCTATTATATTGATGCAGAACAATTTGGATTTTGATTGGCACAAGAGCTGAAACAGTCTCATGGTGTTATTCTGTCAGACACAGGTTTCACTCGACTAGCCTGCAGAGCTCTGTGTAGCCTCAGATGGACTGCTCAGGAAAGGGTTGGCAGCGCATGAGCAAGAGGATCTGCATGGCCAGATTTTTCAGCAGTGAGAAGTGTTGTTTCTTTAAAGAATTAGAACTGAGCTCTACTGATTTACAGCAGAACTCCTTAGCAAAGTTACAAAGCCATTGTTTTCCTTGCTTAGCCCTTCAGAGGGGGTGAAGATTATTTGTCTGAATAATTCTAAACTAGAATGAGACAGAGACATAGCTGATGAATGTTTTCAAAAGTTGATATTATAATTTGCACACATGAAAGGCATGGTTGGATTTATATGGGGAGGCATGAAATTCCTCTGCTATGAAAACCAGTGGAAAAACACAAGAAAGAATGCCATTACTTAGAGAAATTGAACAGCTGAAAGACAGAAAGATACATTTGAATTTTGATTATTTTTCAGTAATTCTCTGCAGTTGCTATAACAAGCCAATTAAACAGGTGAAAACCAAATTTGTATGATAAATGTGAAAACAATTTTGACTTTGATTTTGAAGATAAGCTTGTATTATCTTTACTACTGTGAATCTGTGAAAATGGGTTTCCTTGCTGTTTACACTGTTTGCTCTTGATCTGATTTCAGTTAACAAAATATACATATGCTCTCTGTTGAAATAGTCGTTGCTAAGTGTTGGATATTATGGGGACTTAGACAATGATAAAAATGTCATCATTACTTTTGTAGTTGTGGGTAATAATAATAATTGTAATAATAGTTAGTTGTGCTGTGGAATAAAAAGGTCAAGGGAGATACCTGATGAAAATGAGGAAAGAATATGTCATATGTGGAACACCTCCACTGGTTTTAATGCACAAGTTAGGTTTAATAAACATATTAATGTGTCAGTTATTGTCTCTACACCAGCATTACCTTTTCACATGTTTAGGTTATGGAGTTTCAAATAAAAAAAAGAAAAAATTCAACCTCAATGAAAAGCGATAGTGGGGAAAATTTGTACCAGTGGCTATTTGTCATGGGGTCTCACTGCTGCTGCTGTCATAGTATTTGCGTCACTCCAGTGTCTACCAGACTCCATCTCTTCCGTTGGCATTGTCCATCTGTGGGAATTCATGGTTGGGAGATGCAGGTCTGCAGCAGGGGGGATGGTTAATCAAGGGCTGGGTGTCCCTCCATACCACTCCCTGTTAGTGACATGGAAGTAATGTGTGTACAAGAGCACTGCTGTGATCCTGCTCAGCCAGCGGAGAGAAATTGTAGTAATTGGGTGGTGAGGCAGGAGCTGGTGCTAGGTGTGACGGCAGAGACAAAGGGAACAGGAAATCACCATACGGCGTCATATGTGCCTTCTCAACCTTAATTTTGATTGCAGCTGTCAGCATGGCATTGTGGTTCTTGAATGTGCTGTTTTGTTGAGCTCAGTGTGTGGGAGAGATTTTTTTTTTTATTTTATTTAACTGAATCAATGCTGGGAAATGATTGGCGCACTGTTAGCTTTAGGCACGTTGCAGTTCCTGAGATAGCTGTGTAAGAAGCAGCAATATTAACTTAGTGATGAGGGGATTTTTGATTAGTTAAAATTGGCATTTTTTTATCCATGTCTCGTTCTAACGTTCATGGAATTTGGAACTTGTAGGAGATAGAGTTGAGATGGCATATTCTCTTGCCTCTACTTTAAGCTCTGTAACAAGTATTCTGGCTTTCTTTCATCTGTTTGCTCTCCTTTAATGCCACAGGTGTGTTTTGTTACAATACTGGTTTGAATTGCATTAGGAGAAAATGTGTAAATAGTGCTGCAGGAGAAAGAATCTATGCTGAAGTTAGCAAAAGATACTCTGTTATCATGACCAGTGAGAACTGGGATCACAGTGGTTTCTTATGCTCTTGTACCCAAACCCTTGTTTTATGGAGGCATTAAAACTCAGCTATTGACTTCTCTGTCTCTAACCATGTATACTGCTCAGGACTGAGAGATGAATTTCTTGTCTGTACTGCAGATGAGCTACTCTTGCTCTGATGTGAACAAAACTTACCAGAGTAGTTCTGTGTATTTTTCTTCAAAGTTATGATATTTATTGTGTATTCTTGAGCTTTTAATAGGGCTGGTATTGGCTGTAGTAATTTTGCAGCTGTAGTGATTTTGGACAGCGTTCATAAGTGAGTTGTTTTATGGCTAAGCTGATGATTTTAACTAAAAGCTAATGTATTTTAACTAAACTTTTTGGTTCAATATTCTTGCAAATTTTAATGTTATTTTTTTTTTCATGCATGAACTTATAAAACAGAAATGTGTACTTCTAGGCAATACGGTTGTAAAATGGAACATTCATAAATTTATATTTATAAAAACATTCATGTAAAAATAATTTTAATAACACTATACCAAAATCATCATGGTGACTCATTTTTTTTTTATTCACATAAGAACATGCTTTGAGCAGCCTTAGATTGAGATTGGTGAAATTATTTGAATCCATCTACTTAACTGGCACATTTGAAAAGGTGAGATTTGCATTTGAAAAAGATGAATCAGAACTAAAAATAGATTAGCTAGAGATAGAGGTTATTCTTCTTCCCAAGGGTCTGGAGTCATTTACTGTAGCCATTAACATCTAATGATTTCAGGTGAAGTGTTTCCTCAATAAACTTGAGTAACATTTTTATTTAAGAAAAGAAGAAAGAGCAAAAGCGATTGTCAGGTGTCAGAGAGCTTTTTTGTTTGATGAAGCTTTTGTGCACAGTTGCCTTGGTTCTAGACTGTTTATTATTCTTGTTTGTATTATTAAAAAAAAAAGTAAGGAATTTTTAATTCTGCAAGCTCAGAACTGTCTTCTTTTGCAGAATGGACAAATCTATTTAGACTTCCATCTGGTGCTAGAGAGAATTTTTCTTTTTGCATTTTCTCATGGGAAAATACTAGCAGGATAATCATATATGGAACTTTCATCAGTGTACATTTGAGGGTTTTGTGGTGGTTTACTGTGCACAGTGTAAAAGAGGAAGTTCTCTTCAGTTATGTGATATTTAGTTATTAGATAATTACAGATAATTGCACAGGCATGTTCTATAAATCAAAGTGTTATTGTATCATATAAAATCTACAAATCAGGTAACAATTATGTTTGGAGTTATATCATCATTCCAGGTATAATAACCATGAGATTAGCAGTACATGTAATTAATGAGTAGTCACTGGAATATGCCATCATAGTAGCAATTCTTCCTTGTTGTAAAGTTCTTTGTCACAGTATTTTAGTATAAAGCTAACATAAATTGACCTCCACATGTGTTATACTAAAACTGAAAATACTTATTTCCACTGCAGCACTAGCTCCTATAATGTTCTAAAAACATAGTTTCATGGAGGAAATGGATAAAGGACAATGTGCTGTGAGTGAGGGAAGAACTGAATCAACCTTTCAACAGATAACCATCTAGTGAGATAATTTTTCTATAGCTGTCTGAAGTAGCCTTTTTTTTTTTTTTAAATCTATTTAAGCTAGTTGGTAACTAGCTAAATTTCTGCCAAAAGTTAAGACTTTCAAAGTCTCCTTGCATCATCTAGTGTCTTCTTTCCATTGTTTGATTAACAAAATTTTATACAGAAGGGAAGAATCTGTAGTTCACTCATGGATTAGAGTTGATGAAGACTTTTTTTTTTCCCCCTCTTCTTTTTTTTGTTCATGTTTTTCATACAGGACACGTGGGGTTTTTTTGAACTTTCAAGTTATTAAATAGTAAGTTTGCTTATTTTTAAATTAATTTCTTGTTGTTTTCTATCAGGTTTTACCTGGCAAGATGATTATACACAGCATATTATTGGTCAGGAGCTCTCGACCATACACAAAACCCACAACAGACGCCCTGATGTATTTGCATCTGAAGGATCTGAAACACGGAGGTAAGCCTCTTTGCCTGGTAGTATTTTGGGAGGGTTTGCAAATGATGAGCAATAGATTAGCACTGAAGCTGAATCATAGGAGCATAGAATGGTCTGGGCCAGAAGGGACCTCTGAAGGTCATCCAGTCTGACCTCCCTGCTGCAGTCAGCAGGGACATCCGCAACTAGACCAGGCTGCCCAGGGCCTTGTTGAGCCTAACCTTGAATATTTCCAGGGATGGGGCCTCAACCACCTCCTGGGCAAACCTGTTCCAGTGTAAGGAACATAGTAAAGAACTTGTTCCTAACATCCAATCTAAATCTGTTCTTCTCCAGCTTAAAGCCATTGCCCCTCATCCTGTCATTGCAGGCTTTTGTAAACAGACACTCTCCATCCTTCTTGTAGGTCCCCTTCAGGTTCTGGAAGGCTGCTAGTACACACATCATCAAAAGCACTCTATGTATGATAAATGGAAACTAATCATAAAACAATACTGAGAGCACCAGTAGGAAAGCAGCAAGAGTTAAACCCCTCAACCCTCTTCTGATTATCATCAATTTAAGGAATATGGCTTCTGTTGTCAATATAGAAGCCATAAAAGACCTGATGCTTGGAATTCTCAAGTTTATGCAGTTTCTAGTGTCAATTTGTGACTGGCTTAAAAAGACAGACTTACGCAGTAGCTCATCCACAGCAGATATTTTATTCTGGAATAAGCTAAAACCAAACCAAACCAAACAAAAAGGAGTGTTGAATGTCATTCTGAGCAATTAATTATATTTTTTAACTCATTATTGTTCAAAAATATAGCTGTACTTGTTTTGAGGTTCATAGCTTCTCGACTTCAGTTGCAAAATTTGTCCAGGAAGGAGAGATTGATTTAAGTTCCCATTCAGAAAACAATATTGTAACATTTCTATGCTTTGCATTATAGAAGGTATTTTCCTCACAGCTTGAAAGATATTAAAGGGTAACTTAGCAGCTGTCTGTGGCATGAGATACATCTATGATTCTGTAGAGTGGTTTGAGTGTAGGACCTGCAGTTACAACATCTTCATATGCAGTTACACATATACCATTGCACCTGCTCTATTTTGTTTTGTTTTGTTTGTTTTACAGCCACACAAGCCCCAAAAGGAAATTTTAAAAGGCATAAAAGTTTAGAAATGTTAAAAATAATAAATGTTGCTCTTATTTTTGTTGGGTTGTGAGGGTTTTGTTTGTTTTGTTTTTAACACAATCTCAAAATTAGTGAAATTGAAAAGAAAACACTTTCTGTTAGAAAACATTCTTTAAAATGGGACAAAGAAAGTTTAAATTCTAGCCTCATTGGGAAATTATTGAATGTTGGGATTTAGATATTCACATACTGCAATATGTGGTTTGCATGTACTGCAGAACCATGTCTTTTCTAGCTTGCTCTTTTATGGAAGTGAAAATGCTGTAATTGGTACTGCCCTGTAGCTCCTGCTGTTTGCCTCAGTTAGTTTTGATTTAATATATAGAATTTGGCTCTGTATTTCACATATGTTTGTTCATTCAGAAGTGTTCCTTAAAATCACAGCACCATGTATTTCAGGAATGCAGTAAGGTAGAAACTTAACTTCTGGAGAAGATACTGATCTATAGATTATCATGAAGGTGATAAAAATGTGTGGTTGAATCCATAAACATATTTTTACTGCTTAGATACCCCAAATGCCATTGCTGTATGGATTATTCTTTGTATATAGTGCAGAAATGATCCTGAATATCTTCAAGTGGATTTTTTTTTTTTTTTAGAATGAGTGTATCTAAAACTTGTATTTATGACAGTAAGATAAAATAAGCCTGATTTCCATGAGGCCAAGACTATATTCTATAGTGTTCCAGATCTATAGTTATATATATATATATAAACATATAAAAAGACATTAAAAAATAATTTCATTTTTAGACTGAGGACAGATGATCACTTTTAGGAATTCCTGTTGTGATCAGGTTTCAGCTGTTTTGCATTTTTAACTAAAACTATACATTAAAAAAACAAACAGACAAAACTAACAAAAAAACATTTTGTGTATTGACACTTTAGAAACATCAGAATTTCAAATGTATTCACCTTATAGCACTTCCTGTTGTGGATAGATTTCTCTGAAGTTACCCAGCTGTGCTTCTGAAAGCATTATCTTATGTGCTAACAGTTTAAAGCATTAATTGATTTTTCTGGTTGTCCATTTGCAATGTATTCTGTAGGTCAGAGAACAGCAGGAACTTTTCTCTGGTGTCTTGTAGATTCTGGTCAAGTTTGCTATGTGCTCAGCGTGTTCAGTGTGCATGCTAAAATCTTATAAAATAATAAGTAAATAATTTTAAAAAGCAAATTTATGTAGGTATCTAATTATCAAAGATACATTATAGCAGGAAGACCTTTTATTAAGGGTAACGTGTGTAATAAGAAAATATGAAGTCATACTAATGACTCATTAATCCCCACAGAGCTACTGAGAGCAAGAAAATAGACACTTGAAAGGTAAATTGACTTTGGCTAAATTAGTGTGTAATAAATCTGATGAAACAGAAGATATGGATTTAATCTTTTAAAAATACTGAAACTAGGAGTTTGATTTCAGGATGAAAGTTCTTTCTTTAGCGGCTAACTGGAGTCTACATGGTATTTCCTGGGCCCTTATTAAATTTCAAAAAATCCCTATTCTTGAAAGAGGATCCAAGATAAAGGGGAAAAAGTCCATTCTGCACAAGGAATAAATGTCAGTTGTGTTCATTGGTGCAATTAGGCAAACCCCCAAATGTTTCCAGCAAACTTCAGTGTATGAAACGGAGTATAGCATTATTTCTATAATAAATCCATCATTAAATCAGTAATAAGATTCTCACAGCATTTAAAAGGGTGAAGCTTTATTCTAAAAACTGTGGTTATCAATTATTTGAGAAGATTCTAGAAATAGCTGAGGTGTGATAATTTAGGTATTTCCACACAAAAGCTTCTAAAGTGCTAGGGAGATTATGAAATATATAATTCTGTAGATAAATAATTATATATGTTATTTGTTTTATATCATAATGTTCATTGTATGCAAAGTCCTTTTTCAGAATGAATTAAAACTGAAAATACTTTCACATGAGTGCACAACATGAGCTGAACTGACAGTCATTTCTCCTACTCACCAGGTGTTTTTATGTGTTTTCTTTCATCCATTTTCCAATTTAAAAGACAAGTTTTAATTCAGTTGCAACAGCAGCTCATTTAGTGCATTTTACTTTGTGATAATAAAATGATCAACAGTGATATACTGGTGAACTACAAATATTTTAATAAAAATTCAGAGGGATTCATAGGATTTTATTAAAGGTGTCATCAAATGAAATGTAATGCTTTGTTAGGTTTTAAAATTTTAATTGTTTTAAAGTTCATAGCATAAAATGCTACATCTAGTGTGGAATTTAAACACAATTTGAGTGTGATTACTGTCTCTGTAAGAAAAACAATAAGTCTAAACCTCAGATTTTGCTTTTACCACCAGTGTGAGTGATTATATACTGTAAATAATAGCTTGCAAGGGTAACCTAAATACTGTATTTTATCTGGGCATTCACTTCCCAATAACTCCAGTGGAAATCCCCAGGGCAGAATTAGGTCTGGTGTTTCAATTTTCCCTTTCTTTTCAAAGTTATCAAAGAAGAGAGAAGATAGGTGTTGGAATTAATTGATGAATGAAAGATGAGTGTTTGAAACTTGGATACCATCTATGACAAGAGCCTCTTTGGATTAGTTCATCTCTATTGAAGCAGACAACATACAGCCCAGGTCTTTCTGGGAGAAAGAATTGTGTAACAGTTTTAGTCTGGCTTTAAGTTGAAAACAAGGTGGATAATGTTACTTGCATGTGCACCCTCCATAGTAAGGCCAAATTTAGAGCTCTGGAATAAGGGGAAAATACGAACAGCATGAGAAGGGATCAGGATGAATGATGTCAAGATTGCTGTAGTGCTTCATGCAGTAAACTTTCATTTTCATAGAGTTTGTATACCTGATACATAGCTGGTTGTTCTACGCTGAGGAGATGGAGGGGTTTTCTAGTACTTCACAGCAAGGAGTTCTGTGAAGACTACTGGTTGCAATGCCAACCACAGTAAATTAGGTTATTAATTCCATTTATTAAAATAAAATTATTCAGGACACTCATCTGATACAATTGGGAGCACGGAAGAAAGTCTGTTGCTTTGAGCTTAAAGTAATACAATTAAACCCAAGGTTTAGAAAATCACATAACAGTAGTTTCTCAAGCTGTGCCCCTACATAAGCACCATGGTGTGAGCTGGTAGAATAAAATTTTGCTTACAGTGGCAGAGAGATGTTGAAAGTCAGAAGATACCTCATCTTCCTGAGCTAGCAAAGTCTTCCACCTGAAATTGTTCTTAACTGAAGAAGTGCATGGGCATGTGGGTAGGAAATGGTGACAGCAAAAAAGGCGATTTCCCTCAAAAAAAATGGTGTCACTCCAGGGAAGGAAATAGATTGGGAACACTCTCTCTGCTTTCTTGCACAAGGAATGAAATAGTTACTGGTGTTGACATTTAAATTATCATCATCATTGACATGTTGAGATAGATGAGGAGAGCTGGTCATAATTCAGATTCATTGCACAGTGTGCTCTCAATCCCATACAAACACCTCTGTGCTGCTGTTGTTTAACTGCATTTTCAGTTTTTCTTTGCAAACGTCACCAAGCTCTGTCTAAGCCACTTGGGAAATACTGCTATGCTATGCTATGAATTCCAAGGCACATGCGAAGATCACAAAAGATACTTGTTCTATCTCATTATTCCCTTTTAAAGCCTTTTGCTGGAGCTAAATTGATTTTTCTTCATTTTCCTTCCTGCATAGCCTGTAGTCTCACTGTATTCTGTAAATTGGTGCAGGACCAAATTGATGTTGAATCTCATCATCATCCAGCAATTTTTTAAAAAGTCATAGAAGCATCTCATATTTCTTTGGGGTGCAATTTAATTATGCATATTTTCTTTGTATAAGCATTTTCTTTTCTTATGAATATGGCTTTGCCTTGATACAGGCATTTTATTTGATTTACTGTTGGATCATTAACCTTGATTTGTGCAATAAATTAATAGTGCAACATTTTTGGGCTGCTTTTGCTGAAACATTGACTTTCTTATACTTTTGTGATTGCTAAGCTTTTGAGTCAGTCTTTGATTATACGTGGAACTAACTTCAGTGGTTTGCAGTGCCTTCTTAGTTGGGCACTTTGTTCATTGTATAGGCTGATAACTTACTTTGCTTTGCTTTGCTGTGCAGGGCATTGGGACAGGATGCAGATAATGAAAGAAATTATGAGCTTGAAAATGATGGGAACTTGGCCAAGTCTCTTCAGCAATATCTTGAATATCTTGGTATTCTTTCCCAGTCTGCAACTACAAATTTGTATCCTAGGAAGATGATTGACAAAGCTTCAGTCAAGGTAGTGTTTTTAATGTGGTGCCTACATACTGTGATTTCTGATTCCTTCTTCTCCAAAGTCTCCTTTGTTTTTCAGTTTTCCTTTCTGTCTCAAGACCAAATGTTGTTTCTTACTGCCACCTCTGACTGATTATTGTAACTGCACTAACCAAGTGCTCCCCAAATGAGTTGAGGCAGCTTCCATTGTAACTGATAGAGCTTTTCTCATCTGGAGCATTTTACATTAGTTTAGGGGTGGATTGTATCATGAGGAAGGAGGAAGAGTGGGATAAAGGTGGTGCCATTTTCATTGGTTGATCTGAAACCCTTCTTAGAGCATCTGAACTGCATCTCTTCAAAAAAGCTGGTTGAACTTGCCTGTGAATTCTTGCTGTTGTTTATGGTGTGTAGAGTAAAATTAGTACCATGTTTGAGCAGGTTTTGACAATACACCTTATGAACTGTACCTCAACATTTCTGAAGTTTTACTGATCATAAAGGAAGCCTATTGTGGCCAATGAAGGTTCATATGTATATGTTACAGGTAAACAGATAGCTAGGAAGATAAATCAGGACCGTTAAATCTTGAATACTGGCTGTGTTAAAAAAGCACAGAAATGCCTATTGGAGAATTAAAACAAAATTTTCATTTCCTAGAGAAAATCTGTCTCGCTCCAAGATGGAATTCAAGACATTTATAAAAATGATTGAATGAAGGAGTTACATATGACAGGCCCTTAAATACCTGTGTCTTTTGCTCAATAAATGTGTTTATCCAAAGCTCTCTATTAATTTAAAGACATAAGCCACTATTATATCAATCCTTTCCCAAAAAATGGTATATCCTGTTTGCATGAAAGCCTTAGTTAATAGATACACTGAAATTTTAAGCAAAGAAAATGCAGACACAGAACTACTGCTGTGTGTCTGCAACAGCAGCTTTCAACAGCAGGATCAGTTGTATCAACTGTTTAGTCATGATCTGACTGAAATGTCACTATTGTTGTAAGCTGAAAGTTTCCACTTTCACTGACTGGCATATATAATACCTCTGATTTATGGCGTGTGTCATTAGGTGTTCACTTAGGGTAAGAGAAACTTGCAGGCACTGGCACAATAGCTTTGGGGAGAGATGACTGACCGCCTTTGTGGCACTTTTCCTCCGCTCTCTGCTCATGGGTGCTGACTGTAGTGAGGATGTCCTGCTTTAAATCACTGGTTTTAAGAGACAAGAAAACTTGCTCAAGAAGTGTTTCAGTGGGCCTGGTGCTGTCATACAAGTTCATAAATAATCCATATGGCTGAGACCTTCTGTGGGGAAGCCTGCTGTGATAACACCACCCACCAACCTTATCGAGTGTTGCCATGGAGATGGGTACTCTGAAGCCTGGGGGAGTAGGATAAAGAGGAGAAAATCTGGAGATGAAGTACATATGGGAGCAAACTGTACAATTCTGTTTACTAAGGAGCATATTTAAAAATCAGACATTGAGTCATGCATGTTACCTGGAATTTAATTTTTTTTGTTTGTTTTAAAGAAGGAAAATTACCTTAAAAATTAGCAACCAATCATGACTTTTAAATGATCTGGGAGATATTTCTCTATCCTCTGCAAATCAAATGCACCTGCTATTCTTTCAAAAGAAAGGAAGGACAATGTGTTTGTATTCTGGTTCATTGGGTCATTAATGAAAAAACATTTAAACAAAAGACAAAACAGGAGTTTTCTTACTCTAGGAAGCAGGGGGGGGGGGAAAAAGAAATAAAATTTAATGATTTGAAAAGAGTGGGATGTAAAATGACTGAAAGAGCTGCATTTGATGTAGTCATATGACTTGAAATTGAAAACACTCATCTAGGCACTGTAAGTGCATGCTTCAACAAAAATCTTGGTACCTTATTTTTGTATTTCATATATGGATAAATTATGAGCCTTATTAAAAATTGTAGCAAAATCTTATCTTTTTAACTTTCTTGCACTTTTCTGATTAAAAATAAGGGTAAAGCAGAGGTACTTAAATTTAGAATTGCAACTTTGGGGCCTTTGCATTTCTCACAACTTATTTTCTTCCCAGTATATATTTACTTCTGTCACTTCATTCTTGCTGTCAGGGAATAGGAGATGTAACACTACGCTGGTAGCTTTGACACCTTACCTGTTCTGAAGTATAGCTGAATCTTGCAGAAATGTAGCTTTTCTAGGCAGATTTCGTGAGTGAATTCTGTTTTCTTCCAAATATGTCATTAGAGCACTCTGACCAAGAGTAAAACAAAGGAAGAAAAAAAAGACAAAAAAGGCTCTAACACATTTCCTATACCCCAAAAGTATTATTTAGTATCTTAACATAAATATTTTTAAGTAAACTGGTCTTAATTTTTTTTTTTTACTATTTTCCACACATATGATCAGAATAAAACCACAGAGCTTCAACATTAAGTAGACAGCACTCATACAGTGATGCATAGCCTTGTAAGTGAGACATGGCAAAACCTGGTTCCTTTGTTCCTGCTTCAAGCTGCCAGCTTGAAGCTTGATACAACAGTGACAGAAATAACACTATTAAACTTAAATCATATGATGGGCCAAAATTCCTGTTATGTCTACCATTTATTGCAAGAGCTTCCTTTAGTGAATTTTTTTTTTCCTCAGTATTTAGAGAGTATCTACTTTAGGCTGTAATTTAGGCAATTGATAATAACTTTGATGGTGGTTAAATTGCAGTAGATCAGAAGATCTGGTGGGTCTGATTCTTGAAGATGACAGTTGTAAAGAGCATTTCACTTTAGTTCACCTGAGAAAGAGCTGTTCAGAAAATGGGTACTTGCTGGCATTTGTTACTTAAGCATTAGCTGGTGGGGTTTTGTGTCAGTTTTTTTCTCCCCACTTGGACCTGACGAAGTGTTTACCATTCACAGAATACTGCATTATCAATATTTATGATTCCTTTTTACCAAATCTGGACTTAGTATGGAAAAGAACATGTATCTAGGAACATACACATCATGAGAAAACATGGTTTGTCATATCTACTGAGGAAAGAAACACAGAAGCTTCAAGTCATATATTAATTCCCCTGCTCTTCTCTCCACTTTGACCAAACACATCTCAGAGGAAAAAAACAAACCAAACCAAAATAACAACCCAAAGTCTGGAAAAAAATGCTATATTGTTGATATTTCTACAGACACTGAGAAGTGGAGTTTGTTGGGTTTGAAGGAACAGCACATAGATGATATTACTAAAGCTAGGCAGTTGTTAAAGTAAATCTTGCTTGCTTTGCTGCTCATGTAAACCTTGCTGGTGAGTTCATGTAAACCTTGCTGGTGAGTTCTATGAGCATTTGCATAGCAGGGGCATGTGAGAGGCCTTGAGGAAATGTTTAAATAAAGGAAGTAGAAAATGAGAAGAAAAAAATAAAAGAAAGAAAGGAAAAAAAAATAAAAGAAAGAAAGAAAAAAAGCTCTGTCCACAGCTGCTGTAACACCAAAGCAGAAAAGAGAGATAGGAGAAATAATTGTTATGGAAACGCTACCCACATTGTCTACATTTTCACCAGCCATTAGCCAAAGCACTGAGGAATGATCTTACATTATAGGATTTTTTTAAGTCCACATGTCTGCAGTTGAATAGTAACAGGAGATTTCAATTATACTGCTTTCATCTGACCAAGAATAATTTTTCAGTCATCACAGAAAGAGGAAAAAAATTTGGACTTAGAAGTCTCAGAATCAGGAGAAAATAAAAATGCTTCACCTGAAATGGCTTGGGTTTAACTTGAACTCACTGTTATTTTAACATATTCTCTCACCTGACTCGTGCATGTTGGAACACCTCAAGCTGGCAAAAGCACATTGTTGTGGTTACATGCCACTGCACTTGGCTAATTTCAGATGCCACAGATATAGCACACATGTCGTGTCCACCACACAGCCTGGTAGTTTTTTCCTTGCATTTTAATTTCCCAGCTCCACTCTGGGGCTGGATATTCCATCAGCTCCTCTGGAAATCCTGAACACGCTACTGTTGCCCACTATGCATGTGCCAGTGTTGCATTTCTTCTTGCAGGATTTTGGGTTTTTTTAATGGTTTTGGCTTTATGTCTAGAAAATTCATGTGATTGATCTTATTTCTTCTCCCTGACTTGGCCTCAGAGATCTTCAGATATGGGACCAACCTGCTGCTTATGTCTTCCTTATGCTTACTATGTGGTATAGAGAGAAAGAGAAAATTATTTCAGAGTCCTCAAGGATGTTAATCTGTTTTCTGCTGTTTCTTTGATTTTAAATCACTTGCATTGAGTTTCAGGGTAGGTTTTATGTATAAATATCGTGATTGCAGAAATCTCTGAGTCTTAAGTATTGTTTAAAATACTTAAGACTCAGATTAAAAATAGAGTTTTGACATCAAAGAAGTCAACAATAAGTTAAAGATTTTTTCAGAATCATGAAGGGGAAAAGAAATGTAAGATGTGACTGGTTAGTGGCAGAGGGATACAGCTCAGTGTTACATCAGCAGTACAGTGTCCCTGAAAGAGGCCGAAGGTAAAAAAAAAAGAAAGTTTGTGTCAAAGTCAGGGTTTTTTTGGAATTTAGAAAGGTACAAGGTTAAACAAGGCATTTTGGAAACCTTATATTTTTGTCCTCAGTACAAGAGGGGAACCTTCCACCTATTTTTCCCTTTCAGGTTTAGGGAATAGTACTCATAATTTTACTGGGTTGAAAATCATTTGTTTGACGCTTTTTAATTGATCTTCTTGAAGAACTAGGTCGTATAATTATTATTAAAAACATTATTATTTATTCTAGAAACTCTGAATGCACAAGTGCTCAAAGACGTACCCTGAAGTTATCTGCAAATAATAATTGCTGTGATTAACTACTAAGAAATTACACAGTCATTGCTCATTTTAATCTGGAGCTTTAATTCAAAAAAGCAAGGACCCTTATTTATCTAGCACTGATTAAAATACAGTACTGAACGAAGATCATCAGGAATCAATTTGAAGGCTGACTGCTGAAAAGTCAAAAAGCTTTCTTCAATGTATACATTTAAGCTCCGCTTATATAAATGCAAAATTCAATGTTTCATATATGTGGGATTATGTATTAGTAAGAAAAATGTAATTCACCTTCTGCTTAAACACTTTCATAAAAATATCAGGAATAATTGATAAAGGAGTGTCTCCCTGAAGCTACAGAATTGCCCATCTACTGGCATATCTATACAACAACCATTAGGGTAATATCTGAATGTCTCCCAAGGGTTGATGATATCTGTTTACTTCATACCATTACAAAGTAGGGAAGAGCTAATACTGCTGCCTCACAGACAGATGGGATAGCTTTGCTGAGGTCATGCAATAGTTTTTGGGAGCATAGACTAAAAGCTAAGCAACCAGTCCCAGAAAAAGTACTTTTGGAGCATTCTCTCCATGGTCCTTTTTGGTAATAAAAAACATTAAAGTCCTCTTAAATGAACTCAATGAAACCCAACAAAACAAAATGAAACAACCCCAACACTCAACAAACAAACAAACATGCATCTGTAAGTACCAGAGTAGAATTCATTTGAAATACAGATGTTTATATTGGTGCAAGTCAGCCTAAACCGATTTTTTTGATCAGTGAGGAGAAAAAAAGAATTTTCAAATGGGATCTAACTGTTCTAATTTAAATCTATAAAATAAGACATTCTAAATTCCATCCTGTTGGTCACCTTGTATGAATCTGGTGTGACCAGCATGTTTTTCTGGAAGGACTGGTACCCATACATTTGAAGATCTTAGAGAATCTAGTAAAATTACAATCAGTTTGTTTGGGACATAAATGCAGAGTGTGGTGATCTAATGTGAAGCGTGATTTAATTTTTGAATTAATAATTTGTCAGGTGAAACTTCTAGTTGCTAGTATTGTGATCTTCAGTTCTTAGACCCAACACTTACCTTTACCTACAACCTGTCAGTTTAAGTACAATGTAGTGACAGAATTTCCACATAGAAAAATTAACATAAAATTATAATTTTCCTTTTCATGCAGCTACCTTGTAAAGATTAATTATTTGTACAATGATGTGAAGATACAAGTGCTGTGGAAATGAAATTATAAATTATGTGTGTCAAGTCTGGAGGCTTATTTAAAAGGGAAGTTAATTAATTTCTAGTAATTCCCAGAGGAAGCATAGATTGATAGTTTTAAAATCTCAAATACTGACTGGTCAATAAGATTTGCTTCATTTTCAGATCCCTTCCCACCCCCTTAAAAATCAGCTTTTTTTGTGGGGGGAGACCAGATACCATCTCTTCGGAGTTTTCGCTTCTGTCATTCTCCTGCAGGCTTGCTCTTTGTGTTTCAAATATTTGCGCACAGTTCTTCAGGACACTGGGCTGAGTAAATATGAGATGATGGAGCTGGTACGAATTTTAAAGTGTATTCCATATTTATTTTTAGATCATACTCATCAAATGAGAGGGCAGAGTTCAGAAAAAAAGTAAACTTATTTTACCTAACCTCTGTGTGAGTGTGCTGGTGTTTACATTTCAGGACCGTGCAACTACAAAGTGTTGTTTTTTTTTTTTTTTTAAAAAAAAAAAAAAGGAAAATACCTCACCTTAACTCAAGCAGCTGTCCAGCAAATGAGTGGTTGATTTCAGTGGGCTTGTAAAGCAATGTTGTAGAGATGGGTGCTGCACATCTCTGTTCACTTGCACTTCTTTGGGCAAAAGTATTCTCAAGATTCATATGTCAGAGTTATAAATATATTGAATTGGTGTTAACGTGCTCAGCTCTTGGCAGATGAAGATCTTCATGTTTCTATGTAAATCATCTTTAGATAATGAGTTAGCTCAATATACCAGCATATGCCTACAGAAAATGTGTTTAAACATCATTTACTGAAACCTTAAGTAACAGACTTATTGACATATGAGCAAACTGTTCTCAGGCAAGAGAAGCTGATGCACCCTAGAATAGCTACCAGCACTGATCGCCATGCTGCACAAGTTCTACCAGCTGCTAGGGCTCGACTGTCACTTTTTGGCTGTGATGGCCCAGCGAGGAGCTGGGGCAGGAGCACCATTGGCATTGATCAGCTTATTTGGGTTCATCAATCCATCATTTTTCTCGCCAAACATTTCATCCTTTATATGTGGAGACAAGCCAGGTTAATCATGTAACCCAATGTGTAAAACTGGCACTTTTTTTTTATGACAAGCTCATGATGAATGCAGAGGGACGAGCATCTATCACTCCTTCTACACCAAAGGAAACTTTGTTTTAACCCATAACATGGAGGTTTGTCAGAAACAAAGAAAACCAGCAGTCAGTTATGAAGACGAAAGCCAGAAAGTTCCTCAGCAGTACAAGAAGCCACAAACAATGATAAAAAATATTCATTCAAGAGTCTGTTGGAGAAGACTGAAGGGTAGGCATACAGCTGAGATTGATCCAAAGGAGATCAAGAATGACTGCAAACATCAGAAACTTTGAAGTTCATTTCTTAAACAGTCACTTACACATGAAAGAAGGTAGTATATTTACCCTCTTTCTTTTTTGTTTTGGAGAGTTGTTTTGTTTGAGTGGTAGAATATGCTGCTCACAATCAAATCCTTGTCAACTGAAATTGCAGTAGTGAGATTATTGAATGGTATGCAGTCTTGTTACACTACAGTTTCACAACCAGAATTAGGAAGCAAAGACATCACTAGTTTGATCAAAGAAGACTCTGAAGACCCCTTTTTCTTGATCAAGCTTTTGACGCTGCAAATCACAGGGTGTTAATTAACAATGTTTTCCATTTATACTTCTCTGATGTGGCTCTTAAGTGGTTTCAAATCTATTGTAATTCGCAGAAACAAAACAAGAGATAGTTACAGAAAATTTTTGGTGAAACAGAAGGTAAAATGAGATGACTGTATTGTAAAGGCCTGTTGCCTTAAACCTGTGAATCTATAAAAAGACCATGGCTTGATACTACCACACTGCTGCAAGAAGCACTGGATTGTTCCTTTGGCTAGTTTCTGGATTCTGAATTAGTCTTCAAAGTTCATTTTTTAAGCATGGTGTAATATCATTATCTATGGTAAGTGAAAAGGTCATTACCAGCTGGTAGAAAAGGCTTTTGCTCTGCTATTGCTCAGAAAATTGAATTCTTCCATTAGCTTTTCCTATTATTTTCAGACAAATCTAACACTGAATTTGGGCAAAGTGTGTTAATACCATGTCTACAGCACATACACACTTGTAAGTAGAGTTCTGCCCTTTCAGCTGCCTTGAACCTGGAAGCCTGCTAAGGTATCCTACTGACAGTGCAGCACTGTATGGGAACAGCACCTCACCAGCTGAAAGAATTAATGCTTCGTTAGTGTAGGGCTGGCCACTTTAGCTATGATAGAACCATAGAATCATTTAGGTTGGAAAAGACCTTCAAGATCATTGAGTCCAACCATTAACCCTACTCTACCAAGTGCACCACTAAGCCATATCCTCAAGCACCACACCTACACTGCTTTTAAACACATCCAGGAATGGTGACTCAATCACCTCCCTGTGTAGCCTGTTCCAGTGCCTGACAAACCTTTCAGTGAAATTTTTTTCCTGATGTCTAGGCTAAACCTTCCCTGGTGCAACTTGAAGCCATTGATGCTTTAAAGACACAATTCTACTGCTTACATAGCTCCACCCCAGGAACTTCGGCACTGTCTTCCACTCCACGACACCCATTTGGCTCTCAGGTTGTGAGCTGTCAGGCTGCTGAGAGGCTGCCCCTTCTTGACAGAGGTGCAGCTGTGACCCAGGACTTGTATCCGATTTGCATACAATCACTTGGTGTTTGTGTTGCATTTTCTTTCTTGATTGTGCTGGTCTGCAAGGGCAGGAAATCACAGATCTGTTAAAGGATATTTGGACTTCTTAAATAGCTCATCAAAAGCCAGCTCACATCCCCTGGCCCTCATTTTCCACAAGTGGTTTGAGAATCTTTGGTAGTTTTGCTCCCTCTAAGAAGTGATTTGTTAGTAAAGCTTTAGAGGCAAAAGAGGCAGCTGGATATAGGACAGAGATCCATATTAAGCTATAGCTACACAGGCTGGATTGAGCTGGCTTAATGTCTTTCTGTGGCTGAACAGAGATTGTGCTATTCACCCTGTCATGTTTTTCTCTTTCCCAGCTCCTTGTTCTTCCTTTCCCTATCCCCAGAAAGCTCTCCAAAAGGTGGAAGGTAGAGAATTACAGACATGGGAAAGGCAGTCAGTTTATGTGAAATCTCTGTAAACTACTTGATGTGTCTGGGACTGCTTTGTGTTAGGGGATATCATCCTCTATGATTCCTTCTAGGAAGTAAATATCATTAGAGAGTTAATTACCCCATGCAAAGACCCATTGAAATGGAGAGATAAATACCTCTAACTAGTAGTTTTTCACAAGTAGGATTTGCTTTTAAGCATGTAAACAGCATTCAGCTTGTATTTTGACAACTGCCTCTTCTCTTGGTATTGATCAGAGCAGTGGATACCCTGCAGCTGCTACACCGAACTGGAGCTACACTGCTGTTGTTTGATACAATTCCCTGGGGCCATTAAAATATTTCATACACAAAGCTGTTTGATCTCTAGCTCTATATTATTTGACACTGTCTTAGTCTAGTCCAATTTATTGATATTAGCAAAGCACATTTCTATGATGAAGACCACCTGCCGGAGTCAAAAGCCTTGTGTTGGTGGACCACAAGCCAAAGAAGCCAGAGTGCCTTTTTTTTCCTGTAATAAAGTTGCTTAAGCCATAAATCTACAAATCATGATGTGGAATCATGGAATGAAACTCTTCAATCATTTCTCAGGGGAAAGTTAACTCTCTTGGAAAGCAAGGGTTATGAATATATATTATAAAATCAACTGACTGTTATCAGGAGAAATAAAATTGTTCAGATGCAGAGCAAAATTATTGTCCATAAGTAAAGAACTAGATAAAATCTTTCTTCTTATTTTTTTTTTTTTATTCATCTCTGGAAGAGCTTATCAGCCTGACATATTTCACTTTTACAAAATTCATTATAAAATATATAAATAATTGTGTTTTTTTCTAGCCAGATTCTGCTAATTTCTCTCCTCTGGTGTATATAATCTCTGTGATTTATAAGTATATGTTTGTAAAAACCGCATGCACAGTTCATGTCAACTTTGAGTTAGATTATTCTCTATGATACCTTTCTCTTGCTTTTCAGTATTTTATAAACTGATTTACAAAAGTTTACCATTTTGACGTTTGCAATCTACATATGCATTACAGGCTCTAATTATTGTTTTCCTGGTTGGTAAAACTCTAAGGGCTATGGCTGTGATTCCTGCATACCAGTGATCATTACAAAGCAATAATGACCCAGTCCTTTTTTCCACCTTCTACTTTCTTTAGAGCTACATCTATAATGATCCTATCAGGTACTACATGATGCAAAAATCCAAAGAAAGAGCTACTCCTGTGGCCCATGCATCAACATCCCGTCAACAACATGCTGAAAATCTCCGTGGGAGGACCCTCAACCAGCCTCAGCCAGACAAGTTATCACTAGAGTCAGAAATGGGGCTTGACCAAAAAACTCTGATGGCTGCACTGCACACGTACATCACTCAGAACTTGTCAGCACAAAGCAATGATAAAAGCTCTCACAGCAGGACTAAAGAGTCTCACATTTATGCTGATAGATTCCACTCTTCACAAGTCAGTCCTTTTGATGGAACTTTTGCCAAAGGAAAAGAGGATTTTAAAATGAAGAAGCTGTTCCAGCCAAGACCTGCATTTGGAGTGCTGCAGCCAACCCCTGAGGTGCTGAATCATAGATCTATGTCCCAGGATGATCTAAGGGACCCTCTGAGTGCAGTGGATGGTAAGAATGATGTTCACTTATTTTCAACTACCTGTTTTACCTCATGTTCATTAAGCATTTTTGAGGGGAAAAAAAAGAAAAAGGCATTCCGGTTTGTTTCCTATTGTTATCAAGTTTATATTTACCATAATACTCACAATAATAACGTTCATCATTCTATCTACTCTTTCCAGAATGCAGACATTCTTCCCTACCCACATTCTTCAGCCTACCTTCCATATGCATGCAGAAACATGTCACTCAATGTGATGTAACATTTATGTAACTGGCTCTGTTTTCAAATCATTTTACAAACAGCACCTAATTGTGGGTTTATCTTCACTATCAAATCTGGGTTTCTACCTGCATCCCACACTATATATATGTTTTGTTCCATTTCTCTATGTTTAACTAGAAATTCAAGGACCATGGGTAGCATTCAAGGTTAGACATAGTACCAAAATAAATTATAGTGTAGAACACAGAGAGGGGAAGAGTCTGTCAATTATGCAAACAAGTGGACACAGTAACACAAGAAGGTGAGGTTACATCTAGTTTTGACTAGACATTCTATAACCACCCATTTACTGGATTTTTGTTTTCCCCTTTTTTGTTTTTTTCTTTTTTCCTTGCTAATGCTGTTTAATAATGACCAGATCCTGATCTATTCTGTATAAGATAGTTAGACAAATACTTAAATGAAGATGGGATGTAACGTCTTAGTGGGTGCTGTAGTACACTTTTAAGTGTTGCTTTGTGAGACAAGATGGATCTTCATGCCATGGCTGGGGATCAGTCAGAGTTTAGAAAATAACTTTCATTCACTTTATTGTTTCTTTAATCTAACTATTGATGTTATTACAGTGGTTCAGAATTCCTGAAATCAGAAAGAACTGGTTGTCAGCCTTTGCCTGCAGTTAAATCTGTTACACTGTGGTCACCACTATCCCAGTGGATTTTGGTGGTGTGTAAGAGGGTTTCTTTGAATCACTTCTGTAGTGATTATCATCCATATAGTTTATGGTTCTTTGATTAAGACAAAACAAAGCAAAACCACCAAAAATCAAAACAAAACAAAACCCCAAAGAACCAACCACAAAACAGTCAACCAAACAACCAAAACAACACCAAAAAACCCAAACCCAAACTAACCATACAAAACAAAACACCCCAAAACACACAGAAATGTCAGAGTTGCAGCAGAGGAAAGATAATGCTTGCAATCTAAAGGATGCTCAGAAGTGAAAGCATTCTTGGTATGGTGCCCAGAGATAATAGGTTTCAAGAACAAACTATAATGTAAAATCAAATCCAGGTGGCATTGTAAGTCTCTTGCACAGGTTAGACAATTTTGTTGCTAGACTAAAAACAAACTAGACACATGCTGGTTTCATTATCCTCCAGCTGTTCCACTTCACCTTTCCTGGTAGGAGCCAACCAGGAAAAAAATGCTTAACACTTAGAGGGAATAACATGTTTCACAATTCATTGGCTTGCACTACTTTCACTTCACATACATAATGTGCCCTGTAGGAACTTCTTCCATTACATTAGCTTTTAAATGTTGCATAGACATAAAATTATGAATTGTTTGAGTGTTGTTTCCTTTGTATTTGTGAGCCACTTAATACTCTCATAAGGAAATGGTGAGGACAGACCCCAGTGGATCTGTTTAAAATATGTTCCATTGGGATGAGGGTTTGGATTCAGGTCTGTCAGGCTGACCACACCATCTCTTTCTGCTTTTAACTGTTCTCCAATCCCTCTGACTCATCAGGATTTTCATACATGTGTGGGTTGTTTCTCTCTTGCACTCTTTAAATCACAGAACTGTTCAAAACCTTGAAAGCATGGGATGCAGTCACATGAGCTCAGCTCTCTGCTGCATCTGATAGAGGTCTGCACCAAGAAACTTAACTGGGAGAACAATCCAGAAGGTACTGGGCAGATTAGCACTAAGAATCGTGACAAAACAGTGGCAGGTAAATTAGCTAACAAGGCACCCTGAGGGAGATATATGAAAGAAGGAAATTTGGAACTATTTTTACATCAGATCTGGAAATTCACCTCTCGGAGTAGTGTGATGTGTGTGAGTACTTCCTTTGTAGTTATTGAGTGTTGTGGTTTAACACCTCAGGCATCAAAACAACAGGCAGCTGCTTGCTCACTCATCCCCTGCCAGTGGGATGGAGAGAAAACAGGGGGGGAAAGAAAATTCACGGATTGAGAACAGGACAGTTAGGACAGAAAAGTAAGGGAAAATAGTAACAATAATAATTATGATAAAAAAGTAAGAATAATAAAACAAATGATGCACAATGCAACTACTCACAATCTGCTGACTGATGCCCAGCAGATTCAGAGCAGTAGAGCCTGGGCATCTTTCATGCCAGTTTATATGCTGAACATGACATCATATGGCATGGAATATCTCTTTGGCCCGTTTGGTCAACTGTCCTGGCTGTGTCTCCTCCCATCTTCTTGTGCTCTCCAGCCTCCTGACTGGTGGGGTGGTGTGAGAAACTGAAAAGTCTTTGACTTAATGTAAACACAGCTTAGCAACAATTAGAGCATCAGTGTGTTACCACCACAATTCTCATTGTAAATGCAAACACAACACTGTACCAGCTACTAGGGAGAAAATTAACTCTGTCCCAGCTGAAACCAGCATGCTGTGCAACAGTGGAGTTGTTAATCTGTCCTCTGCACCAGCTGTGTTCAGAATTTGGCTCAGTTTTATGAAATTTGTTCTAGTCTACTAATTTTTTGGTGGAATAAATGTTGCAGAACGCACCTCTCCATTGTGTTGGAAAGATCACAAAATTAGTAATTCAGATGGCTTTTTTTCAGAAAATAACAAACTTCCATGTCTATAGAGCAAAGACAATTTTTACGTCCTCTGTATTGTAAAGCTGCAGTCACCAATCCGTATGGTGCTCAGCTGCTGAGAATAGCCAATATGTGGTAGGACGATGGGACAGAAGGGGACAGACCACTCTGGTCATGAAGTTAGAAAGACTCCTTATGTAGTCCTCCATTTTATCAGGCTTCTACAGGCATTTTGGTGACTCTTCCTTGTTATGTACTGAAAACCCAATCCTCCTGCTTCTTAGCTTTGCTTATCAGCTTTGGTCTTTGGTGTTTTAAGCCACACCTGTAGTTGTTCAGTAAAGGTAGCATACAATGCTAATGTTTTACTGACATGAGTATTTGTGACTTTGTTTGATGACCTGCATCCAGGTATCATTGACTAGGGTAGGAAGAGCAGCACCAGAGGAGCAGGAGGCTCCTCTATAATAGGTTTGCTTATGAGCTAGGAGCATCTGCAGTGAGCAGGGCCTGTAGCCATTCATTGTTTCATGTGATTCCTTGCTCTGCTCCTTCATTTCCATTTTGTTTGAGATTGAGACTGCTTTGTTATTGGCTATGGATATGGGGAAGCAGATTGGAGGGATAATACTTACCTAAGATAATAGGTACAGAGAAAAGTTATTTTGAAAAAAATGAAGTGGGACTTAGAAGGTTGTATTGACTCTCTGTTGCTGAGTAGCTCAGGAGTTGGTCTTGACAGCTGGCTGTGAAACAGCCAAAATAAAAATCTCGTAATGCTGCATTAATACAGCTCTTTTAATTGTATACATCCTGAAATATAATGATCTTTTAAGATTTGTCTTTGAAGATTGATGTTTTTGTGGAAAAGTTTTATTAGTTTTGATTTGGAACTGTCATGTATTCTCTGTGTTCTTTATTAACTTTATTAGCTCTCCTTCAGTAATTTAGTTTTTTGTTTGTTTTGTTTTTCTGTCAGATTATTTTCTGATAGTTCCTAAGCAGTCACAAGTCTTCTGCAGTAACCTGGCAGTGCTGTATTTCCTGCATTGCTGCTCTGTGTAACATCTTTCCCAAATGGCCATCTTCCAGGTAGCAGTTGTGCTTCTTGAAAAAGTTTCTTGAACTCAGTTTGATCACGTCTAGTGAAAACTTTTATTCCAGCTTGACTCAATTTGCTCTTGTAGATTACCTTCCTAAACAAATGCACTTGATTATTATGTTTTTATTAGATTATTAAATTCCTAGCAGGGGGGGTAGATACAATACGCTTAAACCTTATCTTTAGCCTTTTTCCTGGTGGGGTTTTCCTTTTTGAATACCTACTTTTTAATTCACTTTCATGCACTTCTGAAAGTTGACAGTATGGTCCCGAAGTCTTGTTTGCAGGAACCATCCTGCTACAGGACTTAACAAGGACACTGCTGCAGTAAAGAATAAAGGTTGGATGTTGCTTTCAAAGTGCTTATATAGAAAATAATACTTTCAAAAGATTTAAAAGCAATCCACATCTTCCTCTTCATATACAATACTACCTGTGTGAAAGAATTTTCTTGCTTGCATGCATATATAGGTTAAATTCCTGACCAGCATCAATCTGCAAAACAGAGGCATGACTGAGAATGGCTTTGATGTGCTGTATTAATCCCTATGTTTAGTGTCTCGTATTTCAAGGGACGTTGGGCTGAGTTTTGCAGTTATATAGAATGATCATGAAGGATGCATGCAATATATGCAATCAGAAAACTACATTCCCTGAAGAACTCTCGTGCTACATCTTCTTACCTTTAATACCCATTGTCCTTGAGTTTCCATGTTATCAAAACTGTTTTCCCATTGAGACTGTTTTGTTGGGGTTTTTTTTAGTGGTTGATTGGTTGGGTTTTGGGGGTGGGATTTGGTTGGTTCTGGTTTGTGTGTGTGTGTTTGTTTTGTCTCCACTGAATATAAGTCCATTTGCTTTTCCTAGCCTTGTAATGTCATTGTAGCATTTCTTTCCTCAGTTTGACTGGTAAAATATTTATATCTGACAAACCAAAATAGTGCAGTTCACTTTTGACATAATGTATTTCCCAAGAGAAATCAATATTGTTTAGAAAGTTTGTGCATTACATTTCCATATATGTAATGGACATATATCTGTATCTGCTTCCAATTCAAGAGGATCTTTTTGATTGAAAGGCATGATATCTGACTCTTTTTCCCCCAGAACTTTGTATCCTTTATATAGCTATTTACCTTGCAAATTCACCTAAGAAGCCTCATCTCTAATAAACAATAGTACAGTAGTGTTTGTGCTATCTTAGTCCACCTAAAAATAGTTAAACTACCTTAACACTTGTCTTCAGTTTTTTCTGTCAGTTTAGAATGGGAAACAACACCCTTGTAAAGAAAAAGTGACAATTTTATACCCTCTTTCTATGACAACTTGCTAGGTTGTAGTGGCATACATCCCCTGGTGCCTGATATGGATTCACTTTGTTGTAAACTCTAACATCCATTTATAATACTGTGTTCTCTGTAAAGATGGTCAGTAAATGTGTATGTACTTTTTTGTACATCGTCTCCATGAAGGAATGGATCTCTTTTAGAAAATTGTGGGATCGTTTTGGTTGGAAAAGACCTTTAAGATCATTGAGTCCAACTATTATCCAACTCTACCAAGGCTGGTGCTAAACCATGTCTCTTAACCCCACATCTGTGTCCTTTAAACCACCCTCCAGGGATGGAAATTCAACCACCTCTCTAGTGAGCCCGTTCCAGTGTTGGAGAACCCTTTCAGAGAAGAATTTTCTTCTAATAGCCAATCTAAACATCCACTGGTGCAAACTCGAGGCCATTTCTTCTTGTCCTATCACTTGTTACAAGGAGAGGAGAAAAACACCTACCTTAATAAAACCTCCTTTCAGGTAGTTGTAGAGAGTGTGAAGGCCTCCCCTGAGCCTCCTTTTCTCCAGGCTGAACAACCTCAATTCCCAGAGCTTCTCTAATACAAGCACATACATTTCATGTATGCACCTAAATCTTGTGTTTATGTTGTTTTGTGGTCCAGAGGCACTTATCAAAGATGTATTGAAGGACCTAGAGAAACACCAAGTGAATGTGGAGAACCTCAGCTCAGCAGAACTGGATGAGATTGCCGATACTGTCGCTAACGCAATTCAAGCTGTCGGCATTCAGGAAGAAACGGAAAAGGGTGCTGGAAAAAACGAAGATGATAAAACAGAAGCACAAATGAAGAAAGGAGGTGCTCAAGGTAGAGCAGAGGTTCAGACTGGATTAATGGAAAACAGTGCTAACATTCCAGGTATTAATTCTGAGAGTTAAGTACAGCAAAATATAGCTACCCTACATTTCCTTTCTTATTTCAGAGTAGTGCTACACTTTTAAAAATCATTTTTAAAGAAGACATAAGGGAAAGCTGCAGTATTTTTCCTTGAAGGCAGCAGAACTTTAGCCTTGTTGTTTTCTCTTTGCTGCAGGTAATTTATTTACCAAGAATGGATCTGTTTGTGAACCCTTGGTCTTCAAGCTTCACAAACAAGATAAACCTGCATAGTCAATTATACTGAAATACAAAGTGCTTTATGTTGTGTTGTCTAATTTCTCTTTCTTGAAAATGGCATGTTTAAGCAAAATGATAATGAAAAATGATTATATTCCAAGAGTGTACTTCAAAATATGTGGGGGAAAAATGTTTTACAAGATAATAATTCTTTAATGTACCACAATTACTTGCAGAAGAAAATCTTAGATGTGTACAGATAGAAAATTACTCATTCCTTTTCCTGTTTAAGGAAATAAAAGAGTTATTATGGATGGTTGTTTCTTTCTGGACATTTACTTTGCTGGGGATGCAGATTCAGGAGCTCCAGTAATTGCCATCAATGAGTTGATACCACAGCAGGGCATACGTCACCCACCAGTCATTTTTTCTGTACTTTAGGAATGTTATGATATACAGGATACCAAAACCATATGCTATAAATAGTGATTTTAACTTACTGTCTTTTTTCATGGTGATATACTGAAATCCTTACTATTTAGGAATATTCTGATTATTTTAATTGCCATTTCTTTTTATAGATTAAAATGAACAGACTTGAGGGTTTGTCCTGAATCATGCTGGGAGAGATGAATAAGAATAATTTCATAAACCAGAAAGCCAGCATTATTATTACTATCACTGCAATTAAACTGTAATATGGTTTTGGTAGATGATACCTATTGAAATAAATCTTCCACCAAAATGTGTATGAGGGTTGTATTTTTTTCCTTTTTCTGTAATGTAAATGCACATTCAGTTAGCTGGAGCCATTTTGGTGATTTTTTTTTTCCATAGATATTGATAAACCGATAGGAAGATTGGATACTTAATTAGCAAAATAACACTGTTACATTGGCTCTTGAAGTAGTCTGTCTATTGATCTGGCATTAATTTACTATCAAAATGGGATTAGAATAGCAATACTGATTTATGCAGTGCTCTTTACACTGCCCTTTCAGCTTTGATGTCTTAATGTTTAAATTGTATGAAAGGCCACCACTACAAAGCTGCCTATAAGCTGTGTTTGTTTCATATATGATGCTTTCCTTTCATAACTGCCTATTTGTTCTTTTCATACCCTACAGACAATGGAGTGCATGAAGCTCATGTGAGAACTGATAAAAAGGTAGAGTATCAGTACTTGAACAAGTATTCCATCTCAGACATGTAAACATGTTCCCTCTGACGGCATATGTTTCTGGGAGGGTTTAAAATTCCCTCTCCTTTGAGGGGATCTATCATTCTTTTTTTTTTTTTTTTTTTTTTTTTTTTAAACTTTGCCATTAATTATTCCAAGTAATTGAATATCAGACGTATTTCCAAAGCTTAGGCATTACATCTCATACCCTATGTGGAAACACCAGTTTTGAGGTTTTAATCCAGATTACTTTTACAATATTCCTCATGAACTTTGAATCATATACTGCACTCTGATGTCCAATACTCAGACATTTTTGAGGTGTATTCATCTTACTTTTTTCTGAGTTACACGGAGCATAAAAATGTCAAGGAAGTAGTCTTAAAATCTTCTGTGAAACCTTTCCTACTATATGCTCTATCAAAAGCTAATGCTGCAAGATTCATATGTGGGCAAACCCTCTTGTGTTCAATCAAATCCCCCTAGCAGCTGCCCATCCCTTAAGGAGTTAACACACAAGTGGAAGTTTTAACCACCCACATGAAATTCTTTGAGAAATGAAGTGCTGCATTCACAACAGACTTACAGAAGTTCCCATATGTAAATCTTTAGTGACAATTCAAATAGTGATTGCGATAGGAATATGTTGTCATACACAGCACAAAGTGCCCAAAACTCAACTGCAACAAACTTGTATAATGAAATTAGCTTGTTCCAGGAACATGTGTTGACTCTCTCACAAGCAGTTTGTCACAATTTCTAGAGATGAAAAGTCAAACATAATTCATCATGTAGTATCCATTCCCTTTCTTGTGTTGTGACTTGTGAGACCCCAGAGGTATGCATGTTTCCAGTCCAAACACTTAAGCGTATCGATGGATATTTCTGTTAATTTCATTAACTCATTTGATAACAAAGCTTTTGTCTCATCAATACTTAAACATACAGACACAAGAAAAGGAGCACTATGGAAATACTATTGGCATTTTATTCTAGCTGTTGAAGACAGAGGAAAGACTACCCAGATTCTGTGATAAATAAGAAGATATTAGCTGTTAACTATAGAATTTCTTTGCCCTTATTAAAAGTAGTGAAAAGTACAGTGGCATAATTTAATGCTTATTTATTATTATTGAATACACATTATGTTCTTACATAGACTGGCAGCATATAGACATTAGGAAAATGACCATGCAACATTTGCATGAGTAGGCTGTCCTATATGAATAAGAGTTTGAAGGATTATATCCAGGTTTGGTTCATTGTAACATTCCTGTGTTTATTTTAAAAATAATAATATTCTTTTAATACAGGAGAACACTGCAAAACTAGTTAGCTTATTGAATGAGAATGCACTACCTGAAAATATGCCTAAAGAGCTTATACCTAAAGAATCTACTAAGACAGAAACCAAGAAATCTGAAGACAGTAGTTCTTCATCAGAAGAAATAAATGCTGGTGTGGAAAATGTAAAAAGTGAGACTTTCTCAAGGGAACTTACAGCTGCAAAGAGCAGTGAATTGGACTCCAAAGACCTAAGTGATACCCAGCACTGGATTAAGAATTCTTTAACGAAGGGTGGAAACTCCTATGAAAAGCCTCAGAAAAATACAGGACAAGGCTTACAACTTGAAGTGAAGTCTTCCGATGACAAAGAGTACGGCTATATTGTGACAGTGAAAGAGTAAGTATAGCAGCCAGTTTGAATGGCATTTTTAGCTGGAGAAAAGATAAAGTCATTGCACCTAATGAAATATGGATGTACAAGAGGAAAATGCCACAGGCCTGATTTTTAATACATCTGAAACTGTTTGGAACCTATTCAGTACTTTGATGAAAATACAGGAATTTTTCTTATAGTGTCTTTCCTCCAGTGCACAAGGTATTTAGTTTGTAGGTCTTTTACTTAGACCTCTCTCTATCTTTTCATGTTTTAGTGACCTTCCAATATGTCAGTAGGTGTGCTTATTTTAGGATGTGAGTTTTAAATATTTGACTTGAAAGCAGCTTAAATATCAATGCATGAGTCATTCTTCCAAAAGAATGACACAGGATAATAAAGCACAGTATTTTCTCTGTGGCTTCATTTTCATCTGAAAATAACACATACAGGAATCCAAACATCACATATGCAGCTAGTTTAGAAGGGAAGACCTAATGATTTCAGGTCATGTCACTAATGAAGCTGACATTTAATACTATACTTTGAAAAGACAGCTTTTCCCCCCCTAGTTATACACAGTTTGTTACAGGAACATTTGGGAGTTTAGGATGATGTGGGTACTTTTAAATCCTTTTACCTGTTTGAGAACAATGTTATATTTGGTTAGTGATCCCAACTAATCTTCTGTGAAGAAATCAGGGATTCCTAGGATGAGTTTGCAAATCTCTGCCCAAACTGAAACAGAAGCTTCTGTAGCATGCATTGATTCTTTTGACCATTTCAAACCCATTAATAGGATCGAAGGCAACAGGAGGATTTTTTTTTTTTTTTTTACCACGTTGTATTTCTTTGAAATCCATATGGCTGGATATCAGAGACAACTTGTTCTTCATCGTCTCCCAAGGGTTACACTTGAGAAAGATGGGATCATGAGGAAAGGATGCCTTTTAGGGGAAGACATGTTATACAGTGTATGGAGAGATAGTTGGAGGGAAAGCTGAGAATCAGCAGCCTGCAAACAGCAGACACAGACAGAGACAAATGGAGACTTCTCAAAAAGTAGAGAACAAATGCCTGCTCCCTAAAGATAATGGAAGGAATAAATTTCATAAAGACTCAGAGGGTAACTAACCCTGAGTTAGTTACCAGAATAAGAGATGCTGAAGGAAAGGGCTCACCTTGTGAGGACATAGTGGGGATGAGAATTATTTTAACAGATCCTTGCATTGCTATTGTGTCCCATCTTGAATTTTATTTTTACCATTTTAATATTAAATTTTATTCACTTTCTAAAGAAGACCCAGCTCTAGAGTTTAGAAAATACTTTTTTTTAGTTTTGAAGTACTTGTTTTAAGGAGAGTCCCTAAGTGGAGGTCCTCATACTTCCATTAACTTGTCTGTATGTCAGCAGCCACTGCTAATTATTATTTAATGTCCAAGAGCTTTGTATTTAATTAATAACTTTTAAACTGCTTTTGTAATTACATTCTTCAGCTGTTTTTCTGTAATGTTCTTTTTCATGGACTGATTCCTGTAGCAGGCTCACTATTCTCAAGGACATGCTTCAGAACAAAGCCAGTGACTACAAAATAGTTTTGCAGGTTTCTTTCTATGTTGTAGCTGAGTCTGTCAGGTAGGCTACATTTCTATTTGCTTTTTGCTAAGGGGGCACTCAGGAGTCTCCTTCTGTGATTTTGAAATCAGTCTACCAGAAATTAATGTAATACCTTTACCACACCTCTTTGTTCCTGCCTATGAAAGCTATGTGAAGCAGTAGAAGCTCAGTGCTGCTTATCACAGGCCCTTTAACTCATATCAGTTTGGAAAGCACCTTTAACACCATCTCCTGTGACCATCCAGACTTATTTGGCTCCTAATTTTTCTAAAAGCATAGAGCTTTCACAGCCCTTTATAATGGGTAGAAGTTCTGACTTTCATAGCATGTAGATTCTTCACTGAGTTATCTTACCTGTTTTTCTTCTTAGCTAGTCCCCTGCAGATGGGTTTTTGCCAATTTATGTTTATTATTCAGTGAAACTTGCTGAAGAAGGTAATTTGTCCTAGAGGACTCCATATACTCAAATAACACAGATTTGTTTAGCTTCTTTACCATTTTCAATAGCAGAAAGACAAAAGGTACAATTTTAGTAACTTTCTGCTAAGATGCTTTTAGATAAACATTGGGATGTCATTAAAAATGCTCAAATGATGAGAAAAAGTTGCAATGAGTTAGATGAAACTACTTCAAATTATTTGAGCTATAAAATATGTTTACCAAACCTGATTTTAGTTTTTTATGGTAACCAGCTCATTACATAAAGCACATACTGTCTGCATTCAGAAAACTTACCTGGTAACTCCTCACTACATTCTTAGCACTTTAAGAAAATCTCCTCGTCACTATAGACAAAAAAAGAGAATAAGATTTCATACTTTTTTTTTTTAAAGTCCCTAATATAAAATGAGTTAATTATTAAAGAGAATTATCTGACTGAGTTGAATTAAAGAAAAAAATCCTTTTGTACCAGGATTGTTTCAACCTGCAGCAAACAGACTTAGGTTCAGAGTTCTTAGCCAGTAACTTACAGCTGTTCAGTGATTTGAGCCTCCTCAGCCTCCAAAAATACTGATTTAATTTTTGTTCTTGTGGTTGTCATTGTTAATTTTGTTTGGAATAGGTTTATCTGAAATGTAAGAGTAAAATGAAAATCTCATATTTTGCAAACCAAAAATTACACATTCTGGACTTTTCTGAGAACAATAACACCTGTTCAGGGAGTTCCACATGCTAAAAATGGAATTGTCCATTTTGCAGGAGCAGTGAATGGACAGCAGTTGAGGGATCTGTTACATATGTGTGTTTCCCACAACCATTTCTTTAGTACATAAAGTGGCCTCAGAGAGCAATTAGATCAGTGTAGCTCAGTCTCAGTACAGACTTGTCTTCATGAATGCTGCTGTACTTGTATTTTTTCTTGTAGGAGGACGAAAGCTAGAGAAAGGGATATTTGTTAACTATGATTGTGCAGAAGGGCAATTTTATTGTCCTTTTAAGGAAAATTTCTTTAGTAAGTGTCCTGTAAGATTTTGTGCTAGAAACCTTCCTGACTGTTTGCAGTAAATAAATGCTATTAATAAATTACTTAAGTGTATGCTACGTATTTGTATATACCTGGACCTGAAAGTTACTCGTACAGTGAAGTAAAATGGCTGGATCTGTTCCTAACCAGATCTTCAACCCATGGCAGCCGAACACCATGCTTTTTAGGGAGATGACTGTCATCTGTAAGTGATCAGGAAATTGATTTCATAACTAATCTGTGATATTCTACAACTGGACACAATGATCTCAAAGATTTTTGCAGGCTGTCATTGTATGATTTTGTGCTAAGATCTTTTATGCTTTTGTTTAAAGTTCTGTGCTTTTAAGTAGACAAGATGCTAGAGCTAAAGGTAGATGTGAAATAAATCTGACATCCTGAGCGTTAGACAAATTACTATGTCAAGTGTCTTTCTTCCAGCAATTAGCACATTTATAAACCTAAACCCATGATTTAGGTGAGTGTTTTTGTTCCACTCTTCTGCACACGAAATGTCAAAATATAACTCGAGATGCACTTATTTACTTATTTTCCTCCATGAAGCACTAGGTCATAGTTTTGATCCATAAGTTTTTATTTGCCATGATGTTTTATAGCAGCAAAGTTTCATTTTTATAGCTGAAGCAGTGTTCTTTTAGAGAGAAAGGGAAATAGTCCAACCTATTTGTACACTGGGGATAATAGCTTCAGTTCTTTTCACCTTCTGATCTGAAAATGGAACTAAAAAGATATTATACTCAGTGGTGTAGTTGACAGATGTCAGGGGTGATCCATTCACTATTAGATTCTCAGGCTTCCATGGCTTTGCAAGTGTGATCCAAGGAGATATTAAGACCGCTTCAATGAACTCCTAAGATGCCAGCTTTTAATTGTGCCACAAAGCAAAGATAAACATTTCCATGTAATACTTGAAGAAAAGATTTGTGCTAGTTTAAAGACTTGTCAAAACGGCAGTCTGATTGTCAATGGCAAGAACAATAGGTCACTCCTGCTGTGTTTGTTGAGTGACCTTTCAGATGGTTGGAGCAGTGCAATCCATACCAATCCATAATATCCATCAGTGCTAAGCTTTGGAATGAATTGACAGTTTCGGTGTAGAAAATTGTCCAACAAATCCTCCACTGTGCTGCTTCAGCACTTTATTATGCTGAGAAACCAATCAAATTGAGTGATTTACTTTGTTTACTCTCTTTTCCTTCAAAAAAAAAAAAGGGATTTTACCACTGTAAGACTTGTGTGAAAGAGGTGTGTTTCTTTCTCATAACTGCCCTGAACGTTTTCTGCTGATTTTTAGCTGTGAAATTCTAAAGTAATCTTATAAAGTTACCTACAGGACGTTGTTTTCATTTACATGCTGCTTTGGCATAGTTATAAAATGTGTCTCTGTGTAGTGGGGATACATCAGTGTAAGCTCTCAAATCAGATTCTTTGCCTTTGAACAGAAGAACTCTTCCTATTTTCTGAAATTCTAGTTCCTCAAGTATGAAAAACTGGTTTTCCATATAAATACAAGATGACAACCAGCTCAGGGAAGATCTGATAGCCTGTGAACCAACTTCTGGCATTGTTGTATTCGTTAATTCCTGGGTATTTCGTGTTTTGTCATGTTAACTCTCAATTCCAGACTCTGTAACATTTTATAGGCTGTGAATCTGTTCACAACATGTTAACTTAGGTGGATCACACGTTCATTTCTATGCTTTTAATTTGAGGTAGATGGTATTCTGCTCAGATGCTACGAAAAAGCTGAAAATGGATCCTTGTGTTCATAAGATATAATTGCCATGGAATATGATTAGTCTGACCCATTTAACGTGCTGAAGGGTTAGGTTAATTCTAAGTGTTTGATATTATTTCCTCACCTTTACAATGGTGATAAATGATAATGCTTCACATATAATGATTACTTTCCTCATGATGTTGTTCAGGTTATGATCCTGAAGCTGTGTTGTAGGGCACTCTTGGTTCATTCCCTAAATTTTCCTTTTTTTCCTAGGCAAGTCATTAAAGCGTTGTATTTTTATGATCCTCATTGCTTATTTTCCCCACAAAGTGCATTTTAATTGCATTTACAAATGAAATTTAAAATAAATAGAAGGAAGTTAATCACAATACCTACAGTAATGGAACAGTGCTGATAGGTTTTACTACTCTTTTTTTCTTACAGGAAGGTCTTGATGTTCTTTAGAAGCTGAACTTTCCTATTCCATGATGCTTTTCAGCTCTTTTTAGAAAACAAGAACAAAATGTACTTGTCCTTTTATACATGTATACAAGCAGCAACACTGATTTGACCTTCTGTGCATATCTCTGGGTCCTCTTTGAAGTCGTTCTATCTGCAATTGCACTTTCTCAGGGGAAAAAGATTTCTGCATATTATTCATTTAACTTTTACAACTAGCTTTATAAACTAAAATTATAAACATAAGACAGAATAGCTCTTGCTACTAAAGTCTGTTTAAGTCAGCAAGGGACAGCATTCTTCACATTAATAGAGAAGTTAAAAGTAAGATTTTTATCCCTCACTTTGTTACTTTTCCTTGGTGTCTCTACTGTTGTATAAGTAAGTTCCATATATGTCCATCATTGATTTTAAAGCCAAAAGTTTTGCTTCTGATAACATAGCTAAATAATGCAGATGGAAAATAGGAGTTTATCCAGTGCAGACAATTCTGTTGTTGTGTCTCAGCATTATAACTGCTGGACAGACATAAATTTAGAATCTTCTGTGGCTAACTCTTCACATGCAATTATTTATACTCCATAGAGTTTTCTAGACATAAAATAATTTTCCCCTCTTTAATCCTCCATTTTCCTTGTGATATTTAAAAAGTGACAAAGACCCTATCCCCCACATTACTGCTTCACTGCCCTAATTCTGTTATTATCTATTCCCATAGGAAAATGCTACTTCATGCTTCTTATTCATGTGCAAGAATATAACAGAATAGCAGCAGTTACTGTAACGTAGCCACAGAGAGAAATAAATATTGGTGAGTTTATTTCAATAGGAGACTTCAGCTTTGAATACTTTGAATTTCTTCTCATCTGTTGTATGTGCAGAGATAATATGATTTGTTTGTTTTACTTCTGTTCCGTTTAGCTTTTGTGTTTCTAAAATCTGTTGAAATGTATTATCTTGGAACATGATTCCCACCTGCTGATGTAGATCATTTCACAAAAGAAGAGTGCATCTTTCCCTCCTCCCAGATCTTCATTTGCCCTGCTTTCTATTGGGATGAGCTCTTCATTTTTACCTCTAGAGGAACATCCAGAGCAAAATTTTTAATTGATCTAGCAGGTGACCAGCCAATCTGTCACACTAGCAACAGTAATGGCAAGGAATTACTCTAATCCCTTGTGCTGCTAAATGACAATGGATAGGAGTGTGTCTGAAGTCCTCAGTAGTGCTACCATGACTAGCTCACATATCTCTCTCTCCATGTAGCACAGGTATGGCTGTTGGTGTAGTTTCCCAGAGAAGGCATTCCCAGACACTCCTATTTCTGTCTTTCCATGCCTTCTGTGCCTTGTTAGCATCTATTGTTTGGGTCTCATGTGCCAGCTCTTTTGGGACAGCATCTGGTGCAGGTACTCCACAATCTCTCTGTGAGCAGTTTCAGGTCCCTCTGCTGACTCCAGGCTATAGACCTTTAGCTGCTGAGGCTGCACACTGCATATCCTTGAATGTGAGGGATGGGGCACTGAGATCTGTGCTTTGTTTTTATAAACAAGTGATAGTCATTAAAACCCTGAGATGCTGCAATATCTCACAATACCATATGGTCAATACTTTTAGTATATCACAGTGTTCTTCATCTAATTACCATGTAGTTCATTATAAAACAGTGATGAATTTTAAGCTTTTGAAATGAGTGAGAAAAAGAAAGCCAAAGATCAGGATTCCTGGGAATGCAGCAAACTAAATCATGTAGTCTATTATTTTTCATCTGTGCTGTTGTGCTCAGTCCTGGGAAGTTCAGATATAAACAAACAAGCATTTAATTTTCACACCTGATGGTTTTTTAAATTTTTTTAAAAAAATTCTTAACTCAGATAACATGTACATAATGTAAACACCAGACCCTCAAAATTAGAACAAAGTAATTTCATAAAAATGATGTTTCACAAGTAGAAAATCAGTGAGGACTAATTCAGAACACAAGAAAAAAATACCTTTTTTTTCTTTCAAGTAGATATTCTGGCTTTCCACTGGCACTCTTTTCAAAAAAATACACCACAATCTAAAGGTTAGGTATATCTGCTATGGAAATAATTCAGGGTTAATTTCTTATTAGTCTGGAAAATAATATTTATTAAAAGTGAGTTTTAAAATATTTATAGTTTCATCTTAGAGAAATGTTTGTGTTACTTCTTTCTTTTTACACGAGGTTGTTGGATATTTGTCATTTTTAATTTAAACCATTTGCATTATAAATTGGTCTGGGCTTTAAGCTGCCTTGAAGGAAGAGGGGAAGGTATGAACTAAGAGAAAGAATGAAAAGTCAGAAGTGCAGTAAGATGTGTTATCATCAGTTGTCCTCAATCGTATTTACTAATTGGGTATATGAAGGAGTAATTTGATATGAAAGAACCATTCTGTGTGTTCAAGGCTTCTTTGTGTCAGAGGTTCAAGGCTCATGACAAATGGACTCCAGCACTGTCTCTAGTATTCTAGTACTAAAATACATTAGAGAGTACTTTGATGGTACTATTTCAGCCTCAGAAAGGATGACATCACAGTTATGGCACAGGTTTTCACTGGCCATTATTTCCGTGTTTCTGCTAGTAACAAAGCATCTGTATGAATTTGTTGCTGTTAACACAGCTGGAGGTAGTGAGTGTTTGAAGTAGTGCAAGTACAGGCTGGCACAGTGTCACACTTGTGTTATAACTGTGGAGAGTTGATCCTTTTCGACTTCTCTATCACTCTCATGTTTCTATGATGCTGTTCTCTCTTCTGACCTTCACAGCCTGACCACTGCCATTGATTTATACCAGCTGTCATGTGGGTTACAAATTGGTCTGGACCTGAACCTGTCTGTATGAAGAGGTTTAAATTCATACTTAGCGGTGTTGGGAAAAGAAGGAAAAAATTATGGAAAGTGGGAATTTGCTGAGGTGTCAAAACAGAAATAAGCTTTAAAAGGTTTTATGGCTAATAAAGCCTGTGAGGAAACAAACATAGAAAAATGAAAGTGCAGCCCAATGCAATAAAATTGCAGTGTCCTTAAAATGATTACAATAACAGTCCTGTGCAGTCAGCTTTCAAACAACCCTGTGAGTACCTCTGTGCTCAGAACTTGGTTGCTTTCATGACTCCTGCAAAAATGTGAACGAGGTACAAAATTAATCATTATTTAACAAAATTTGTGGCACAGATTGCATTCAAACCAAATTAAATCCATCTAGTGCTAAAATACATTCCTTCTCCAAGTCTTTCCTGGGACTGTGTGCATCAAGATGTATGAAACGACACTAAAACCTGGGCAAAAGACTCAAACTCAGACAGACCAGGCAGGCTGTTGTGACACTGTGGACTTGAAGCATCAGTGCCCAGGACTTTCATTATAGGCATGGGATGAGTTACTCTCAGGAGCACTTCCAGACAAGAGAAATAAGTGCAGTTTTGATGTCTTTTTTGTTTGTTTATTTGGTTTTTGTTTATTAAGCTCAGAATTAATTTAATGGCAATGCTGGTAATGCTATCAATTGAGGTTAAAACGTTATCAGTAGCCTTTCTTATGCCACTTATCTCCGTGTCCTGGAGCAAACCACTCTATTGTCTCAAGTTTCTTCTCTACTGTGTGGATAGTATATATCTGTCTTGTGATGAGTGAGACTTCCATTATATCTAGAAACAGAGAGGAAGGGGTTGAAGAATTCAATAACCTTCTGCTGATGGCTGCCAAACTAACAAGGCTGGTTTAGTCATGCCACAATATTGCCATGTTTCCTCTGACATGCCCTGTGATGCCTAAAGTGGCAGGAACACTCATGCCTTCTGGGAGGCATGTGTAGATGACTCCACATGCTGTGTATTCCCTCCTTAGGCAAATGTGTCATCTTCTGGATTGCAGGGCATGTGGTTAAGAGGTTGGTGGCTATCACCTAAATCAGCCAGGTTTGGTAAGTCACCTTTCAGGTCAGAGAAAAATGGTGTTGGTGTGCTAGAAAGGGCCACAAAACCAGTTCCCAGGAGACAGGAGTCAGTGGTAAGAAGGGAGGTAAAATCTCTTGAGGAACCTTGGTAAACTGTATATGTTTATTGTGATGGCATCACCAGGTCTTCCACAGATCAGTTACTACTGAAAGTTGAAAACAAAGAGGTTTACATCCTTCTATTTCATACTTCAGCAACTGAGTTTCCCATTATCTTGCTTGTTAAAATATTTACTAATCTTAGCAGAAAAAAAAAAGGAATAAAAAGGAAAAAACCCAACTGTGTTGTTAAAAGCTTTTCTAGTGTTGTTTTCAGCTTCTCTGAGGTGGAGAGAATTCTGAGACCACAATAATGATAAGTTACTAGTCACATCTTAAGTCTTGGTTATTTATATCTGAAGGTCACTGAGCTTCCACTTCCAGGAGGCGGTACCAGGGGCCTTCTGTTCTCCTCCATGGCAGCACTGCACCATCTGATGAGATACATAAAACTCTCCTGGGAGAAAAGCTGCTGTTGCAGCAAAACTGCAAGTTCTACCTACCCTTCAAATCAACAGGAGATAAATGGGATGCTCTTCATACTGACTTTAAGGAGATGAGTCACAGAGCAAGAGCTAGGGTATCACTGGGGATTAAGAACTGACTAGGAGATAGGAGAGGAAGATTCGTCATGAACTGCTGCTTCTCATTGAGTAGAGAGATTAGGGGTACCCCATGGGCAAATTGTCTCTGCTAGGATGAACTATGGAGGATTTAGAAAAATTCTAGTTGGATTTAAATACATTGAGGGATTAAGAAGCACAATGGTACATGAAATTCGGATGGAATAACTGTGACAGACTATTAGACATTAACAGAACCAGACCTTTTTCCTCATGGCCTGAGCTCTGAGGTTGTGGAAAATGTTAAAGAAAAGTTTTGCTGTGTTTAAATACATGAATCCTACCTGGTATGGTGGCACATATTTTGGGACTTGAAAGTTTAAAGGAAGACTTGCAAATCCTGAAGTTGGTGGCCCACTTCCCTGTTGTGTATTTCTAAAACACAAGCTAGTCTAATACATCTCACTGAGGACAAGAGTTCAGCAGGAGATTTTTAAAGAAGAGAGATTTTTGTAAGTAATGAGTATATACATAATCACACTATCTAATTGTAGATTTATACTATAATCTTACTCATTTATTTTCAGAAGAAATGCTCCTGCTGCAGGGTGTAAGGCAAGAAGGACTGATTTCTGATCTCTCTTGATTCTTTGCCTAGACTGCCATGCAGAGTCAGGTACTGAATCTGCTGGAATCTGGTCTTTTCATGGATAATAATCTTGTATTTGGTCAGGTGTTCGTAGCAATCCTGGGACAGAGTATCGCCTGTCCCATGCGATTTAAAGTAACCTCCAGTCTTGTGCTGGTGGCTGCTGCTGAGAGCTGAACTCAGCATCTGGGGTTAGTCTGTACTGCTGGGGATGTGCTCACTTCAGCAATTGCTCTTCTCACACCTTTTTTCCGGCAGCAGGAACTGAAAATTGCTTTCCCCTTCTTTACCCTTTTCTCTCCACTGCTTTTAGCAGGCAAAGTAATCATAGCTGGTACATGCCAGCCCCTTGCCCATGCAAAGGCAACGCTCAAGTCCTGGCATTCTCTCTCATCCACCTCTCCATTCCAGGCAATACACTGAGGGAAGAGAGATCATGTGAAAGGAGTCAGACCTCATACTGGACCATGAATGTGTGTGTCGTTAGAAGTGCTGAAGCTACTGTCTTCCCTTCAAATAGACCTCCTCTACTGGATTTCATCTTTTGTATTTATCAGAACAGATAATAAAACAGTTCCTAGTGTATCTGTGAATTGTTTTAAAGAAGCTCTGAAATAGCTCCATACGCCTCAAGAGCCTCATTGCTCAGCCTGATCCCTGTGACAAATATATCTATTATTTTCCAAGCATGGAGGGAAGGTGGCAGCTTGTGCTGGAGCTGGCTGGGCTTCTCCTCCCAGCTTCCCATAAGCAGGGAGTTTGCCTGCAGCTTATTCAATGCCCATGCTGCTGCGAAATGGTGTTAACAGCCAGAGAAAACTAGTCCTCAGCATTCATCCTAAAGGTGGAATTTTAATTTGACTCTCTAAAGCATTCCATATAATATCCCAGGCCTATATTTCTGAATTTGGATATTTTGTTAAGTTTTAGCTTTTTATCTGTAGCCCTAAGGAGATAATACTGCATATTAAGAAAGTGATGGTGTTCTAGGCTGTTGCCTTGTTGCTGAGGAGAAGCCAATTTGATGTTCATGCACAGAGATGTTATTTTAAAACAGCCAACTGGAAATTCCTTAAATATTCTAGGATCCAGTGTGTCTAGTGGTCCTCTGCTGAAAGGCATTAGGTGCAGTAGCTTCTGCCTGTCTTCTGCTTAGTACTGCAGGGGCTAGTAAGTGAAGTAGGAGATGGAGAAGATCTTTCTGAAGTTAGTCTGAGCAATTTTAACTCACTCCCTGAGTGAGTGCTCTGTGTACACACTGCGAGTGATAGGTCCAGCAGTTGATCATCAGGCATAAAAGCAACTTGCAGGATAGAAAGCATGCAAGAAAGCACATGATTCTTAACTTGCAACACTAAGGAGGAAGGAAGACTGATGGTCCAAACTTCTTTTTCTAGGACCTGCACATTTTATATTGGTATGTATTGAAAGTGGTTTCAAAGTAAACATTAATCTAAATTAAGAAATGTCTCCTCCTCAAAAGTCCTAGGTGTTACATTCAAGTTCTACCTTCCTCCCTTTCAGATGTGGATTCAATACTATTCAAGCTAGTCACAGGTGTAGCCAAACTTTTGAACCTTCTTCAGGGGAAACAAGTAGAGCAAAGATGCCACTGTGCCTGAGCATGGAAGGCAAAAGAGAGGCTGAGTGTGAGAGTGGCTACACCTCCACAGCAAATGCACTCTCTGATACTGCTGGGAGGACAGTAGTTAAGCATTCAGGCAACCTTTAGGCTGTAAAGAAATGCCTTGCAATTTTACTCTTTAAAATAGGCAAACTGGCCTTCATTGCCTATGTCCCAATTTAATAAAATTTTAGGTGAATTGAACCCTGTCTTACTTAAAATTTCATGGGGGATTAGACTGACATTTAGGTTTAAGGTGCGTAGTTCCCAATACCAGGCCTATTTCTGTATTGTAGACTATTCTTCATTTTTGTAGAAAATAATTCAGTTGAACTAATCTGACAGTGCTGACTGTGGATGACCATTATAGTGCTGCATTACAGTTGCTAAACAGACTGTTGGAAGGGCACTGGGTACAGTCTGGTAAAGACAATACATGATTTGGATGATGGCACTAAGGGAGAATTTCAGAGTTCGGTAAGTGGCTTTCCAAAGACACTTGGCAGTTGAGAGGAGGAAAAGCAAATGAGAGCAAATGCTTATGAGACTGCCATAACCTCAGCATAGCATTGAGCTCTGTGTTGCTCTTCTTGGGCTGGGAGCAGGCTTGGCAAACACTAGCAATCAAGCCATCTGTATAACTGGATCAGATTTTTCACTACCAAAATGGATCAGTTTATGGGATTGTTTTGACAGGCGTGTTGGGTAATACGGAACATATCGTTTTCATCATTGTTTACTTCTGTTTTGCCTCTTGTTCTCTTTGACTTTGCCCAGTGGCTTTTATTAGAGTTTGAGCTCCATTTAGCTCAGCATGCAGAGCTGGCCATGCTGCCAGTGCCACTCCCTGCAGAGCTCCTCAAGTACCTTCGTTTACATGTTTCCTTCTTGTTCTTTAACCAGAAGGGAAAGTTTTGAGCCTTTACTGCATAAATCATTAGATCCAGGTCAAAAATAGACAGACCATTATTCAAAGTGATTGTTCTCATTTAGTTTATCTTGGGAATTTTTTGGAAACGTGGAATCAATTTGTAACATTGTTTGGGTAATTGCAGCATAAAGCTGAACTGGTCTTGAGATCAGCATCCAATATTCAGCACAGCTCTTTTGTTGGAGTGGTCTAATTGGCCATTTGTGAGGCCATAAGACTCCTACTCCATTTGCCTGCATTTGTCAGATCCTCTGTGCTGAGAAAGTTTGAAACAAAATTTTTGGTAGGGGAGTGAAGGAAGATTTTATTGTAACTAGAAGTTAATTTTCAGGTTACTTGGTATTCACTACTATATCTTTTCTCTAGTTGGTAGGAAGAAATATATATAGCCTTCAGGGCCAGCCAAGAGTACTGCTCTTTCTATTCTTAGATCCAGAATGGTTGAAAGTCAAATAATAACAGTCTTTTATATAACAATATTAGCCATCTGACAGAGAAAGATGCTATCAGTGCCTTCATTTTACAGATAGTGAAATTGAGGGTCAGGGTGATGTCTTGACCAGGGTAACTTGATAGACCTCCTCCAGATGAAGATTTATTCTGCTCCTCATTCATAATTCATTTCAATTATGTATAAAACCATTGAAGTCAGTAGGATTGTGTAGACAGGTTTAAAAAAAAATCTAGCAATTTCTATACATTTTGTAGCAGTGAGTGAGGGGAAAAAAGCACTTAATGGCTTTGTTCTAAGTTGTGCTAACATTTTAGGACTAGATTTTAGAAATTATTCCTCATCACTGTATTTTGCTTGTAAACTGAGCAAATGAAAAGTGAAATATTTAATAGACGATAGCAAAGAAAGATTATAATCCAATGTTCTGTTATTTAAATTACCTCTGTTAAGTGGATTGTTCCTTAAAATATATCTGTTTTCAGCTCCTTCACTGGGAAAGATTTAGATACTGTATGATAAAGAATGTTATTTTCACCAGACAATCTAATTTTCCTGTGTTCAATATCCTGTGTACTTTGTGGAAATGTTTTAGCAAACAGTTATGTAAAGTTGGACTCTGAAATCTACTCCTGGGCATTTAAATGGATTATACTAATTTTCAGAAGTGCTCAGCAGCTCACATTAAAGTTGAGAGATCTTTGTCCCTGTACATTCATTTCTGATTCATCTGTAGATAAAATATCTTTATAGCCTAGATTTCCCTTGGTGGTTTTTTTGTTTGTTTGTTTTGTGGGGTTTTTTGTGGTTTTTTTGTTTTGTTTTGTTTTGACAAAAATCCTACTGAAATTAAGGAATCTGATTGGCTCCTGATTATTTTAGCTCAGACAAGTAGGTATGGCTTAAATTATTTTCACATGATTAAAATGGATAGGGAATTTTTTATGGTTATATCATGATGTTAAATCATGACTTCAGTCTCGCACTGAGCTGGGAAAACATTTAATCTGAAGGGGTTAATGTGGTACTACCATAAAACATCAGCTATTTTTAGCAGAGATATAAGCCATATGCTCCAGCAGGTATAACTAATTCAGTTCAAGAACTGTGCCCTGAAAAGTGAGTTTAAATAAAAGCAATAGTATAATATTTTGCAGATGATACTCTGCCAGACTTTAGGAATAGATATATATTTTTTAAAATATTTTTTTTGTAAACACTAAAGGAAATACTTATATTTAACCTCTTGTTTATTTCTTCATTGTCATTAACCTGTCAAACAAAGTATATTGTACAAATAATAGATATAGATTTGCATCTAAGTGAGATGGAGAACTGCTACTGGTTCAGCAGGGTCTGCATCTGTCAACTAAAAAGTAGTATTTAGGCTAGCACTCAAAGATAGACATGGCATTAGGGCATAAAGCAGTGAAAGGAGGTTGGTTATGCATGAAATTTCTATGCTTTCTGACTTTCTGTTCATCTTCCAAGATCTAGACAACTGGAGATGGAAAGGACCTCAAAAGAGTATTTTAAACTGTGAGCTATATCAATTTTTGGATTAGGTGCTATTATCATATTTTAGCACAACTAACGTGAAAGAAAATGCAAAAGAGAAATATACAGTAAGTGAAATGACAGCAAAGGTAGGAAACCTGAAGGTGCTATGCCATCCAACATTTTATTCTTCTTGAGGCTGAAATCTAGATTGAAGGTGATCAGAAACTTTCAAGGCAATCAGAAAAAGTAGTGGTAAAATCAAGATGAATTGTTAAGACACTGCGGGAGCCATGAATTTACCTTGATACAGAAAGAGTTAGCTGGTCTCAAGAGAACTTTAAAGCTTGAATAGTGTCCATGGGTAGGCCTTTTGCTGCTTTTGTTTTTTCCAGTACATGCTTAGTATCTCTCAGGCCAATGTAAGATGAAATTTCTCTTTTAAGAGTTCACCATTACTGGTTTTCTGAAATGTGTTATCACAGGCTCCCAAAGGAAAATGCATGAGTTGGACTTTTGTGGTAGCATGTCTGGAAACCAAGGGACTATAGCCCAGAGGCTATCTCTGTTCATGCTCCTCCAAGTACCAGCTAGGCCTGTGACCAAAAAGAGGTTTCCCCTCTCTCATCTCCCACTCCAGAAAACTAATGACCATTTTGACAGTTTAGACAAAGTAGTGTGGGCCATACCTCCATCCTTACCTTACTTCCAAGTCTTTGGCTGTGATGAAATCACTGGGGTTGTCTAAAGAGTCTTTCTACTGCTACAGTTTCTGTCTGAAGTATCTCACTACTTGTTCCTTATCTGAACAACGAATTTTTGTCTTTCTTTTTTGGTTTATGTAACACTTTGAATTAATTTCATGGTTGTTGAACCCTTGCAATCAATAGGTGAATCATTTTCATAAGACAGATGCCACCTCATAATATGGAACCTTCTTCCCATATAGAATGGAATGAAGCAAACTGAAAACCAAGCTTAGTACGTGAAAGATCACAAATAGTGACTGGTCCACAAGTGCTTTGTGCTTTCACTTGGGACATGGGGGAGGACCATGGGCAGGAACATAGGTAAAGTTTGCAGGTTATCTTCTAGTAACATAACCTGAAAAGAGATGGATGATGTTGGTGTGTGTTGCTGTTGCACAGTACACCGTTCACAGCTGTGCTGGTGGGAATGGTGTATTCTCTGTGTAAAGGAAGCTAAAGGCAATCCCTGTACAAACCATTCCACACCAAGCAAAGAGCAACACTAAACAAAAGCAAAGCAGAAATAAAGCATGGAGGAGGATGTTCTGGCATTTTTAGAGAAAGATTCTGAATATTCAACTCTCTACAATACAACTGCCACAGGACGGTAATAAACTGTGCATATCTATGAATGTTGAGTAGTTGGAAAAATAGCACTGGAAAATATTGTTATACAAATTAATCATTATTAGCATGAATCCTCAAATGTGATGGTGTGATCAGTGTTAGTACTGGTCCCAAAGAGTGAGAATACTGATTTTGCAACTTTCTTGTGCCATTATGAACGACAATTTCTTAGCCTTAGTTTGCAAACCTAAGTGTTTTAGTTTGATATTGGATAAGAATTACTAAGACTATTCCCGGATGTTCAGGATTACAAAATGACGCCTTCCAGCACCATTTTTTCTTCCAGTTTCTCTCCTGCATTCTTGCTGGGTTGTAGCATTTAAATGCTCTGATTATATCTCCCATTACTACTGCACCGACTTTTAGCAGCATACCTGTTTTTGAAGCCGGGGAATACTTTTCCAGTGGAGGAGGGGTAAGCAGGGAGTCAGAGGTAGAGCTTTTACAAATGAGACTCCTTTGGTAAAAAAAACGCACCAATGCACGCAGCAGACTGCCTGTACCACTGCATAGGCTTGCTATTACAGTAAAAGCCCACTTGCTGACACCAATCATTTCCATAAAATTTAAGCCAACATCTTTGGGAGAAAAGATTTAATTAACACATAAGCCCCTGAGTCACTATGACAATCTGCTTTCATACTGATGGGAATAATCACATTTCTACCCACTGACAGCCTTTGAAATATAGGGGGTTTATGAATAATCTATAGGACTTTTTTTTCCTTACAGAAACAATCAGATTTTTTGTTACTTTCCCATAAGAACATTTCTGTCTTAGACATCTCGAAAAACTCTAAATTTATCTGGTGCCTTGAGGGGCTACTTCTGCTTGTGTGACAGGAGGTCTCTTGAGCATTTTGGCTTAGTAGCATGAAGTAGCAATTCCATCTTAACCAAGATCCACATGAGATATTCCATTATTTAAATAGAGGTGCCCTAAGGGCAGTGTATGCAGAACCCAGTGCAATAAATAAATAAACAGTTCTCATTGCAGAAAATAAATAAAATTGTGGCAATGATTACCATGATATAAAATTAGATTCAAAAACTTTCACTGTGAGGCAGAAATAATAACCTAGGTGCACAGCTTTGGAAAAAAATTTTCCCCCCTTTAGTTCAGTTGAAAAGATCATGTCTAATAGTACATACTTTTTTTTTTTTTTTTGACGCCTCCTACTTGCTATAAACCCTTGAAGGAAAAAATACAGAGCCTTTTTTCCCCTGGGTTAGTCTCTTCATAGTTGTTCCTGATTTAGCATGGCATAAGTTAGATAAGTATCAAGCTTATAAGGTTTAATTTTATGATCTTTGGGACTTTAACAATGTTAGAGAGTAACTCTATCACCACATTTAGACAGAGAATGTTGTATCCCTTGTTCTCAGTGGACCTTCTTATATCATTTCCTTATCTTTTTCTTACTTAATACTTTTATATTTGGTTCCACAGTACTGAACAACAACAAAACAAGGTATGAACTGTATATTAGGTGCAGCATGTTTTAAATGTATCCTTAGAGTCGTACCAACTTTAATAACCTGAAATTTTTGCAAGTATAAATTTTGTATCTAGATAAGTGCTTTTTTAAATGGTAGCAATCCTCTTGTGTTAGGCTTGATTGCAACCTGTTTTCTAAATTAAAAAATGTAAATGTGGCATTGACAAAGGTTAGAGAGATTTAAAGTAGGTTCTGTCAACAGTGCATGCACACACCAAACTAAATACTACGTATCAAATCAGCGTCCTCTGGACTGTGCACCTTGCTCCATTGTTTACTTTCAAATCCATAATAATTTTATATCCTTTCACTGGGTGAAGATTCATTTTAAAAACTAATGAATTTAAAAATATGCTTTTCCCTTGTCCATTTGATTCTGAGCCTGCAATTTGACTTTCATTGTTTGTTTCCCTCCTTGTCTCGTCAATCCTTTTCTCTCTTTCTGTCCTTTTACTTTATTACATTTTTTATTGAGGACTGAGATGAACTGGTTGCTGCATCATGGGCCCATTACACTTCCTAACAATTCCATTTACACCTTATTGTTTGTCTTATTGCTGGAAAATTCAGGTGATTCATCATGCCTGAAGAAGCACCTGATCCCAATTCCCTTGATATCACGATCACTATGTGACAGGAATACAGTTAGTGGTGGCTTTCAGACTCTAAGAGGCCAAGGTGATAACTCTTTTGGGACTTTTAGCCTCTCAAGTATTGATGAGTTCCATTTTCATGATGCTCTGTTTTCTTCCTCCCTTTCAACAGCCCCGTGAGTGTGGAAAAGGGCTTGGAGTTAATAAATGAAGTGGCAGATCTCCTGAAGCTGCAGATGAGTGCCTTCGATGACATCAAGTACGTATAAGGCATTTGTCCCTTTTTTTTTTAATTGCATTTCTCACAATTTTTTAATAGCTTGTCTCACAGGAAAAGCAAGACTGCCAAAATTAGTGTGCAAGAGACACAAAAAGATGCTTTATATAACATCCCCTATGCACAGGATAAAATTATTTTGAAAAAAAAAAAAATAAAGACTGAAGTTTTCCTCTGGCTCCATAGGGAAAAATAGTCTGTTCAAAGTGCTGCAAAAATATTACCAACCTTATTTAACAGGTTCTAAGTAAGGAAAGTCTTGTGAAGGGTCACTATATACACTGCTGCTGAGGGGGGAAATTACATCAGAAATACATAAGAACTTAGATTCCTGGCTTTGAGTCTGGCACATGGCACAATAGGTCATGCCACTTGTTCAGCTACTCATTTAACAAGTCACAGGGAGTTCAGCTGTGCTGAGCTGCTGTTTTTCTTCATATGATTCATACTGATGAATGCTCTGCATGTTAATCTCCTGGAGTCCTCATTTGCCATGTTTAGTAAAATATTTTATATTGGGGATTTTCTGTAACCATATTGGTGGGAACATTTCTTCAGAAAACTTAATTCTTCCTTTGTGAAACAGAAAATAAAAATACTGTGATAGAAAAGTAATGGGAAAAGAGAGGTCAGCTGTGAGAGAATTTTAACAAATTGCTGGAAAGAAGTCACATCTTGACACACAGAAAATAACTGATGTCTGGGTAGCACCCAATTTCTGCCTATGTTTAGAAGCTTTGGAACTACTTATTTTGGTCCATGAGTCAGGTTGCTGAAGAGGACCATCTCCCTCAACTTTATTTGTACTTCCATCAGCTTTTGTATAACCTTTAGTTCCAGAGAATATAATTCATAGTTTAATACTGTTGTTTTAAGCCCTAGTCTGAAGCTGTATTTATTATTATTTGAAAAAAAAAATAACCTACCCTTTTTATTACTGTGTATAGAGGTAGAAATAGACTACTGGTGGGAAAATCTTTTCAGAATTCTGACCAATACCCAGACATATTTGCTTTCGTTGTTTAGAAGGAAAACTTTCACATATTTTCTTTGCTAGAACTTCTTTATATTGATGAAAGTCCTTTGCTTGTATTTTATTAAATGTATATTTTCATGAAAACCGAGTTTTCAATCACAAAAATATGATTGTATTATATTTCCTTCCTTTTAAAGGCAATTTGCAGCCCTGACTTTGAATACTAGCAGACAAAGTTTGCTGCAATTTTAACGGGGTAATCCCATGGAAGATTTTCTCTACTGGAATCAGCTGGTTCTGCTTCATTAACTTCATTCATTTACAGTACAAGAACACTTTCACCTACCTTTGTAATTGTTAGCATAAAGCCTTCGGTTATGTTTTTATCATTTGATAAATCACAACAACATTGCAATTGGCAGGCTGTGGATTTGTTCTCTAATGAAAAATATCCCTCCAGTGATATAGCTAGCTATAAACAACCTTTTTTTATTATTATTTTAATGTGTGACATTAGGGAGGCTGGTTATTTTGTGTTCATTAATATGCAGTCATATGACTGTACTGAAACTATTTGTATTGTATTGTCAGTATTTTGAAAACTGTGTTTTGAATTGTAGTAACTCCAAAGCAGCATTAAGTATTTGGTCTATCAACACAAACATATTCTTTGCCTTTTTAAAAGATCTATAAATCTGTGAAAGCTTTTCTCACATCATCTCAAGTTAGCAAAGAATTCATCTGTAATAAATTTTCTTCAGATAATGAGATGCTTTGACTTAGGTAAATCCATGAAAAGCCAAAGAAATGTGTAGCTGACCAGTAGATATTGCAGTAGTAGAGCCTTTTAGAAAAAAAGGCATCACCAAGCAAAGAATTAATGCTTTTTGAATTCGTTCTTTTGTCATCACTACACAGCCATCATTGGAAAACTGTGAATTTGAGAGCTCTGACTAGATTCTGAGTGGCATCGTGGAAAAGGGTTTCAGGAAAGACTTTATGTCATTGTTATTCTTAAACCATCTTTGACATATCAAAGTATGAGAATGAGGCCTCTCAGGAAATATGCTTTTTTACTTGGCCTAAGGCATCATGGACAATTCAAATTATTTTATTTTACTGGCAACTGAAAGTACTCTTTTTCTTAGGGATTCAAGTTTTTTAAAAGTTTACTTTGAACTCCAACTTGGGTATTAGCTTGATGTAAAACTCTCAGTTCTCTCTGTTACCTTCAAGAATTTAAAATGGTAAAAACCTAATGATGTAGGCCTGAATATTTTAGACCATTGCAACGGTTTCAGAATAAAGACATGTAAATGAAATCACAGGGTTAATTTGAGTGTATAGACAAAGCCATTGCATTCAATAGGAGTAGTGTCAGAAGAACTGAGGAGAAAGTTCTTAATTCTTACTTCTGCAGGTCCTAAAGTTTTAAAAATTCTCAATTAAGTGTTTCTTGTTCATTTCTCTAAAAAAATATTAATTTTAAAAGGATTGATTCCAAATACATTACTACCTTTTGCAAGTATCTTTCACTCTTCCTTATTTTTTTTTCCCCTGTGCTTTCAAGTTTGGTAAGCGAACAATTGCTTTTGCCATGGATTCTTAAAATTCCCATGTCAGTTCTTGATCAGTTGATGCATTGTAGTAATCAGCTTATTTTATCTTCTCTCCTTCACAATCCTGCCAACTTTAACCAATGGCCTGCAATTCACAGTATAGCCTCAGGCTTGGCTCCCAGAGCGTTCAGTCCACTTCTGCAGTTGGTTTGTTGTCAGGTTCACATTGGCATAAACTTTACTCACCCTGTGAAGCAAATCAGAGCGAATAGATTTGGGGAATTCATAATTAGAAATATTTCAATGCTGAAGAAAAGATCCAACATGTTAGCTGTCACTTTCTGATACAGCCTGAATACTTATAGAAGTAATAGTTATGCTTAATATGTTTTGTTAATGGTTATGTAGCTGTCAAATAATTCCATTATTTCTTATTACATCATTAGAGACCATTAAAAGGATATTAGCATGCTGATGTAATTATGCAAGCAGACGTAAAATGACTATAGTTATGATTTTATAATCTAATTATGGATGTCCAATGCCCCTGGTGATTGATTGCAGGACTGGTATCATGGATTGAAGTCAAATGGATTGTAATATTAGGAGTGTTTTAAAAAAATAACTTTACCACCCTGCAATCTGCAGCATTGACCTTCCTCATGTAATTACAGTTTTTCCACACATAGAGTAAATTTACAAACACAGAAGATTATAAAGAAACATCCAAGTATAATAAAGTTACTAAAGTCTTTATGCTAAACTGTGAAGGTAGTTGAAATATCTGATTCGGATTATCTAATGTAATGGACTGGACTGCAAAGTCATAAAACTTAGCCACTGTTCCCTCACCATGTGTGGGTGTTTTTCCAGTTTAAAGCTGAAACCTTCAGGCCTTAGGCTGGTTGTTCAACTTTCACCTGACCAATCTATCATCTAGAGATGAATTCAGTGTTTTACTTGAATAATTTCTTACATGAAAAATAGAAATGCAGGTTAACTGAAGGTGTGTATAGAAACTGTATAGAGGCTTCAGCTGAAAAAATACCTTTCAAAATTTGTAGCAATCACAGCAGAGTGGTTTGGCATTTTTCAAATAAAATACTATAATTTTAAAATCCAACATAATGATGAGCTTCAAAATCAAACTAAATTTCTCTTATTAAGAAAAACACCCTTTTATTAAAAAAAACTATATTTTTTTTCTGAACTGAAATAATTTTTCCTTTTTTTTTTTTTGTTCTGCTAACCAAAAATATCAATGTTTCAATAAAGACTAATTATGATATAGTCTTGAAAAAATAAATTATATGTATTTTTCTAAAGATCTCTGCCTTATTCCGTAAGTCAGGAAATAAAATGCTCAGTTAATGAGCATGTCTTCAATGTTTCATTTTAGTCTCATTGTTCAATGTGTGGCTTCAGGCTTTATTTATTGCATATTAGTCAAATCCTACTTTGAGGTCAGGAAATCCATTTCCTCTTGTTTTGTTTTGTTTCTTTCTATGGCACTATTGACTATGCTATCAAAATGCTTGACAAACATCAACTGATGTACTTAACTCACATGAGAGATGAGGTATTATTAGGACCATACAGTGATGTTGTTATGCATGAAGAGATTAAGAGCAAAGCATTTGCCAATATGAGGTGTCCAGTCTCATGTCTCAGAGTATAGCTTATTCAGCCTCTTCTGTAAAGAACTTCCCTTACTGAGATCCCATTGATTTCAATTACTGTTCTGAGTCTTCACCAGTCCCAGAAGTCAGCTCACAGTTTGTACAGTCCTACTTGGCTTCAAATGAACTGAGTCTGAATCTGATACAGAACTGAATGGTAGCAGCAGAACTCCAAGTAACAGTAGGACCTTTACATCTTTGTAGTTCAATACCTTATTTGCAACATGCTTCATGAAGTCTGATAAAAATTAGGCTGAGGCCCCCGAAGATATTGGTCTTCTCTAACAACTGGCTGCCATCCTTTCTTGAATGACAAGGAACCTATTGAAAAAAAAAATAGCCAACCAAACCAAAACTATTTTGAAAAGGAAGACTGCAAATCTAGATACAAAGTCAAGATTAGTTTTTCCTGTTGTTTGGCAGTATGTCCTTAGTGACAGTTATGTTTTTTTAGCATGTTTTTATATAAATGGTGGTCTGAAAAAAGCTTGAATGTGGAAGGCTTATCATGAGGACAGCTACAAGCACTTTCTTGGCATACTTCAAATCTCTTTGCAAGCAGTGGGGTTAGAGGCACTTTCCACCTCCTTTTCAAAGAAAAGGCCTTACATGACCAAACAATACCTATCATTATCGTTGTTCTTAGTAGGGGCTGAAATGACTGGGCTGGAATAAATACAATTTGAAAACCCAACCAACCATCCCAGTGAAAAGAACTTGAACTGAGGAATATGTCTGAAAATCAAACCGAGTGGTAAAAGTTTTGAGAAGCTTTAAATGTGTTCAAATCAGAAGTGTTGGGCAGGCAGACTGATGAGTGGAGTTCCCAGCCTCACCTATTATGAACATGTGCACTGGCTGTAGTGTCCTAATCTTGCTGTATAGGTTTTGTTCATTGTTTGTCATGTGTTTTACTAACACCTGAAGAACTCAATCAGCCAGTTAATCATATTCAGTCATCCAGAACCTAAACACTGGAACACTACTTGGTGTTTTCACTTCACCATGCTGATGTATTATGACATGTGGTATATGTATGCTCTAAATGTGAACATCTCAGGAAATTATTGGCAGCTTTAGAGGCAGGGTAGTGTGAGGGAGGACAATTTAACCACTGAGCATTAGCAGGACAGGTGAGACAGTGTTTTCTTAGGATTGCATCTGCAAACTTCCCCCTTGTTGTACAGATACTCTACGATTCCTTTCTCCATGATTTGATGTGATTAATCTTTACCAAAATTGTATGTTGAACATCTATGAATTAATATTCTTGCAATTTTCTTTCTAGATGGCAGATTTTGGATTTTGCTGTATATGCCATTTAGTTTTCACTGAGAGGAATGTTCTAATACTATGCTTATGAAAAAACCTTCTCTCCTTAAGGTATTCTAGTATCAACCAGCAATAGAATGAATTTTTAGTTCCATAGTTCCATTCCATTTATTGTCCAGAAATTAAAAACATTTTTATTTCAATTTGAGCTGTCCTATGCTTGGTCTCAATACAGAGAGATACCTTTCAAAAATATCTGCCACCTTTTTTTTTTTTTTTTTTTTTTTTAAATAACAAACCAACAGACTAAGGCTATTTGCCATAATCTTGTTTAAAATGCTATAAAAGCATAACTCTGAAATAATGGAACCGCTTTTATTCAAACTTGACTTCTTCCACGGATTTAATGAGTCTGGAAAACAAATTGTCTGCGAAATGTACTGCTGTAACTCATTGCATGCAGGCTTTTATAAGAAATTACATTGTGTTTCCTGCTACATGTTGTCTTATTTGACAACTAATTTATATAATATAAAGATACATCAATTTTTAAAGGAATGAGGATAACAAAACAAAAATAAGGTGGAAATTTCAAGTATGCATTCCTTTACTTAAAAATGAGTGATTTCTCAGCCTTAGCATTACATTTGTCTCATGGCTTTCCCCCCCCCGAGGTACAATATATTTTGTGTGCTTTTCTTTAATAAATGTGCATGTATCCAAGATAATTTTTCCTCTCTCTTGTAACCTTCCTGCTAGAAAAATATAAAAATACATTAAAATAACAAGAAAGATTTCGACCTGTTGCATTCAATGAACTCTAGGTGACGAAATACAAAGACTATAAAAATCTAGGGAGACTGTTATAAACAAAAATGTACAAAGTTTGGCTTTCAATTCCCATGTTTAATCTCATTAAATCAGAGGATTGATAGGTTGGACTGGATGATCTTGGAGGTCTCTGCCAACCTGCTTGATTCTATGATTAACACCTTTGAAATCAAAAGCAGAATTAAATCCAGTGTTATAGATATATCTCCATGTTCTCATAGGTCCCTACTCACAGAGGATATTTTTCCAGATAACTGAGCTTCTGAGTTTTAGCTGTCTCTTTATTTAACTTCGTATTTTTTTTTACTGTTCATCTCTCTGTGTGACTGAGAATCCCATTATGTTCCCTTTTAACAAAATTAGAGTTCATAACATTATAGGGTAGGCAGGATATACTGCTTTGTTTCATGCAAGTCACTGAATATGTGCCATTGGGTTTTTCACATATTATTAACAGGTAATCATTTCCATTCTACAGATGGGTAAATTGAAACTCAAGATGGTTTATTTGATTTTCCTTAAGATGGTACAGAACTTGGTGACAGATATGAGAATAGAAACAGAGAACTGTGATTCTCACTCTTGAACTGAAGCTTGGTCTACAAATAGAATAACTAATATTAGAAATGGCAAAAGATTATGATGCAGAAAAGAATAGTCCCTTATAAAAAAAATGTACAAAACTAATCATGTCCTTGTCTTTCTTGATTCTCCTGCTCATGGCTATGTATCAGGGCTCCTGCCCTGATTTTCCTATGTACAAAAGCATGTATATTTCTCTCTCTCACTTGGATGGTTGGATGGATTGTAAGAAGCTTAAAAAGATAAATAATACTTATCTCCTTTTGTTTTTTAAGCTCTAGCCAGTAAACATTGCATGCTTAGGCCCATGAGCTAACCCTGCCTGTGAAAGGGTTTGCATTCCTCAGAAGTCATAAAGGCAGTTGGAGCACATAAACATCTGTAGGTGCAAGCAAAAGAGCTCAATAAATTCTTGCAGTGCCTCCCTTGGAAAGCAAATGCCTCTACCATACATCTGGGTATGAGGGGAGATCAAGAATGAGTCTTCTAGTTGGTCTTCTCAGAGCTAAAGAAGACACCAGCAGGTTTTTAAGTAGGCAGACAAGAGGACTCTGGTTGTAGCACTCATAATTTTGTAGCTTGTTGAATTGAAACTGTATCAAATTTGGGTGTTTTGGTCTTTGGTTGTGCTGCCTAATCGTCATCAAAGAAATCAGTCTTATCTGTCTCCTATCAAAGCTGTGAGCATGCTGAACTTTTACCTCTGCAGAAGTCCTAACACACGAGTCATGCTCTTCATTAATTACTAAAAGTCACTTGTGCAAACTGAGCATAAGGTGACTATCATCCCAGTAGACAAATTTTACATGTTATTTCAACAGACTCCATTAACAACAGAGGTGTGCAGCGGTTAAGTAGACTTGAGGTCAGTAAAATGCATTGAGTGCTTACTGCCTAAACATTAAAACCATCTGCTGTCTGTGTAGCAGGCAGGCTACTAAAAGATACAAAGAGGAACATAAATCTAAAGAAAATACAGTTTTCTTACTTTTTTTTTTTATTTTTAAATACGTATGACATAACATTTTTATCCTCTAACTTAAAATCTTTAGGGACTGAAAGCAAAATCACTGTACATTTAAGTAGCATTTTAAGACTGTTTTCCCACTCTCTCAGGGTCCAAATAGTCTTTTGCTGCAAAGAAGTGCAGCACTTGTATGGTTTGTTCTATTAAATACTGTAATTAAGAACATTATTTGCACGGAAGGTAAAGCTGGCAACTTTTATGTACTCAGCATGGTGAAAATGTCAAGTTTCATGGCTTGTGACAGATTAATAGAAAAATTATTTTAAAACTCTGCAAATTATTCATAGATATTGAGTAATCATCAGAAGGTGCATTTTATGAAGAACAAAAATAGGACAAACTAAGTGTAGCATCAGCCTCTAAAGTGAGCATTGTCTCTTTTAAAAATCATTTAAATTGTATGCTTAGCAAAATAATTTTCACTTCAGATGAACTGGTAAAATTTTAAGGATACTGTTTTATCACTTTTGCACTGTCAATTAGTGTCAGTATGCTTAGGTAATTTTTTGTATTTATAGTTTACATGATTAGTATAAAATTCATGATGAATAACTAGAAGTCCATCATTTAGTATTGGTTGGTATCAGAGACCCACTAAACATGGACTGATGTTGTTGGAAAGCATCCCATTCTGGACCAGACATCCCTTTTCTGTGACTTTAGTCGTGACATTATTCTAATGACAGTAGTGACTTTAGTCTTGAAATTATTCTAATGACAGTAGTATGTCAGTCAAAATACATTTCATTATTTTTTCCACCTTGTAGTGCTGCCTTCTCTCCCTCTAAAACAATGTTCCATGAAGTCACTCTGAAGCACTAGTCATTTCAAAGGGAAAGTAGAGAGCAGTTCAAGTTGCCCAAAGAAATATCTGATTTATTAAGTTTGTAGATGTTGGTAAATCTGAGCTGCAACCATCAAATCCAAACCTCAGTTTGGTTTCTGTGTAGTTACCTTTGCAAGAGGTGATTGCTGTGAAACTATTGATCTGCTTAATCTTTGTGATCTCTGTTACACCTCACCCAGCTGCTTGGTGTAAAGCACTCTAGTGAAAATGTAAGTGGTGATAGAAAATCAACCACTAACTGGTGAGCACTGCAATTAATGTTGTTCCCTTAGCAGGGATTTTGCTTTTCCATCTGTAGTACTTGGTTATTGTCAGACATAAAGTGTGATGTTAGCAAAACAAATCTTTAACTTTCTCTCTCTGTGCTAGCTGTGTGTTTACTACAGGATCACACTTCTGTGGACGATGTTGCAAACAAACACTTTGTGCTTAGTGTACATAAAGGATGTAAATATGAATAAATAATACATTTTCAACTGTATTGCAGCACTTTGTGGAACAGTGACTTTCTGCAGTTTAAGAAGTGTGTTAAAGAGTTTTCAGAGAAAGGATCAGTTTACTAAAACAGAAAAAGATTTGTTAATTGATCACTGGCTGTACATAACGTATCAGTAGAAATGTGAGAATACATACAGCTGTACATTGACATTCATTCAGTTCAGGTGCAAGATGAAGCAAATCTTTGAATGGTAAAGGTATTAAGAGTGAGAGGTGTATGCCTTTTTATTATGAAGTCTGAATGATGATCAGTATTCTTTACTGAACAGGAAAGTAATCTTGTAGTTAGTCAGCATAATACCTCCTTCATGGATTTCCTGAATCTTTGAAGTTTATTCAGGTACCTGCTTTTATAATATAAATAGAGTATGACAGAATTTTCAGAAAACAAATCTTGGTCAGCATTCCTGGTCAAAAAATATGGTGAAACTTGAATCAAGCAGTTAATGGATTTACAGCTGATCTGAATATCAGAAGGAGAACAAAATGTGCACTTCTTAATCCATTTGTGTGTTATGTGACAATGACCAGATGCAATTTTCTGCCTTTACTTTGCTCTGGAAACCATGTCATATTAGCATATTGCATTACAAAAATGCCTCTTTTAATCATATTCCTTTTTGCTATTAATATGATTTGATGTATGTTCATATACCTACACACACATATATCATATTACATATTTATTGCAGTATGAGCTTTTACATATTTCCAAAATTGAGAAGGTGCAAAGGAGGCTTCTGTGCAATATAAACAATGGACATAAGCTTCAAATTCCTAAACACAGTAAGCACAGAAATGTGTACCCATTGCAAGTCATTAGTTCAAGCCCACCAAACATTTCCTGAGACAATTACCTTTGCTGCTATAAAATTTACTTTGCACAATCCTCTGGAGCGTTACTAATTGCTTTTCTTAACCTCCAGAGATTAAAGGATTTTGAAATGAACATATAGACAAGTAGTGGCTCTAATTTCAAATCTAAGCTTTATTAAAGCAAGCTCAGTTTTAGGAAATAGGGTCATTAAGAGAATGTTTAATGTTGGAAATATCCAATCCTAGTTTCCTCATTTTGCTCCAATCTTGAGAAATTGCTGTCTGCCTTTGTTTTTTTTTTTAAATGCAGTTCAAGCTCAACTCATTTCCATCTGGCATCAGCTCTATGTCTCATCTTCAAGAATACACACAGCCATGTTGGCACTTGTTTCTCAAATCCTTTTCCACTAGGGGGTATGATAGACTGTGACTGTATTTCACTGTAAAACCTTCTGTATGATATTGTAATACTAAAGTATACACAGATGAGGGAGAAGAACAGGCATGCAAAGCCTGGTACATAATTTATGGAGATTCAAATCCTGTCATTCATAAATATAATTATAACCTACGGCTTGAAAGTGATATGGACCTTGCCATATTGATCATGCTCCAGCTCTGTTTGTTCAGATCATTTATTTGTTGACAGGCAAAATATAATAAGAATGTTGTGAGACAGTAAAACAATTAATGAAAGGAAATATTTCTATTTTACACAAAGAATAGTGTTTGTTTCTGTGCGTGTCGTGCACCCTCCCACCTTCCGATGGGAAATATAAACCCAAGGGGGTGGGGATATTATTAAATCAGCAATCAACCTTCAAGTCATTTTGGTATAAACACTGTAATTATTTCATCTCTGGTAAACAGAATATAAGACAACAGCACATAAGGGTGACAATTTGCAATATGCTTTGAATGTCTTTGTTAAAAAAAAAAAAACACAACTATTATGGCTGAAGGCAACATTATTGAAATGAAAAAAAGCAGAAGTGGTGACAGCCAACAGAGGGGGTAATTAGTCAGTAAATTTCAAGTAACAAATTTAGCAGATTATTGCAACAGACATTACATTTTGGTTCAGGAGAAGTCACTGTTTATTTGCCTTGAAGCCAGACCAGCTTACCTTTATTAAAAAAAAAAAAAAATCATAACCAAGTATTAGAAAAAAAGTGGCAAATGTGATTATAACAGTATAGTCCAGGTGCCTTCTAAATTTCATGATCTTTTATTTAGGTGGGTATAAGTTCCCACTTCCCTTATGTCAGAAGTCAACCCCAAATTTACATAGATGCAATTGTAGCAAACAGCTTGGGGTGAAAACAATAAACAATATAAAATATTGTCATTCTATATTAAAAGTGCCACTATCTAACACTTTTAATCTTGCTTACTGCAGGTACATGTCTTAGGTGGAGGCTATGCCTCAGACAGGGAATTGTGGCTTCCATTGCTGATCGCTTTCACCTGCACGCTTCAGCTGGCCGAGTGTTGGCAGGATGTAACCTGCCAGCCTGGACAGATGCCTCTGCTAATGGGCAGCACCCTCCCTGATCTGTGGGAATGGTTTGCTTGTAATTCATCAGGTCATAAACAATTGTGTGCACTTTGGTGTGCCTCCATATTTAGAATGATGCAACGACAATTGCCGTTAATATTACCTTGGCTTCTGAGGATTTGACAGTGTCATGAAAAAGCAGTCTCATCTATCTAATTTAAAATTCCTGGTTAGGAAGTATCAGGGGTGCATTTTATATATCTTAGAACCTTTTTCTCAGGCTAGTTGACCTCTTCTTAAAGTCTTTTAAAAAAATAATTTTATCATCAAATAATTATTGTTATTGTTTAAATGTTCTCATCCAGCACATAATGAACAGTGAAGAATTCCCCAAAGGGCATCTATTGTTATTGAAATGTTTATTTATTGAGTGCTTTTGCCAGAAGCACCCCATGAGAAAAATCTCATTTTATGAGCTCCTTGAAGCAGTCCGTTCCCAAAACATTGAGCAGAAATGCAATTTTGACCAAGTAATCTCAAGGTCTTTTGTTTGCTTTTAAATAAACAGCAGAATATCAATGTGCAAAGGGTTGTGACAGGAGCTGCTTTATTTTCTGTATTTTGTAAATATTCCTAATGAAGCTGTGCTTATGTAGTTGTCAGGTGATTTTTTTTCTACATCAAGCATTCAATTGCTACAGTAGAGAAAAACAATATCCCACAAAGCAATATGTGAGTGGGTGATTCTGAGATTTTTCTTTCCTGCAGAAGAGCAGTGTTGGCCCAATATAATCCCACTTGCATAAAGGAGTTTCCCCTCCCCCCTTGTTTTTTGCTCTTTATTTACCTAATTTTCCCATCATCTGTGTGGAGGAATGACAGTGCTTGTGGCAATGGATACATGGGCACAACTTGGCTTCTGTTGTGCTCCTGGATTATCCAGGTGGAGTCAGTAGAGAATAGTGAGATGGTCCCTGCCTGGCTTCCCTGCCTGTGCTGGATCACTGTGCATAGCTGCAGTGAGTGGGGTAAAGGGACAGCTGCAGGGAGTGAGATCAGGATCAAAATTAGAAGCAAAATAGACAAGGGAAAGAGTGAAGGAAACTTGTTATGCCTTTGCTGTTAAAGCTGAAAGAGTGCTTGAGAGTTTGTGTTGGTTCCAGATTCTCAGCTATAATGAACTCTGCAGTGTAGATTTGGGGGGAAATATCTAGAGTTGGTTTTTCACCCTGTCGTTGTTGTTGGACAGCTGTGTTCTGGGGTGGTACCTGCTTTTATTTAACACAAACTTCTAATTACAGTGCAAATGTCTGAGCAGCCACAGAGGAATCATCATTCCTCTTAGGCTGCAATGCAGAAAGAAGGACAGTGCAAAATTAGCTATATTCAGTGTGTGGTATCATGAAACTCCCAGGTGCATTTTACAGTTGATTATCTCAGCATTAGTGAAAGAATTGGAGAATGGCCTAAATTTTTGTAAAGCATTTACCTCCAATAAAATGTACTTTGCAGTTTTTTAGTATTATGACTAAAATATTCCTTAAATTGTGCTTATAAATGCTTTAGAATTATCTAACATTATTAAAGTAAGTTTCTTGTACATTAATGATTTGGCATCTGGAGTGTCCTTTAGCAATAAAATCTCTCTGTTTTCTTTTTCTCTTCCCCCCTGCCATTTTAGAGAAAAATGATGGATTAATGACAGTCCCTATTAACTCCAGTTAACTCTAGTAAAAGATTGAAGGGCTGTTTCTTAGTCTTACTCTGATTCCCTTTATGACCTCGAAGCACACTTTTATGGTTAGTAATATTATTTTTCTTCCTCAAATGGAAAAAGTTTAAAGGAATTTCTGTCAATTATGCACACTTCATTAAGTGCTTTGCATTGTATGAATGCAGAATATTAAAATGTTAGTAAAGGAGTAATTGAATGCTTCATTTCAAGCCCTGCAACAGAAATATTTTTCAAGTTATTTCTTTCATGTAGCTGTTTTTCAAATTCAATTCTTTTATGAGCTACAACTATAGGAAGCGTATGGTTCAAGCCAATGTACTTCACCTTTTAAGCAAGATTGTTATTCATATTATAAATATAATTTTTTTCATTGATTATATAAATAATAAAAATTTAGGAGCTATGTAATACATAATATGTAAGTGAAATTTTATAGTAGTGCCTTTTTTTGTCTTTGTTGAGCCCTTGTGCTCTTTTCCCCTGGAAATTATTGTGTTATACTTTCCATAGTCTCTTAGTACTCAGGAATTTTCTTTAAAAATACATTTACTATATTTGTGTATGCATGTGTGTATTTCTTTTACCTTTTTCATATATATATATATATATATATATATATATACACACACACATGTACTTTAGTATAGTTTTAAGGATATCTGAACTGCAATTTCCTTTTTTTCCTTCCATGAGCTGTGCATTTAAGTTGGATATTATTGAGATGCATGGAGAATCAATGCGATACGTATATGTATTTTTTTTTTTTCTCTAAAAATGCACAATGAATTTTTTTTTGTGTGAAACCCTGAACACTACTCTGCAATTCTTCATCTGGCTGATCACTACCTTCCTTTGTACATGCTTTATAGATTTTCATGCCATGAAGGACCGTCAGTGTACACCCCAAAAAGCCACCACAAAATCAAATAATTTCCTCTCATAAGTCATTCAGAGATGATTACCTCTGTTGTTAGAGATGAGTAATTTGTGCTTTCTCATCAAAATTAGCCTTTGGATCAGATATATCCAAAAACTTTTCCCCACACATGTTCTTGCAAGACATGATCAGGATAAATACGTGTCTCTTCATTGCCCCTCTGACTTGCAGTGTGACAGCAGAACTCAGCTTGTGCTGATGTTAGGCATATAGAATTTGAAACTATGCATAAATCTTCTTTGGATGCTGAATTCCAGTGGTGATCCATGCTGTACTTGGGTGAATAACAAATTCAGTGCCTCCATTTTTCCATCTTTGTAACGAGAACAGTATTTACAGGAGTATTCTGAAGTTTAGTTAATGTCGTTGAAATACTTTCAGACAGGCACAAGATACACACAAGAAACCACAAGAGGTATAAAAATGTATGCAAATGTAGCTAATGAAGCAAAAGAAAGAGGACTAAATGGTGTCTTAATAGGTTCTCTTTAAAAACCTATTTTGATAAGGAATATTATGCCATGGCTCTTGATTAGGAATCTTACATTTTTTAATAATCTCTTCCAGCGTGGTGGGACCAGCTGTGACCTTCAGAGTGCACTCAAACCTCCAAAACATTTCAACTGCAGATGTTGCCAAAACAGCAGGTAAGTCCTTGTCTTCTGTTCCTAAATTGTGACCTCTCACATGTCCTTTTAGTGGGCAGTAGCACTACAAACAGTACAGACATCCCATTCTCTCAGAAGATTGGCATTTACGGGGGGAGACAGTCAAGAGGTAAGTGACACATATGGCATATTTAAGTTTGACATCTATGACTCAATTGAAACCGTCTGAGACTTTGTTGTTTGTCAGGGAGGTGGATTACATAGAGACTTGGAGTCAAGGCCTGGCGTGGTGTTGTCATGAATTTGTAGAATACATTGGTTACTTGTAAATGAGGATATCATACCTTCTCTGTTCCAGTACATCTCTCTCAGGGAACAAAACTGTTATTATGTTTTACTCTTAATTTCCGGGTCAAAAGATGGTGGAATACACCTTTGATGGTCTAGTGTTTAGGCAATTTAACTGGCAAGTTAATCTTGGGAGTTGTATTTCTAGGGCTAAGATGTTTCTGATTACATAGTGCTGATTTAAGGCTTCTTGTCAGCTTGGCTAACTGTATAATGGAGTGTTGACTGCAAGAATCATTTTCTGCAAAGTAACTGAGTTGATAACTGATTTGCTTCCAAATCAGTCGATAGGTTTAAAAAATTATGAGTAAACATGTTGCAATGTTGCTTGAAAATAGGAGAAAATGTTTAAATAAATACTCAGAGCACTAACCCTTCCATTGACTTCTCCCTTCTGCATGGATGAATTTAGAAAGAGTTGGACTATTTCCCATGCCAGAAATTTCCTCTGCAGCTCCATTGTAGAAAGGTCTTATTAACTGATGATTAGAGCAGCAAACGGGATACTGTTTTTCTTAAAAGACTTTAACAAGCCAAAGAGCTGTAGGTATTTATTGCCAAAAGTAGGAAATGACATTAAATTGATGATTGAATTACAGGACACCTAAATGTGCATGATTTACTTGGGAAAAATTAATATGTTTTTTTTTTCTAGCAGTGTCCTGCGTTTTAAACCTAATTAATCTCTCTGAAGGGATCAACAAATATTATGCAGCTGGTAGAGCCTACTTGGATTGCCAAAGACTTTTGACAAGGTTTTTCACTAGAATTTCTTAGAATGTTGAATATGGATCACAAAAATGATGGCTCAGTAATTGGTTTTGAGGCAAGAAACACAGATTAGGAAAAAAATTATTAGTTTTTTAAAAGGCTAGAGATAGCAGAAAAATGGGAGGATCTCTTCTGGGACTGTGGTATTCAACATACTTATAAATGACTTGGAAAGAGAGTGAGCAGTGTGTAATGAGAAATCCTATTAATAATATTAAATTATTCACAGTATTAAAGGTAAAAGTTGATCTTAGAAATGTATAAAAACCTTACCAGACTGAGTGACTGTACTCAAAATGGCAGGTTAAATCCCTTATAAATTAGTCTAAAAAAATTGCATATGGAAAAGAAAATAGCTTTATATATGAAGCTCTAGGTTTAAATAGGCTATAACTGCTCTGGAGTAAGAATTTAGTGTAGTAATAGATAATTTAATGAAAATAACAATTCACTCTCTAGTTGAACAACAAAAGTGTTTCTAGGAATGATTTGGAAAGAAATAGAAAACAGAACAATATAATTTGTTCTTGTTTAAATCTACGCCTTGCCTGTATTTAAATACAAATACAGTTCTGCTTCTTCTACCTCACGGAGGTTAGAATCTCTGGTTGCAAAAAAAAATTCAGAAAAAGACAGAAGGCATGACTGTAAGTACAGAGTATCTTCCATATAAGAAATGGTGAAATAAGGCGGGAATCTTTCTTTTGGAAAAAAAAAAGAAAGAATGAGTATGGTAGCAGAAAGGCCTGTCAAGTTCAGAGTGGAAGAGCAAACGTGGACAAGATGGTGCACTGCCTCTTGCAATGCATGAACAGATGAAAGTGACAGATACAGGTTAAAAATAAATCATATTGCAGTTTGTAGCTTTTCCTGCTGTGGATAATGAACCTTAGACATGATCAAAAATTTACATATAAACAAGTTCATGGAACAGATATCTACTGAAGCCTGTAGAAACTTTTTTACGTTCAGGAGGTGCCTTGGACTGCTCCTAGCAAGCTACTCTGAAACGTATAAATGTTGTAACTAGTTTATTTCAGCAAAAGTCAGAAAACATTATTTTCTTACCGTTGGCATCAAAGTAATTGTTTTCAACTTCTTTAACTTAAATATTGCTGACAAAGTAGGGAGGTTCTGGGGACAAAAAAGTCACCCCAGAGGGAGTTCTGCAGACTCACCAACATTTTAATTGTAATTTTTTCTGCTCTCTATAATATCCCAGCAATTTCCTAATTTCTGTTTCTGTAGTGAATTAAAAATCTTCAGGTTTTGATGGCTGCAGAAAGGTTTGTAGGAGTTTTACATCAGCTCAATTTGATATATCACTGTGGCCCTAGTACTGTTCCAACTAAACCTTGTGTTTGCTTTTTACAAAAAAATGCACTCACAATTCTATCCAGCCATCAAACTCTGTACAGTTTGAAAGTATCTCATTTTTCTTTTCTAACCATAAATAAGGTAACAGTAGCTGGTGAATATGCTCGATAATCAGTTCCTGTATTTTAAGCAAAATTCTTACTTGCAGATCTCTAAAGCTAAAAATAAATTCAGTTAAATGATCAACAGCAACATATACTTACATAAGAAGGTTTTTTTTAACTTATCTTGTAATAAGAAATTTTAATAGTCAAGAGTGTCTTGAATGGAAACATTCCAAAAACTTAATTTACCAAAGAAAACCAAAGCAGAATACATCAATGCATGCTTCCAGAGTGGGCATGGGTAAATGCTTGTACCATGCTGTACTGGTATTAGGTAACTTGACATCCAGCCAGGAACTCTGAAAGCAGATCTTGTTTACAGAAAATGAATAGACCAAACTGACAGAAGAATTTCACTGTCCATCACATCCTTAGAAAGGAAAAGAATGTGGAAATTGAGTTAGTCAGATGCCATGGTAATTATGGGAATGTAAATGAGCCACATTTGTGCAGATGTTATGTACATGCATGTCGCACTGGTATCCACAGGAACAGTTCCTTTGCAGCAGTTTGATCTTATTATTCATGTAGTGTATATTATTGTAACCAAAATGGGTAAACTGCATATTTTCCTTGCATTATTTAGGTTTATATATAGGGAACTATATTAAAAGTTTCTTATCCTCCCCTGTGGCATTTGACAAATGCACAAGTTAGAGAAGGCTTTTTGGCAACTGTGCAAACAGAAGAATGACAGAGTATTTACTGAAAAATAGAAGTATGGCAATCTGATAATAAAAATAGTATCCTATGTTTTCTTGGAGTTTGAGATCTCTTCTTTTTTTGGTTTACACAGGACATGGCTTGAGGAGAGATAAAGCTCTCTAAAATCCTTCAAGCTATGTTCTTGCTGATAAAACTTTTTTTTTCCAGTGATGCACAGTTCCACTTCTCTGTAAATGTTTTGATTACTCTTTTTGCAGTTTCTAGGGCTACATAATTATAAGAGAAAGCTGTCAACACAGTAATTTAAAATTGTGAATAGCTTGCTTTCTCACATTAACAATACCTTTATTTGCTCTTTGACTACAGAGCAGGGCAGCCAACGTTTTGCCAGTGTCACGTATTTGGTGTTTATAACACAGAACATATTTGGCATCAAGTAGCCATCCCCTGGCTTATTTCTGTTTAATAAGTCAGGCTCAGTGGTGCAGTGTAATTTGGCCTCAACATTTTGAGGAAATAAGCTTTCTCTTCAGACATAGATGAGCTGTTCTAGAACTAATTATGCCCAGGTGGCCAAGAAGGCCAATGGCATCCTGGCCTGTATCAGAAATAGTGTGGCCAGCAGGAGCAGGGAAGTCATCCTGCCCTGTGCTCAGCTCTGGTTAGGCCACACCTTGAGTACTGTGTTCAGTTCTGGGCTCCTCAGTTTAAGAAGCATATTGAGACACTTGAATGTGTCCAGAGAAGGGCAACGAGGCTGGTGAGAGGTCTGGAGCACAGCCCTATGGGGAGAGGCTGAGGGAGCTGGGGGTGTTTAGCCTGGAGAAGAGGAGGCTCAGGGCTGACCTTTTTGCTCTCTACAACTACCTGAGGGGAGGCTGTAGCCAGGAGGGGGTTGGTCTCTTCTCCCAGGCAACCAGCACCAGAACAAGAGGACACAGTCTCAAGCTGTGCCAGGGGAGGTTTAGGCTCGAAGTGAGGAGAAAGTTCTTCACAGAAAGCGTCATCTGCCATTGGAATGTGCTGCCCAGGATGGTGGTGGAGTCACTGTCCCTGGAGGTGTTCAAAAAAGGCTTGGATGTGGCACTTGAAGCCATGGTTTAGTTAGTCATGAGGTGCTGGGTGATAGGTTGGACTTGATGATCTCTGAGGTCTTTTCCAACCTTGTTGATTCTATGATAATTACACTCAGCACATACATCATTTAGACACATGAATGTGGATTTCATTTCTCCTCAGTTTAAAGGTTAATAGAAATCTAGCAGAGAAATAACTCTATTAATATAAATATGGCAATATAGGCAGTATGGTTGTGAGCAATGAGTTTACTCTATAGGTATTCCAGAATCCCACCGCTTAATGCAAAATCATATACAGCAACAGTGATAATTAGAAAAGAGGAATGTTCTGAAGTATTGATTTCTTTGATCATATATATACTGCACATAAAATAAAAACTAAAAAAAAGTTCTAGATCTTATACACAGACACTCAACATCAGTGAAAGGAAATAACAGCATCTGCTTGCCTGTAGTTGCAATCTTTTAATTGTTAAAATCATATTTACATTTTTTTGGTATTGTATTTCAATGCAACATTTTAGATGTAAAAAAAAAAAAAAGAGAGAGAGACTGAAGAGCAATGTGAGGTACCATCAAAAGCAAGAAACTTCAATTTCTGGATAAAAAGTTTTGCTCCTCCCTAAGCTCCTTTTTTCTATTTAAACGGCTGTATCTAGCCTTGATTGTCTTGCTGGTTTCTGGCTTAAGCTTTGCATGTCTTGTGAGAAGCCTCAGAAAGATGAACTTTGTTGCTGTAGTCACAAACACTTCCATGCTGACATACTATCTTGGTTGCCTTTTTTTTGTGCTTTTTGTTGAAAGTGTTCATTGCCCAGTCATTGTCAGATCATAATTCAGCTGTGATGAAGTGAACAGAGCAAGATAAAAGTCTGTGGCTGAATTCATCCCCTCTATCTAGATTTTTGTAGACCATGCAATTAGGTGTCTCGCTGTCAGAGGTGGTAACAAAGAGTGTGTCTGTGAATAATTTTAGGTTCATCTTTGAAGGGAACTGACAGCTTCTGTGTCAGAAACTTTGAACAACGTAGCCAGGAGGCTGTGAGGTCCATCTGATTTTACTTGCTGTTGCCCTGGTTTAAGGAGGATTACAGTTCTTTGGTCTGAATTGTGAAACGTAAAATCTTGACAGCTCTTTTTCTGTTGCTAGCTCTCTTTAAGTCTTTTGGTGCAAATCCTGGTTTTGTCCAGTCAGTCCTCCTTAGTTCACATTGTCCTTTTCTGTCTCTTGACACCTCTGTAGTGGATCAATTCCCTTTCCCCTACTGTAGCATCGACTCATCTAAATTTTTTTTCCTCAAATCCCTCCATTATTGAAAAAAAAGATGTCATTGCAGTTTTGAATGTTTATTCAGTATTTGAATTGTATCCTGTACTCCAAAATGTCTGATACAATGATTAATGATTTTTTAAGGTGTCATTTCCTTCCCACCTTGTTCTGCTGCTGAAAAACAGAATGAATTATAGTGATTGTGATGGGTGCTACCATTCAGAAACGTGCCTCAGTCCTGAAGAATAACAAGTTTCTTTGGTTATGACTCTTCTCTGATGACTTCCTTCTAATTGTGATATTCATTGCTGTGATTAGTAAGGATGGATATATTTTTTTTTAACATACACCTCTCTCATGTAAGAATAACTGTGAGATACCTAATTTCAGAAATAAATAGTTTTGCTTTAAGACCACTTTCTGTCGTGGTCTTAAAGCAAACTTCAGAATGTCCTTCTGTTCACCTCATCAAGTGATTAATTCTGTTCCAGCATAAACCCCTAAATCAAGCTTCTTAACTATTGGAAACTCTAAAGGTAGTTAAAAATTTTCTAGAATTAGGGAGAAAAACTACTACATAGCATTATGTAGCAAACTTCCTTTAATTAAAGCAATGATTGTTCATGCATTTCATTCTGATGTCTCTTACTAAAAACCATCAGACTGGTATAAACTAGAAAAATAGAAACACACTTTTGGTGTAATATATGTATTATATTGGTGTAATATAAATATTTTAAAATAAAATAGTTGTTAACCTGAACCAGACAGTTCTGTCAAAGGTTCAAGGGAGAGATCACAACTGAAGCTCTTTTGTCCTCTAGAAATGTAACTAAATGTATTCTAAAGGGGAAGGTAGAATTCATCTAACTGGTTGCAGCTGTCTAAAGTAGTTGCCTTGATTGGGTATACATTTAGGTCAGATAATATTGTAACCTAACCTTTACCTGGAACAGAAGAGTGAGTACCTTTTTTTCCACCCATTAGATTGATTATAACTTTTCAAAATTTGGAGCAACAAGATAAACCTAACAGTTTTAAACTATACATGCAAATAAACTCTAGACACCATGTGGAACAGAAGATAATTTATTTTAATTGGTACAAACAGGAAAGTGTTCTTTATCTGATGTAACTAAATATCCTGATTTTAATATATGATGATTAGCAATCCTGTGATTGTAAGTGATAGCTTTACTATCAGCCAAATAATAAAAAATTGTGAGTAAGTGTGGTGTTACTTCAGGGCTCTATGAAAAATAGCTGTTATTTAAAGCACAATTAAAAAACACAACACAATTCAATTACGTAGAGAATCTTCTTAGAATCAGGTTGTCATCCTTTTCTGCTGGAGAAAAGTAATGACATACAAAGGCACTTCTCCAGAAGCGTGGTGTTTTGTAACGGTGTGCAGGGGTGGCTGACCCCAACTTGGTAGCAACCTGTTCTCTCAACAGAACACAATTTATGGAATTGTGTGCTGGGAAGGAGGCACAAACATGACCTGGGATGAAAGGGCAGGTGGAGGGTTTCTGGCTGCAAAAGGCTTAGTTAGGAGGTCCGGAGGATTTGTGTATCATCCATCCTGAGAACAGCCACTTGCATGACCTTATACTGCTGATAGCTTGTGGAGGAATGTATCTGGGAAGGGAAATAATCAGCTCTTGATGCCAGTACAAGGAATTATTTGAAAGCTTTGGGATACTTTTTGAAGATAAGTTTGTTAGCAGTACTCACAAGGGCTTGTCAGCAGTAATCAGTTCTATATTTTAACCTGGACTTCATTTTGAGCAGTTTTTCTTCAATGCATGGAAGGCTACTTCAGCAGCTGCTGCTGTTACGTGAGAGGCTGCACAATTATTAGAGTGTTGTGACCACAGGGCCAGCAATTAATTTTTATGAATTGTTGGTTTCCAGACTATGGTCAAAGAAGGTTTGTTAGGATTTTGTTTTTTCCTGAGCTTCCCTGAACTGCAGATATTCTTCCTGACATGTAAAAAGTGAGTCAGATTTATAGACCTTTGATCTTGTTCTTATTTGGAGATGATGTTTTCTATTGTCTGCTAAAAATTGTATGCTGGATTTAGAGATTAACGACCATTGTAATAATCTGCAAATACTTAATCTTTTTGGTATTATCTAGTCTTCAACAAAACATGTTAAATCCCTTTGTTCTCTTTAGAAAATATTTTCTACAAGTTTCAACATTCCAAATTAGGAGAAATTTTATGGCCTCATGTTGGCTGAAGTCAAATGATGTGCTGGATTTAATCTAGCCATAGTTTTTCCAGAAGCACCTGTAAATTCTCCATGCCACTATTTTCTTCATTGTAAATATGAAATATTAACAGGAAAAATGTTTCTTATTAAAAAAAGAAAAAAATAACAACAAACTAACACTATAACATGATGTTTTTTTAAAGGTAATTCAGAGGATAGACAGTAGAGTCTTACCAAGTGTAATCATGATCATTTATTCCTGTGCTGCCTTTCTCCTTTTTTCCCCTGGTTGCATCAGTGCTACAAAGTCAGGATGATAGCAATCAAAAAATTCATTTTGGTTGAAAGATCTGTCTAGTGGGTTGTTTAGCCTGTCCTGCCGAAGTGTGATGGGATTGGCTGGCAGGAGATCATACAGCTTATATTTGATAGTCTGTTAAAAAAGAAAAAAAAAAGGAAAAAAAGGAAGAAAGACAGATGCGAAAAAAAATGTGTATGCCAAAATCCAGCGGGTGCCTCTTGGCAAACTTTTATAGACATTTTAGATCAGTAACAAGAAAAGGTAGGTAGCTACACCCCATTACTCCTTCCTAAACAGCCAGGTAATTACTTTTGGCATTTTGACAAGTGTTTGCTGGAGTGAAGGTCAAAGCTGTCAGCAGAGAAGATCTATGCTAATCTGCTGAGCTGGAGAAGACTCAGGTAGCTAATGTTTTGTAATTACAAGTTGTGGAAACCAGTTTTCACTGTAGTTTTGTGCTGAACATAACTGAACTTAATAATACAGAGGAATTTCACGTACCATAGTTTACAAAATTGGCTAAATGGATGCTTAGGAGTAAGCGCACAATATGAAACTGGAGTACTATGGAAAATGATATTTTAGTGCAAATTAAATACATTTCTATGCACATGTCTGTATGTGTGGTATTATATATACAGGCACATGCATATATGTATATATTATACCTGGATGTATCTGGCTTTACATGCACAGAGAGATGCATAATGCTAATATTTGTAATTTACATTGCAAACTTTAATCATAAGAAGAACATAAAAGAAAAAGAAAAGGAAAAATATATTTATTATACTGGAAAATTTTGCTGGAAGTCTTGAATGCAAAAATTCAATGCATGCATAAAGCTCCCGTCAATATCACTTCATCCAGCTATACGCTGTGAATAGATTCCTATGATGTATTTTAAACTGATAAAATAGTTCAGCAAAATGTAAGAAAATAAGAAAAAAAAAAGCCAAAATAAATCTATTAAAACAATGAATATATGAAAACAATGAAGATTTTTATTAAAAGTGCCTTTTGTTTTAAAATGTTGGCTACCTTTTCATGTCAGCATATTCCTGTTTGTATCAGACCAAACTAAAGATTACATTTCTCCTATGGAAAATGTGTGCATATATATTTATATAAAAGAAAGAAAGAGAGAAACAAAATTTTTCAGGGGAGCTCAAGGTGTTCAGCTATGCTCCTAAACCCCAGCTAGGACCTCAGATCTGCTGTGGTTTCACACATTTGTTCTCTCTGATTTTTCTTCTTGAATTGAAATACATAACTTAGGTATATGGTGACCATGAACTTCTTTCAGTGCCTGGAGAATCAATGCAAGATTTGAAAGAATAGTTGTTTTGGACAGACTGGTATGTACTGTGGAAATGCAGGTCAGGATTTGATGGCTTAATGCTAGGCCTAAACTTAGTAAGTTGCAGTGTTTCAGTGGTTGCAGCTGGAGCTGGAATCTCACAGTAGTAGCAGTAAAAAAGGGACACTTTTATTTTTGTTGGGTTGTTTTAACCTTCTTTAACTCTGCTGGGCAAACTATTAAACTGTCACCAACAAAGACCCACCAGGATGCAACACTGATGAAAATATTCCTCTAATTCTTTCTTACTTTCCATGCAATCTAGAACATGTATAATAATATTAATAATAATAATAAGCTTTAAATGTAGGTCTAAATAACAGTAAATCCATCTGAAACATAGACTTTAATCGAGGAAAAGATGTATTTTTTTTCTGGGTTCCCTGATTGGGTTTTTATAGAAGATGAAGTCTTTTTTCAATCATGTCATTGCAGAGAACCCAGAACACAGCTGATTTTGGAAAAAGACCAAAAAAAGTGCTTCCTTTTCCTGCTCCCCCACTCCACCCCATCCCTCCTTCTCTGAATGGATTTTGTGTATTATATTACTCTTTCTGACATTTCTTTCCTTGGCATTTTTCCTCTTCAGAGGAATCACCGCATATTCATTCTCTTCTCCCATTGCTATTTAACAACTTGAGGGTACATTCTCTACCCATGTGCAGTGATATAGCTGTGAAAATCACATTAACATTAATGGGAAATGTGCAGCTAAAATCAGCCACACTGGGTGTAGTTACTACCCTTGGCTGTCAAACGGATTGGCACGTTCAAACAGGAATTATTTCCACTTAAGAACTGAGAAGTCAACTGGGCTATTACATTATTTTATGTTAAATTAAAAGCATTTAAACATTAATTTTTTAATGTGTTTTATATTGAGAAATCCACCTGCTGTAGAACCTGTTATTTTATGTTACAACATAATGTTTTCTTAGTTAGGTGACATTTTAAGCAAGTAAGCTGTCTTTCACTTGGCAGCTCCCAGTACTCTACTTTCTATAAGCCTTAGGAAAATATGTTGACAATTATTATTTGATGGTAAGTTAATATTTTGTTAACTGTGAAGGGTCAGCTGCCCTTCTTAGGTTTTCTGATTTAAATACAGGTAATGGGGAACATTTGAAATGGTTTTCTCAGCCCTCCTGTGGTTTTGCTTTTCTCTTCTGGTCCATTTTCTTCTCACGTTATATCTGTAGATCTTTTTCCTGCTGGCAGCAGAGATCTTGTAGAATAACTAAACACCCAAAATCAGCAGAGTGGACAAAATTGAGTTAAAAGGTGGGATGTGTAGGAAGTCTAGGATATCAGAGGTACAAGTAGGTGTTTCCAGAAGCAAGAGTATGGATGAGGAAGTTGATCCTCTTCTCTTATTATTAAACTGGTGATGAGGCAGAGTTTGCATATTTATCAGCTGCATTTCCACATATTGCTTCAGTTTCTCTGATGGTCTTTGCCAGTGTGAATAAGAGCATCCATCTTTTATGTTATATTGGTTTCTTGGTGTGTTGCTTGTAGGTAAAGAGTATCAGAGAGTTTAAGAACTCTAATTTGTTATCTTCTGTTATACTGATATCTGTTATGCTGTAAGCAATCATAAATGTTAGAATTGGCAGATATTTATGTGTGGAGGCATATGTATCAAAATGAATTACAACTTGCCCTTAAGAGTTTTAAACAAACTTAGTGGAATATTGCCATACAGTTAAATAAATCTTTGCTTTAGACAGAAGGCAATAAGTATCTAAGACTTCTCATTCCAAAAGATGTTTACAACTTGGATTTCATCACTAGGAGATAGGAAAAAAAGTGTAAATGGAAGCTAAGGGGACAGAACAGTTAGTAGCAGCAGCTAGTCCACAGCAGCTTTTCACTATCACGTGTGTGCTTTAAAGTTAAAATTCTGGTACCCCTAGGAATAGGTTCAGTTTGGTTCTTAGCATGTATCTAGCAATGGCTATCAGCTTTTCACAGAATGTGCAGTTACTGCTGGTAAGCATCCTGCATGCCCCTGTTCCTCTTACGTATGAGCACATGCAATTCACACTAGCTCATTAAACCACTGTTAGTGGTCGGTATCCCAAGGAGTGAAGCTGAGTTTAGGATAGAGCCCTGCAGAGATGTGAAAGATATTGCTGATCAAGCTCTACATGCATCAAGGCAATTAAATGGGACATGTCATAAGCCAATCAAACTTTTTGTTAGTATGCTTGGCTAGTTCATCTTTTACCCTAATCCTGGCATTTCTTCTGAAAACATTGAAAGTAAAAACATGACATTCTAATTTCCTTTTTTAATAATATTATTATTTTAGTTTATGAATGATCTTGCTGCTTTGCAACATCTGCTCCATTTTGAATTTTTTTTTTTAAGGGCATAATTTCCCACATTTTAATAGAAGATATTTCTTTTTATCTGTAATTAAATCCATAACTTGTTATTCTCACAAGGTTATTATGGATTGTGACTTGAATGTTACAAAAAATTAATGACTTAAAGAGGCTCCTAATATCAATTTAGTGTAAGGATTTAATTTATTATTCATTAATTTTGTATTCATTGTAATAGCAGTAATCATTTTTAACTCGCTGGGTAGGTATGAGAATGTCAGGCATGCTACATTTCCATAGGAATTCAGTTCGTTAATCATCTTTAGCAAAACAAAATGCCATTCATACATTAATGCTGTCACTTTTTTCTCTTTAGAATTATATGCCTGTTATTTTACATAAATATCTTCATATGTATAAGCTGTGCTGGAATTTAAAAGTTTCAGTACACGTACAAGCTTCCTTGCCTGTCCTTATGGCAACAGACATTTTGCTGTCTTCAATCATGATAGCTTCACTCAATTTATGGCAGTATACAGGCTAATTTCAGATTTCATTTTAAAGAAAATCCTTTCAAATATTGTTGGTTTACATTGGCAAGATGTGTCAATTTTTTAATGCTGAAAAGCATTCAGTTCAGCCATACAGAATTCTAATTTGTATTTCAGCACTAATTTGTGTTCATCAGAACCTATTTAAAATGGGAATTAGTATTTTATATTAATTAGTATTATGTAATATTGTCCAGAATAGAACTACAATGGGGTTTTCCCATAAATCTCTCGGGTGCATCATTCCTAACTGTCCCATATTTCTGAGACTGCTTCTTATGACTACTTATGTTAAAAAGGAGTTAACTCAATGACTTAGAAAACAAGTTTTTCTTTAACATTGTGCCAACTAATTACAGTAGCTGCCTTGCAGCTCAGTGTTGAATTGGGATTGTCCTTCTGTGCATGGACCCAATCAGTCCTGCTCAGTATTATGTCAGTTAAATCAATTCTTTGTAATCAAATTTAAACATTAAGAGTGGATTTCATCTCCTCTAACTCAGGTGTATGTCTTTTAGGTACTTTAAGTGTAAGCCAGTCAACCTCAGCTCCCTTTACAATCAGTTCAGTGTAATAAGTGCTTCCAGAGGATAATTCATTTCATCCCATGAGAGGTATCTGTCTCATCTGTATCACCTGTATCTCATCAATCCCATACATGTCTATCACAGTTATGATTGGTGTCTAAGACAGGTCGTGTATATATCATTCCCTTGAGGATCCTGTTATTCTCCATTAACTACAACGGGAGTCTTGCTTAAATTCAGAGCCAGCCAAGATCTCCCAGTGAAAGCAAATCCCTTAGATCTCTCTCAAGCACCTGCAGAGCACATTTCAAAATTAATACGGGTGTAGAAATCGGTTACTGAGTTATGGGCAGCAGCTCTTGGAGCAAGGTATTTCTGCTTTCCCTTGTGCAAATTGACTGAACAGCATGGTTTAGTAGCAGTTTGAGCACTTCTAACTTTCTGCAGAGACTCAGTAAATCTTTGTAGCCTTCATCTATTAACAGATTTCTAATCTTGCTATTGCAAGATACAGTCAGGATGTACAGCAGTGGGTCTGCTTGAAACAATCATTGCTATTCCCTTCTAATTAATTCATTTCTTCCTTGGAAAGTCTACATCCCTCATGTTCATCTCTGCTAGAGGATTACCAACATCTTTTAGCATTGCCTTGCTGTTTGTTCAAATCATTACTTCACTACAATTTGGACTTGGTAAACCGAAAAAATAATTGTATTTGAGGAGTGAGGATAAGAGATTTTCAATGTGGAAGAGAGTATTTCAGCATACATAATTCTGTCACCCATGAAACTTACACCATTAGCCTCCCCATCATGCAATAAATGTCTTCTTTTTATGTGTGCCACTCCCTAATCAAATAACCCACTATGTTATAAACAATCTTTTAATTATGTTAAGAATAATGTGATTTTAGTTGTGTCATGAATGAAAATCTCAAGAAATCTCATTTTGGTCATATCTTAGCAGTTTTAAATGTCATTGCCTTTAAAAAATAAGGGAAAAGCCATATGCTCCTAAATCACAGATGCAGGTTTTGTCACTTTTACTCAATTTGATTTTCAATTTTTAAGTATTTTGTGGTGATTTTTCCCAACTTTAATAGGGAGAATGTTACATGCATTGTTGGTTTAACTGTGGCTGAATTGTTTCCCCATTATAGAGTCTGAAAGTCACTAGCTGAAAATTTTTACATTCTCTGAAAAAAGCACATGGTTTGACTTTTATGGCACTGAGCATTAATAGAAAAAATTACAGTGCTCCATTATCAAGTGAAAAATGTTTTTCTCTAACAAAAGTGGGGTTTTTGACACCCTCTTTTACATGCAGTAAGCTAAATCTTGATTGTGGATAAACAAAACATGATAACGTTTTAAACCACAGGATACACAATTTCACACTGCTTTGAAAAAAAGTCCCCTCTAGAAAATTCTCCGTCTGCTTCTTTTTCACAGCATATTTGAGTATTCATTTTGTCTTTCTAAGAGTAGATTTTTTTCTCTGAATAAACTAAACCAAAATCTCTTTATAAAAAGTATAATTCCTGACATATTTCAACATTTTTACAATACCTGATGGTACAGTCTCAGAGAAGATCAAATACAACTTTCTCTGAAACAGCTTGAATGAGACAAGTTACTATTTTTTTTTGCAGAATTGTCCATGTGACCACACCATCTCAAGTTTATAATGTACATGACTTGTCTCTAAACCAGTCATTGGCTATCAGGAAGTGTTTGGATACAATGATTGGTTGGGTTGGGTTGGGTTGCGTTGGGGTTTTTTGTTTGTTTGTTTGTTTGTTTGTTTTTTGTTACATGATATAATCAGAAGAGTTGTGCTCAAAGCAACTGCCAACCAAATCTGATTATTTGAGAATGTTTTCCTGTCTTTAGAATTCTGTCTCTTTCCATGGACTTGATCCTGAAGTATCTTATGGGAGGAAAGGAGGGGGAATTTCATCTGGTACTTGACTCAGAATGATAGATACTTAAATGTGGATGTATACATGTAAGTGCTTACATTTGACCTAATGATATGCAATCATTATAGTGATGGTGGGATTCATTTGCCTGATGGAGATATCTGAGGCCACTGGAGATGCTAAGAAACTTGCCTGGGACTTCACTTATGAGGGAGGTCCACATCCCTCTGGAGGCCAGGCAGCATAACCAACAGCACTTACAAGGGCAGTAGACAGTTAGCTTTGCTCCAGGTTTCATGTCAGTCTGCAGTCAGCAGAGCTGAGAGAGCTATTCAGCTGGACAAGAGTAGGTGTCCGATTCAGGGAAATCTGAATAGCCCTCTTAATTTTATTAGACTCTGCCTTTATTAACAACATTGGGAGCTTAGGCAACCAACTGATATGTAGGCATATCCATGCAAGCACTTAGGTTTAGATGTCTTATTTTGATTGCTGAATTCTACTCATAGCTTCTACTGAGTTTGATGGCCTAGCACTCTTAGTGCTTCTCAGTTCTAAGCACCAAAAGGACTAGCAATGATTGTTAAGCATATCTCTGGCTTAAATTTTCTGCAGAAGCTGTGAGATGCCCTTTAGATTGCAAGGTAGTCTTAAAGAAAAGTTGGGGAAATAAAGTTATTGTTATAATAAGAACTCTTCTATAGCTTTCTATTAATAAAACATCTGTAGTTGCTTGTTACTAGTGATAAATTTTCATAAAGGGATAGGCTTCACTTTTTTGAAAGTAAAAAAGAACAAAAACGTTTCCTACAAGTGATTTTTTTTCTGTGATCATCCAGTAGTTGTTTTTTGTACTTTTATTAAACATCTATACCTGACTTTCCAGCAAAGAAAAATAAATGGTTATGTAATCAAACTGAATTCATGAAAATAACAGTTTTCTCCTTTCTGTAACATTTGAAAATTTGACATCACTTATCACTGTCAGTATTATAACATCATCCCTTTGGCAGCAATTAGAGCTGTAACAATAAATTTCTGTTTTCAATTCCTTTTAGAACATTCACAATTCAGATTGCTATTAATACAAGCTGAAGGTCGTGATGTAAATTCAAACCTGTTAAAAAAGATTTCTTCACTTCTGGGATAAAAATTAAACTGCATTTTATTCTGCCAATGTTAGATCTGGCAAAGAAACTTTCTAAACTGCTGATTTTAGATACTGGAAAATTCAGAAATCTGTTGTAAATTTTTGATATATGAGAGTAACAGAACTAGCATACAGACTTAATAGCAAGTACTGATACATATCTATTATTTTAGATAAAATGAGGCCTGTTCTTTTTGTAATGTCAATAAAAAGATATCATTTCATTGTCCTGATATACATTGCTTCACTATTTCAACATCCTAAATTTATTTTGAAAAAAACCCTCAATCACCTTGCTTATTTCAGGGTCTTGAGTTAGTTAAGCTTTCTGTACTAGAACAGACAGAAGGTTGAGGCACTGCAATGGTAATAAGCATAAGCATTTTGTCTCAGCCTTGGGAGACACACCCAGGCTCTGCAGAAAATATCTCCATGATTCATATTATTCCTCCCATTGCTCTTCTGGTTTGTGTGAAATGGGAAGTAGATTATAGGGATCAGATTAATTGCAGGTTTATTTACATGTGGAACATCCTTATAGTTGAGGGTGAGGTGGCCTCTTGTTTTTCTGACACGCTCATTGGTATCCTGATCTGATTTTCCATTCAAGACATTGAAATGACTTGACTTCACCTGGAATTGTTGGAAACTGTCAAATGTATCTAGTCTTACATGAGTTTTTTGTCTTTTGCTCTTCAACTACTTGCTATTTTCCTGAAGTGTTAATTTCCTTTGGTCTGTGCTACAAATCACAGTACATATCTGTATAATCAGAGTTCCTGATTAATTTCTGTAGATGAAACCTCAGTCTCCTCTCAGGAATGCACTTGGGCAGGATGAAGATATAAATTCACTATCTGCCTCTGCCTCAGGGAGTATTGAGAGGAGATTCACAGCCTTTCCTCTAGATGCTATTACACTTTGCATTCACTGACCTGGAGTGCGTGAGAGCAGAAGGGAACACCATGCTGCAGCCTGTTATGTGGGCATTCGCCAGGAGCTGGGTGACTCACCTCCAAGTCCTTTCTTCATTGCATATTTAATGTAAGGCAACAGACTATTCATTTGAGAAAGAACTGAAACTGTGGTCTTTCCTTTGCTGGTAAAGGACAGCAACTACAACATTTACTTTGTGAGTCCAGTCTGTTATGACTGACTTCAATAATTTCTCCACTTTGGGGAGATTAACTTGATCTCTCTGACAACAGTGTCACAACTTCTACTGCTTTGTAATGTGTTCTAGCAAGAAAGCATCTTTAGAGGTTTTGGCTGTAACCACATCATCCATGCTTCACATGGGGTGCACTTCGCTTGTTTGTTTTTCAGTTGCAAGGGAGGTCAAAAAGTAATGAATAAATGTCAAGAAAGATCACTTATGAGAAGTGGATGCTCTGCATAATAAACATTAGCACGTGTTTAACAAAAAATTTCCTCCAGCAGAAGTCATTCCCATACTAATTTAATCCTGCTGTCTAAGATAATACAATCTCTTTGAAACAGTCTCGATTCTTAGTGCATAGGGACCTTTTCTGGATCAGAGGCCAAATTTCCATTACCTGATGAGCTAATCTGACGTGACAGCCTCATATGCAGATGGGGAATCTCTTGTCAATAGTTTCCTTCAGAGACAAAGAGAGACAAATGTCTATATTCATTCTCTCACTTCATGCATGAGTAACATTACCTTTCTCTCCCCCTTTCACTCTATTCAGGTAGTCATTGAGAATTTAAATATAAGCTTTTGTGTTTCCGAGGTAGCTTATGCATGCAAAGCTGTTTACAGAAGACTGGCATCCTCGCCTGTTTGTTTAAGTACAGTATGTATTTTGACATGTAAATTTACGTGAGGCATATTTAATCAGTCACAATGATATGCTAATTGGATTCTTGTATGAACTGCATGAAAACACCATTCAAGAAAAAAAAAATTATGAAGGGAACTTATTACCAGCTGAGACACTTTCTCCTCAGCATTGCATGTCACCAAAATGCACAAAAAATAAAAGTGATCGATTTTCAGGAGTTTTGTGGCCAATCCAGAAAAAAAAAAAAAAGTCTCTTTATCTGAAAGAGCATCCTGAAAGTTAGAAAACAGCAACTGAAATCCATAAATTAGAATGCCAAAAATCTCTGAAATGCCTTTGCAGGTTTTGGATGTTGTTCACTGACATAATTCGTGTTCTGATAAGGTTATAGGTTGATCTTGTCTCCAAAAGAGCAATGACATTTAGACTTCAGCTCTGTCTGCCCTGGGGATTTGCTCAAGTATAGGCTTTTTCTAATATATATTTTTATAAGCAAATCTTTTGTTCAGGTGCAAGTGGTTCACTCTCAAACAAAAGCAAAATATCCCAGTGTAAACCATATTGCAGGAGCACTCTCTCATTCCTGTCTGGTCATTTACCACTGATGCCTGAACTGCCCTAGTAATGAAATTATTAAAGCTGATAGTCTTATAGGGTTGGTTGTTTTTTTTTTTTTTTTTGTCCTTAATTTTCTCTGGGATCTGTTCTTTAGTGATCACATTGGACAATTTCTCATTCTTTCATTCTAATTTCTCTTTGGTGGATGGCTATGGTTAATGTATTTTCTAGCATACCACATTGGATGAGTAAGTTTAGCACAGAGGTTTCTTGAGTGGTTCACAACTTATTTCAAGGCTTCACTGAAAACACTCTTATTTTCTAGTTTTTCACTTAGTTTTTGGTAGCACAAGAAACAGACTCTTACAAACATAGGTAACGCCATAGGGTCTCCTAATTTACCAGATTTACCTTTGAAGAGAAAAATAAACCTTTTCCCTAAATTCAGTAAAATCAGGGAGACTTCAGAATTTGGATTTTTGCATCAGCCAGTATTTTTGCATTGCTCAGTGGACAATAGTAAAATATAGACATTCTGGCAGGAAGGAATCTTCTTTTCTCCACTGTTGGGTGCCCTAACTACTAAACTTGGAGAAAACATGATATCTGAAAATTCTTGTGGTTCCTCCTACATCCAGTCTTACATTCATATTTGTAAGTAATTTACGTATGTTGGATAAGACTTCAATATCTATTTCAGTTCAAGTGAGCATATATGCAGCCTTTGTAGTAATGACCCAGTTTTAATTAGAGGAATATTAGGAACAAGCTTTTCCTAAAAGAGAAGGAAGATAGTTTATATGTTTGTGCTTTTGTGGTCCAGGAAACCTAATCTGTTGTGCTGATTCAAGAATAAATGTTTATGTGTATGTTGTAATTGCTCATCATAAAATTTTAATTTTCTTGTTGTTGCCTGAATTTACTCTTTACCCATACATGTATTAGGAAAGTAAAAGCCTCTTTGAAATATAAAATAGGGAAGTAATCAGTTTAATTGTTTAAGATGAAGTATTTTAAAAGTCACCTAGTTAAGCTGATGTAAATTTCACCATAGACATAATTCTTCTCTTTATAGTAGTAGTTTTTTGTCTGAGTCAGACACACTGAGAGGACAATAATCATTTGGTGGTCTCCTCACAATCTTCCACACCCCAAACTCAGTTTGACACACATCTTTACCCAATGCCATTGATAGGACCTTAGTGAAGTCCCTAAGGTTTTCCTTGAAGTGGGAAAAACTTCTAACAGCTTACCTAAAGGATGCCTACAGGAAAGCTGGAAAGGGACTTTTTACAAGGGCATGTAGTCATAGAATGGGAGTAATGACTTTAAACTCTAAGACAGTGTATTTAGATTAAATGTCAGGAAGAAGTTCTTCTCTTCACTGTGAAGTTGATGAAGCACTGAAACAGGGTGCTCAGGCAGTCTGTGGCTGCCTCATCCCTTGAAGTGTTTGAGGTCTGTGCAACCTGATCCAGTGGAAGGTGTCCCTCACTATATAGCAGGGGCATCAGAACTTGAAGATCTTTAAGATTCCTTCCAACCCAAAACATTCTATGATTCAATGAAAAATAAAAGAAGGTGTAACACAGAGAGAAAGTTTCTGAGCTTTGATAAAGTTTGCAAAGGGCTGTGCAGTCCTCAGAGGAAAAGAGTTCTAAAGCAGAAACTGTGTAACATGCAGGGTGATGAAAAACACATCTCCAGTTGCACAGCTTCTTACTACCCACTAGTAATTGTCTTTTATTTCATATTCCTCACTGTCTGTGAGCAGCATTAGTAAATAGTTACAAATCTTCACTCACAGTAATCTCTATGGTATTGCTGTACTCTGTGTACCAACATTCTTAGGAGGCAGGAAAGTATGTGCTTCATCTGTGTGTCACAGAGTGTGGAGAAGGTTTTCTGCACAATTTAATATTTTGTGGTGAATATTCTGGATCTCCTTCAGCATAGGCAAAGGCAGAACATGGGTACATTTTTCCTTTTGAAACATGAAGATGCTTAAAGTACAGAAAACTGCACATCTCATGTGCATGTATAATGTATGGGAAATGTATTTTAATATTTGAATCTTACTGAGGCTTCCACAGTGGGATAATAGCACAAAATTGCTCAGGCTTCTATGTATCCAATATCCCTGCTTCAGCTTCCGTACATTTGTTGCCGGCTTGCGGTCTTATTAAAATCTCTGTGTGTACCGTTCTATAGTTTTCTGAATTGTAAATAGTATTTTGTAATGTTTCCTTTGGTGGATTGTGTCTAGATAAATGGCATTGATATGTAGCATAATCTTTTAATGATGTTTGATGTTCTTATTATTCTGTAAATCAATTATTAAGCTATATGTAATTATTCCTCTGCTTTGCTATTTTACTCTGCTAAGAAAAAGCTAAGCTTCGCCGTGTCCTTTTACCAAAGGCAATGATTCCCAATAGCTACATCTCCAAGGTAGGTCATAGGATGCACTCAGAGTGCTGTGATTTGCAGGCTCCAGGAATGCAGCACCATTTCCATTCCCTATGCATAGAGAAGGTCTATACTTGCTTTGTTTTCAGACTTCTTGCAAAACATATTGGCTGGCCCTATCAGAGAGGCTTTGCGTCTCCTGCTCTGGGCTGCCTCCTGTTTTCTGATGCTATGCTCAAGATTTCTGTGAAAGCTTCTTCTTTATGGGAAACTCACCAGATAATGTTTGAATCTATGGAACAACAGACACCATGGACAGGTGATACTTGTTCAAAAACATTGAAACAACTCTGCAGAATGAAGTAGCTGAGGCAAAGCCTCATCCTAACAGACTGAAAAATGGTAAGTTTAATACTAGTTTGTAGAAGGGGCCACAGAGAAGATTGACAGAAATGACACATCACTAAACTCAGTGTCTATATTGGATAAATCAGTATACATCATTCTAAGCATTAAATTAGTGAACACATGGGTGTGGATGGCGTATTAGGAATGGCTTAGCTTTTGAAAAAGAAAGTCCTGCCTCCCAAGTTCAGCCCTTGAATTCAGTCACAAGCGTCCCTAGGAAGGAGATGCTATTGATATCATTCCCATGGAGTTCCAAAAGACTTTCAACAATACCTCTCAACAAAGAAGCTAAGTTGCTCTGGGATAATAGGGAAGTCTTCACATGGATAAATAGTCAGTAAAAAGACACACAGCAGAGGGTAAGAATAAGTGTTCCATTTTCACAATGCAGAGATGTCACCAGCTGAATTCCACAGAGGTTTGTGCTCAACAGATTCATAAATGATGTTAAAACGACAGAATAGCTAGCTGAGGATTTTGAGATATTCAGAATACTCAAGACAAGTCCTGACTGCATAACATTGAAGAAGGACATATGAGTGACTGGGCAATAAATTAGCAGATGAAATTCAATTTTTATAAACATTATATGATATTTAGGGGTGAAAACCCCCTCGTTCCTAATGTACTGATGGACACTGAGCTAACTCTAAGTACTCAGGAATAACATTTGAGGTTATAATATATAGTTCTATGAAAATGCCAAATCAGTGCTCAATGGCAGTAATGAAAGCAAATTACATGTTAGGGAAGAAAAGAGAGAGAGAGAGAAAAAAAACAAAACAACAATCAAAACAAACAACCAAAACCAAACAAAAAGCATCATTATGTCATTGTTGCAAAACCATATTCTACCTGTGTCCCTAAAAGCATGAAGCTCTGCTCCCCTGCTCTCCAAAGGGTGTGTTATTATGGGCAAAAATATAGATAGGTATAACAAGAAAGATCAAATGTGTAGAACATCTGATGTACAGGGAAAGATTAAACAGAACAGGATTCTATTTAAGGTGGTATGGCTGACAGAAGAATGTAACAGAAGTCTGTAAAATCATGACTGGGGAAGCTGTGTAGAGTTTGAATATTTGTTGTCTTCAGAACAGGAGATAGAGGCCATCAATTTTTTTATGTTATGTATAACATACAGCCCTTCTAACGTTCTGTATACAATGTCCTCATTGCTAAGTACAGGGAAACAAGCTGTGAACAAGCAGAACTTCTTAGTGGCTTTGCAAAAAATGCACTGTCAAGCTGACAAAGTCCTTGCCAATGTTCGTTGTGAGTACTAAAGTTTATATGGATTAAAGAAAGCCTAAAGCACAAAGTAGTCTGAGGAAAAAATCATTAGTTTCTGAATCACAACATGCCACCTCTGCCTCAGAAATGCCCTGACTTACCTTCCAGCACTGTTCTGAAAACATTTCTCTCTCCCTTTCTGCAAAGGCTTCCCTTAAGTATTCAGGATTAGTCATTGTTGAAGACAGGGTTTTAAGCAAATTATTTGTGCTATCAATTGTGTCATCAGGTGGCAGACTTACAGTTATTCTGCCTTTTTAAGCTTTTTACTACTGGATTATTGCATTTAGGGCTCTGCATTTAAGGGATGTTTGCATTTGCAGCCTGATGTCACCGTAGCAATGTGGACTAATTAGTAAGCTCTTAAGTGCTCCCTACACAATAATGTTATCTTTAATACTGTTGCTCCTGATTTATTGCTACCTGAATTTATTTGAAATCAATGAAGTAACAATTGTAATAAAGTCTCCTTGAGGACATTTGTTTTTCTCCTTTGGTTTCAAAGGCTAAGATGTTACAGAGATGTGAATGTCAAAGCTACATCAAACAAAGTAGCCACAAGGCAGTTATATATTTCTAAGTCATCTGAGAAGCACATGTGGCAAAGAATATGTGCAGTGAACACATTGGAGTATAAACACCAGCAAGAAATGGAGAGGAAGGAATTTTGGAGCCTTTCAGTTTGTGCTGTCAGATGGGGGAGAATATTTGTCTTAGGAAACTTAACACAAAAATAGACATTAAAATTGTGCTGCTTTTCCTACTTAAGACAAATCATATGCTTTTCTTTTTTCCTTTCCTTTCCTTTCCTTTCCTTTTCCTTTCCTTTCCTTTCCTTTCCTTTCCTTTCCTTTCCTTTCCTTTCCTTTCCTTTCCTTTCCTTTCCTTTCCTTTCCTTTCCCTTTCCCTTTCCCTTTCCCTTTCCCTTTCCCTTTCCCTTTCCCTTTCCCTTTCCCTTTCCCTTTCCCTTTCCCTTTCCCTTTCCCTTTCCCTTTCCCTTTCCCTTTCCCTTTCCCTTTCCCTTTCCCTTTGCCTTTCCCTTTCCCTTTCCCTTTCCCTTTCCCTTTCCCTTTCCCTTTCCCTTTCCCTTTCCCTTTCCCTTTCCCTTTCCCTTTCCCTTCCCTTTCCCTTTCCCTTTCCCTTTCCCTTCCCCTTTCCCTTCCCCTTTCCCTTCCCCTTCCCCTTCCCCTTCCCTTTCCCTTCCCCTTTCCCTTCCCCTTTCCCTTCCCCTTCCCCTTTCCCTTCCCCTTCCCCTTTCCCTTCCCCTTCCCTTCCCCTTCCCCTTCCCCTTCCCCTTCCCCTTCCCCTTCCCCTTCCCCTTCCCTTTTCCTTTCTTTCTTCCCTCCCCTCCCCTTCCCCTTCCCCTCCCCTTCCCCCTCCCCTTCCCCCTCCCCTTCCCCCTCCCCTTCCCCCTCCCCTTCCCCCTCCCCTTCCCCCTCCCCTTCCCCCTCCCCTTCCCCTTCCCCTTCCCCTTCCCCTTCCCCTTCCCCTTCCCCTTCCCCTTCCCCTTCCCCTTCCCCTTCCCCTTCCCCTTCCCCTTCCCCTTCCCCTTCCCCTTCCCCTTCCCCTTCCCCTTCCCCCTACTCCCCTCCTCTCCTCTCCTCTCCTCTCCCCTCCTCTTTTTTTCTTTTCCTTTTTTTCATGGAAAGTATCATATGTTGAAGAAAAAGTAGAATAAATTGATATTTGGATTTATGTTTTTCATGCGTGTATTTCCTGTGCATGACAATTCCATTTACTTCTCTTTAAGGATGGTGAGGCTTGCTGAATATATCAACCCCAGTCTACATAAATCAAAAGTTCTTTAGGGCCATATGAAGTGTTTGATTTAATTGGACTATCACCTAAGTTATTTAGAGAGAGATGAAATGACAACTGAAAGCAACTGGATATTGGTCAAAGGGGTAATTAAAAGCCCAAGGCGTAACTAGAGTTTTGTGACTCCAGAACTGTGGCTCTTAGTTGCTACAATTTTTTTTTTAATAATATTGAGATTTAGAATAGAATTACTGATAATAATTTTGTTAATACTTGATCTAGTCCATCACAAAATTGTCGCAATTCTGGTTTGATGCATACAGCTACTACAAATTTGAGAGTATGGGTGAAAAGTATTTTTTTCAAACGTCTTTCCTAATTTAAAAAGTACAGAAAGACCACCAAATGTCATTTTATGCAGGAAAGCAAATTTTGTCCTGAAATCTTAGGAAGAATACTCCTTCTGGACTCTATTGTCTGAGTGGTAGGCAAAGAGATCACCTCGCTCCTCAACGCTAAAATATACAACTTACTTTGGCACCACCTTAAGGGTGCAGACTACAATTCCACAGGCAGTGGAAAGGTTGCCTTAAAGCTGCTGAGGAAAAGCCACAGAGGCTTCAACGTAACATGAAGTTATGTGCTATTTTAACTTGCTGAAAGAAGTCACAAGCACACAGAAAATGTTCTATAAAATCAGGAGCGCCAGAGTTCATGTCTGGGGACTTCCCATAATGAAGGCTGACTATTTCTTTAGACTCTAGAGATGTGTGATTTATGTTTGCATGAATCAGTGTACCAGCTGTAATTATTAATAGTATTTAGTATTCAAGCTTGAAGTGGAGTATACATGGATGTAAGAGAGAGTTTAATTAAGTATGATAAATATTAATTCGGGGGACAGAACATAACAGTGAGCATTCTTGTATAGTAAACACTATAAATCTTAGTTCAGTTTCTGCTTTTAAATGGAGAACTTTTGGGGTGTATTAACTGATTTTATTTTTTCTTATCTTGGGTAAAATACAAAGAAAATACCACTTGAAGTGTTTGAGGGCCACATCTCTAAAAAGTATATATCTGGGAGGCACAGCCATGCCTAGGCTCCCTTTTTCTGAGAAGGAGCAAGCCAGATCTTTCAAGTTTCATTCTTAAGGCTTACCATAAGCAGAATTGTCCTGTCTAACCTGACCTTCACATTTTGTTCCTCTGTTGGTTCATTTTGTATGTTAATTCTTGTCCAGACATGGATTAGGCTTTTGGGAAGATCTTCAAGACCCCAGAATTTAAACTAGTTTTTTCATATAGTAAATTAGGAGGATGATCTCTTTATCTAGATCTCAGACTGAGGGAAGACTCCCCAGAGAAAAACTTAGAGCATCTTAGTTACAGTGCAACTCTGAATCACCCTGTGTAGAAAGTTCATCCTTTCCACTCTCTTGCAGAGGTCTTTAGAAAATTAGCCTGTTCATATGGACATTTTAAGTAGGATGCCTAAATTTAATGACATGTCCAGCAGTGAACTGCAGATTGGTAAGACATGAGACAGCAGTTATTTTCTTCTTTGGAACCTGTTTTTTGCTAAAAGAGTCTCAAAACTGTTAGCATCCATTGGCTAATGTTATACAAGAAAATCTGAGGTCTTCATATTGTTTCCAACAGATGCATTCACATCCCTGCAACCTTTAATATGATGCTGGCATTGCTATCAAACTTAGGGCCATTAACCTGAGTGTGCTTTTAGCCCGTATGTGACAGTTACAGAAGCACCTCAGCAGTGCAACACAGAATTTTGTGCTGCCCCTGCCTGGAATTCTTCTCTTCAGTGGTATTTAAATCCTAAGTCTTTGTAAAAGTAATCAACGAATAGACTTGTAAAACTTCCCCCCCACCCCCCCCCTTTTTTTTTAAATATAAAGCTCCTCTGCTTGTATTAATGCAATATTTCCTGAGTGCTAAAACTGGAAAGCTGCACATTCCCAGTGGTATTGTGTTGTGACTGGGAACCTGATGTTCCTTCCTTTCATTTAGTTTTAAATTAGAGGTAATGTGAGCCAGTTTATGTAAAAATGTTTTAATTAACTAAGACCCAGATGCAGCATCTGAGTCTAGAAGTTCTAGTGGAATTTAAAAAAAAAAAAAAAAAAAAGAAAAGCCTAGGGTGTAGTCCTCTAAACAGCAGGTGATTTAGAGCTATCTACATTCCTCCAGTGTAATTCAGGTTCGTCCACTAGTTGCTGCCTTGCTGCCGTTTTGTTTTGTTTTCCTTAGTTTTCCTTACAGTAAGTTATGCTGGGCCATGATATAAGGATGCTAGCATTTCAGTTTGAAACCATGGCAACTAGAAGTGGTTATTTGCATGTTTGCACGACAATGTGATTGTGTTATATCTGGAGATAATGGACATATACATAGTGGAACTGCTCTCTGCCTAAATCTATAAAGTGGGATGGAGAATGGGGAGAGGGAACACCTCTGTTGCTGCAGGAATTGTGTGAGAAACGAAGTTATTTTTTCCCCTTGGGTGAATTGGAAGGTCAAGAAACCTATAAACGTGCATGAGGTCACCTTTTGATTCAATATACTCAAATATTGAAGTCAACAATGGCTTCCAGGGACATCATCAGGAAGTAGAACACTCCTCAGACTCTTCTTCCTCTGAATTCCTGTGTCCTCACACAAGAAAGTGTCAATAGAAAGTGTTTCCTACTATCAATATAGTTTTCTGCTAAAGTGATTGCTGGAGGATATTTGAAGAGAAAATCAAGTAATTGAATAAGAAACTGAGTTTTTGTTTCAATTTTAAGAGCAGGTTTCAAACCACCCCTGGCTCAAGCATTGCTAACTTTGCCTCCAAAGTATAATGGAAGCTGTACTAGGTGACTGCTTCGATTAATTCATGCTAGTCTGGCATATATTTGGCATAAGACTGCAGAGTGACCTTCAGCAGATGAAGTCAGCCTTCCCAAATAGGAACCAGTAACTCTCACGGCAGCAGTGAATCTCTCTGTCATGAATTCTAAAGACGAATAGCAGGAGCAGGGTATGATTTTTTTTTTCTCATTAATGGTGGAACAAACAGAAAAAGGTCCCTTGAAAGTTAAAGCTTAGCTACTGCAGAGTGTCCTCATGTATTATGAGTGAGAAACAAAGGAAACTGCGAAACTTCAAAGCTTCCTGTGGCATTCAGAGCTTTCCATCTTCAAAGCACCTCTCTCTTTTGTAGTTCTGCTCTGGGTTTAATTAATACATTTTAAATATTGTTACTGTAAACAGCGTCATCTTTGTTTTCCACCCAGTTCCTTTTCAGAGTAATTTAAATTATTTTATGAAGCTATCTGTCATCTTTATTTAGTGCCTCTTAACCTCTTTTCTTTTACAAATCTGTAGTCACCTCCAGTTGAGATTAAAACAACACTGGAAAGGGGTGTATGTGCATGTGAAGCAGTCCAAAGCCAAAAAAAGTGGCTTTGCTTTCCTTTTATCTACATTCTTTAAAATAAAAATAGGCATAATCCTCTCAGTTCATGCATTAGCAATATTTTAATATTTTAAGATAGAAAAGGGAGATTTAGAAGTTATAATGTATCCTTTCTTCCTTTAGAAAGTTAATTCTAGACAAGTGCATGAGAAAAAAAAATGTGTGAAAATTACACATCTGCATACTTGGAGCCTTACTTTTTTGTTCCTGCTGACATTAAATTTTTTTACATGTATTTTTGGGATGTGGAGATGGAGGAGAAAGAGAAGAGAGGTAGACTAAAGAAAGTATAACATTTTGCATTATTAAGTTATTTTTGTCAGTGGAAACTTAAGAAGTTTTACCTATTAAAATCATATATTTCTACCCTTCAAATAATATTTTTGTTCTTTTTTTTAATGTTCATTGATGAGAAAAGGTAGAATGTAATACTGAGGAAATTTCATTGTGTTTGTTAGTTGAATTACTGCCTTGTAGATAACACTGCTTAATTGTATAATCGAAATGGAATAATTGTTTTACAGAAATATCACAGTACTAGGCATTTGAATATTTTTTCCATGCTTAGTTCACTAACAATTGAAAGAAGAGGGGGAAATAACTAGTGAGGTAATTTGAAGAATAACATAAATGTGTTTTTTCAGCTCTGGTAAATGATATGAATGCAATTCTGCTCTCAGGATCAGAAGTCTCAGTTCCTGATCTTATCCCTGTCCCCAGTCACTCAGTTGAGACCATGCCACACTTGAGGCAGAGAGGAGGCATTTTTAATGCCTGTGCAGCATAATTTGTCTCTCAGCTTTCCAAAACCTAATTCTTCCTGCCCTCCAGAATGTAAAAGAATGGGTGTGAGAGGGCACTGAAGCTAATGAAAGCTTTCCTTGTGACATTGCTGGCCCTCAGATCAGGCTTAAAGCACACAGTGATTGCTGCTACCTTTAATTCCATTTTAAGTCCTCTTCAAATTATGAAAATCATCATCTCTTTCCTCTCCTATCTGAGTATCCACTATTATGGCATTATGGCCCCAATGCATGTAAACAGAATGTTCCTCAGTGCCTGGAAAGGTGCAGGATCAAATTCTAAACTCTCATTGCTGATACAGGCTTACTGTTGTCTTCCCATGGCAGTAAATTTGTATAGTATTAATACTTGTAAAGTTGGGAGGTGTTTATGTTTTCCAAAATCCAGACACTTGTATCTTGACTGTCTGTGTTTGTACATGCCTGTAGACAGTGAATTTTCAATTTATGTCAGCATTGCTGCAAAGAATGAAAGAAACACATGCTGAAAATACACAATGTGTACATATACAACCACCAGTCATTGTTTACCAGACTTGTGTCAGGCAAACTCATATTAGCCCTCCCTGCTCCTGCAATGTTTTAGAGAAGATATAAATGGATACTACAAACTCAACATATTTCTATTACTAATGGAAAATAGAATAACACATGTATTCTAAGATGGGCTTGATTTGTGAATGTCATTTATTCACAATTTGATTGCTCTTCTTTCTAGATACACAGCATCTGTTTTGTATTCATCTCTTGCATCTTATTGCAAGTTTCATGGAGGCCTTCTTCAGCCCTTCTATTTTAATTCTTCTAAGTTAAGCTTCTTTTCCACTCTTTTATTATTTAAATATACTCTACAATTGTGATGGGTACTTTATTTTCCTACTTTCTTTCTCTTATCTTAAAAATCTTTTTTCTTGTAAATCTTTTTCACTTTATTTCTATTTTTGTCTAATTTTCTGGTTTTCCCACTCCCTATTTTTGCTGATATTTTCTGACCGTCCCTTTCTCGTAATCCGTTTTTCTTTATCTTTCCTTCTACTTCCCTGTCTCTTTATGACCCTTCTCCTCACTCTTTCCTCTCTTTGGATCTTGTTGTTTTTGCTGCCTGTCATTCACAATACTGCAGTAACATAACAAGAAGGTCCCCTGAGACTCCATGAAAAATCCTGTGAGCGCAGCTGTTCTATGATGTTTTCAGCAGGAAAAGTGCACAGAAAAGACTGGCTGGACCTTGTCCCCAAATTATGATGCCTATGAACTGTCACTTGCAGTTATTTTTCAAGGTCTAAAAATGGGAAGGAATGTTCTTCCAGTCCTGGCTTGCTCATCCCCCTAAGAGATTAGTGCTTAAAGCACTATGTTCAGAAATACTCTCCTAGTAAATTTTTGCAAAGATCTGGTTTGGGGTTATTTGTGTGTGTGTGGCAGGGGGTACATTTGTTTGGTATATTTTCAAACCAAATGTGCTTTAAATCATATTTAAATAATAAAATACAGCTTCTCTTAAATTTTGGATGCCATTTTGAAGTTTTGCTTGGTATCGATTCATTAGCTCAAGGGATTTCTAAATTAGAAATGGAGAAAAGAAGCCACTGTAGCAATATGTTTTGTATGCAGTTCTATTTGTACACTTCTATGTGGCCCTGTTGTAGTACACAAGTTTGGTAAGAGTTCAAAATATGGTACTTTAAACAGCAAACTGTATTCAGAGTATTTTTCTAGCCGCATCTGACACACTCAGCTTTTTTTTCATGATCATTTCTGCATGCATAAAAGTCACTCATAAAATATTGCACAACTTGATATAATTTCATTTTTAAATACAAATTCTGGCCCCAAAAGGACGTGGTGATCTATAGGAGTTTTCTAAGGAACTAGGGCTATACTGAAAAAATTGCATTTGTTTCAGTTGTTGAGTTTTGAGTCTAGGAACTGTTCTACATTTGTCACAGTTAAAGACATGACAGAAAAGTGTGGAAATAGAAATAAAACCAAAACTTTGGGAATTTAAACTATGCTGCTAATGTACTTGTTATATGATGTCTTGTGACCTCTCCATTCTTTCCTACCTTTGTTAATTGAGTAACTCTTCCTTGAATTCTTCTTTTGCCTTTGCATTCATTACTCTGTGAATTTTAATTTGTTTCAGACTTAGAGAAATTTCCAATTATTTGTCTCAAATCAATCATTTCATCTTCTTAGATATTAGAATCAGTTGACTTTCATGATAAATTTCTCTAGTGTGACTGTTTGGGAGCCAAGCAGCTACTTGGAAAACTCATGTTTTCCATTGGTTTTCACAACGCAGTAGTTTTTCCAGGTATATTATTCAAGCTGGAAAAAAAAAAATCACTGCTAAAAGCCATTTTTTTGGTAGCTACAAGAACAAATGTCATATCATCTATGTCTCTTTGGTTCAGAAGTAATTTGATGTACCTGTATTGAACCCAGTGATACTGATTCTATAATTTTATCTAAATAGGCACTAACTTCAGATGAAACTATGAAAGCTAAATAATGCATACACATCAGAAAGCACACTATGCCCTTTCTATCTTCCCCAGCCCTCTGGTTTCTATCTAAATCAATATCTGCGTACTGCTGTGATGGCTCACAGCACGACGTACATTTGGCATACTGAAACTGTTACATGCGTTAAAGCAATACAGGATCTTTTGGAAAGGCACTTTCCCCCTCAAAATGCTACTGGCAATGAAGCTCCATACAAATGGTCAATAACAGCCAATTGCCTCTGTTACAGAAGTCACTGAAATGGAAATGTAACCCATACAACAGAAATTAAGCAGAGAGGAAATTTTTATTCTGGATCCATAGGAGACTTTGTTTCACTAATCTACTAAGCTTAAATTTGGTGATACATGCTTTCATTTAGATTTGCTTTCTGGTCTTTAGCTTTCTTATTATATTAATATTTTTTTCACAATATACTGCATACCTTCTAGAAACAAATGGACTTGATCTGCTGAATTATTTTATTCCTTGGCTTTTGGGTTTGTTTTTTTTTTTGGTTGGTTGGTTTGGTTTTGTGTTTGTTTTGTTTTTTTTCCATTTTGATAATATATTTGAGAAATATCCCTATCTACAGCAGCAATTTAAATTTAAGCCATCATTAAAGGTGTAGTTACAGATCCATTCCTTTACCCTACAGGACTCATGGAAATATACGTGAGAAAAATTTGCATTGTATTCAGTAATAAAAATGAAAACAGGGAAATAAAATATAATGACTGGTGTCATGTCTTACAAGATGCTGCAATAGAAATATTAGCCAGTGTCTGAAGTTCAGGGATCAATGAGGGCTTCCTTATTGTGGTATGTAGTTGTTTATTTCAGCTGGGGCTGAAAATGTGTGGGAGATAGAACAAGCCTGAAAACAGCCCCTCTGGCAAAATATGATAGTTGATTAAATGCTTCCTAGGTAGCAGCTTTGTAAAAGGTAAAATAGGTTTGTTTCCACTTTTTTAAATGTTCCTGGGGTAGATCAACAGGTATCTATTAAATCTTATGGTGTTTCTGAATCAGTGACTCAACTGTCATGATATTTCTCTACTTTTAAAAGATATGAGGTTTTTGTATATAACTTCAGGTTCCAGATTTAAACTTGTGAATTAGAACAACCTGGTTTCTATGATGCAATAACCTGTCCTGGCTATTCAAAATGCATCCTGGTCTGACTATATCTTGAAGAGAACAAGTTTCATCTTTTGACCTTGGCTGCATCCGGGGTGCAGCTCCAGAGCTCTGGGAACATACAATTTTCTTCTGCTCGAATTTCCCTGGGGAAAGCAGAGATCCCCACTTCTACCCAGCTGGGATATAGTGGAACATGTAAGGGAAGGTGAATAATGCTTTTGTCAGTATGCATTTCTCCCTGAATTCTAGAAAATACTAGGAAACGTCAAACTTCAGACAATTTGTGCTTACTCTAGGCTAGTGAAACTGGAGGTTAGTCTTTGTTATAGTTTTGAAAAGAAAATTGAGGTCTATGAGTCTAAAGATAGAAATGTCTTAAACTTTCTGCTTGTAATTTGTGCTCACAAAGTGAAGGTATTTTTGTGTCGTATACAAAGGTCAATCGATACACAAAATGTAGCATACATGTCTTTTGTTTCTGCTTTCAAAATCTCAAGACCATTGTTAGAAAATACATTTACAACTCTTGAGCAACCACTCTAGCAATCTTAACTGTACACTATGCTGTTATTTGAGAAGGTATCTTTGAAAAGAATGAGAAAAAAGAAAGAAAATGGTGCAAGGGAATTGTTTGGCCTTTTGGCTTTCTTTTTAGTTTCTGCTTCTGCTTTTAGTATGTTATTTAAACATTATGCATTTCCATTCTCTTGTTCTACTGCCATTACTAATTTTTCATTGATAGCTTTGGGGAGACTAGAATGAAAAAACTGTTGTTCATTTGTGTAATTAACATTGCAGATTGCTGGTGAGAGTAGTTCTGAATCTGCAGTAAGAATTCTCAACTTATGTGGTACATTTTGCACTTCTAAGTCCAAAAGGTGATATGCCTGCAGATTCAATAGCTACAATTATATTCAACCAATGTATTTTAACTGAATCTCTTATAAATTACATTAAAACATCTAAAGAAACCTTCCAAAATTTTGTCAAAACTGTTCAGTGCAAATGTAAACCTTCAATACCCGCACCAGAACAATTACATTTCCAACTTGATGACTGATTTTATCTCTGGTCCCTGTTCCAAAGCCTAGTTTATTTTGCCTTTGTTATCTTACCTGTTTGTTTCAGCCCAGTGAACTCCTCTGTTCATGGTAAATCCACACAATCCAATCTTGGTGTGTTCTCTTCTGGTGAAAGTCAGTTTGCTCCTAAGTTTTCATGTTCACATGGATGTCTTAGCTGGTTTCAGCACCACAACACTTTGCATACAGTTTTATATACCTAGATGACAAATTAATGTCACACTCGAAAGTGTTTCTGCCTTTCAGTCTTTTGCTAAATTACATAGTTTTCATGTATCATGCATATCAGCTTACTTTTGAGTTGATAACTGTACCATTTGGAGTAATGAAAGGTATAATACAGGTTTAAGGACACAGATTAAGGGATAATCTTGCATCTCCTCTTTTCATTTACTTTTAACCCACAAGTGAAAATGTTCTTTTTCTCTCATTTCTGAGAGAAATAAAGCTGTTCTATCCAGTGGGTGAGCATTGTAAACTCTACTTGTGGAAGCCTTGCAGGCATAAACCAAAGCTTTATTTTCTTGTGTTACTTTACGTTGGTGGAGGAGATTATTTTGGAAATTTAAGGAACACTTTACTGCTTTGTATTGTAAATTATACTATTCAGACTCATCCTGGACTGTAATTTTACTCTCTGTGGAGTTCTCAATAACCTGTAGAGAAAGAACTGACTTTTTTCACACTAGGATTATGAGAATTCTTCAGAGATACAAGTGGTTCACGTATATACAAAATACCATGGGTGGATCAGATTAAAAATCCAAGCGCTTCCTGATTCAAAAAATGTTTCTCAAAATACACAGTCTTCAGCTTCTCTTTGCAATTTGAAGTCCAGTAGTTTTTTTGCAGGAGTCACATAATGCATTGAATTCATTACTCCGATACATATTGGACATAATCTCATAATTTTTTTTTTACTCCATATAGATCAGAATTTAGGAAAAGCAAAGGCAGAATGGGTTTCATTCTGGGCCAGTAGAGTGTCTAGGCATTTCACTTACCAGGTTTATCATGATTATATTGTGCTATATTTTGTAACCTTATGAGACTAAAACCCCTAGAGCTACCGTAGCATCTGGACTTTGAGTCAAGAGCAGTTATGTCAGCTGTGTGTAGAAGTCTACTGAAACTGTCTGGGTTAGTAGGACAGGTAGGGTACTACTGACTCATATTGATGTGGCTTCAGCTCTGTGATACTTGCATTTCAAACGTTTGTTGGCAAAATGACAGTGAGGTTTCTTCCCATACAATTTCCATCCAAACTTCAGTGATTTTATTGGCTGTGGCTTGCAGAATGCCACGTTCATTTCGTCATTCATCTCTCTGCAAACTGTGCTTATTTTTAGTGCTGTGGTCACCATGGTTCCCTGGGAGGGAGAAAACATTTCTACATAATAATAATTGTTTTGAGAAATTCCCTGTGAACGTAGTAACGATTGTCATCTGTGATATCACATCTTAAAAGTAGCAACACTAAGTAGAAAATAATGAAAAATCAACAGTTCCAATTTCCAGTATACTCAGAGTGCACTTTCTGCTGCCACTTGTGTATGAGCCTGCTTTAGTATGATGGGATTGCAAACTCTGGAGCAAGACAAAGATGTGTTAGTGTTCCAGCAATAGAAAATAATGGTGTTATTTGATTTTTTTATCCAGTGTCCCAGGTATTATTGTAGACATGCCCTTCTCAGACTTCTTTAGGAGGATGGGACATACCTTCCTAAATTGAGTCACTAAGGTGAATTATTTTCTGGTTTTGAATCCTTTCTGACTCCTGTAAAAGCCCAGCTAACTCATATCAAGAACTAGGAGCACTGTATCTCCAGCCAGGTGGAGAATCCAGGTATGTTTGAGGATAATCAACCTTTCCCAGTTACTATTTTAATGATTTTCATGTTTTCATTTTCTCTCTCTTCCTTGTTTTGTTCTTTTTTAAAAATATAAAATAGTCTGTAAGGACGAGATCATTCATTCTTCTCTGTGTTTGTTGAGCATAACTATATTCTGAATGTGGTTATTTCTACATTATAATTTTCAGTGGTGGGATTTCTGTGGGTCTTTTTTGAAGTGCAGAACAACATTTTCATATTTGCAAAATAAAACAAATGCAAAAAAAAAAAAAAGGCAACAAAAACATGTCTGAGGAAAGGATCTGTTAGAAAGTTTCCCTGTTTTAATCTCAGGGATCTTCTGGTTTAAGTTGTTTGCTTGAGTTTATTACCCTGAGCATATCAATTCTTCCCATCTGGTCAACTGATCACTGGGAAGTATCCCGCATCTCACTTAGTATAACCATAAACCAGTAATTTGTAATACTTGCTTTATGTTGTACCATTTATAGGTGCCTTCTGTTGCCAGGTAGTCTTATTCAAAAGTGGTGGCTTTCCTTAGGGCATGCTTCTGGGCTGTTTGTCAAGAAATAATTTTGAAGTGGTGCTTCTTTCTCAAGAATCAGAGGATTTGTTTTGCATCTATCTATGAGTTCAGGGACACAAGGCAGATCATAATTTTGTTGTTCATTGTGAAGCTATCTTTTTTCCTAATAGCCTTCACACTTCTAACAATTTCCAGCAATCTGATAGCTCGTTTGCAGAGATAATCAGTCAGATTTTCCATAGCTTTACAATCTTCAATAGCAATTGTGTTTTGTTATTCCTGGATCATTATCTTGATTACTTTAATTTCTCTCTTTCTCTTTAAGCCCAAGATCCAAGGTCTTCAAATTTATACATTGCAAATTGAAACTGAAATCATTTCTGTCCACTTTTGAATAGCTACTAAGTTCTTGCAAAGAAGATTTTACAAATCTGTATCATTTAACATTATGGACAATGCAGTTGAACAGGCCTGCAGTAAATTCCTGATTAGAAGAAAACTCTTAAGGGGATTCAATCCTTTAGCTCTCAAAGGTGTATATGCCAGTGATATTGGATGGCTTTAGCATCCTATGAATCAACCCAAGAATATGAAAAGCTCGAGTAAACAAATACACAAAAGAAGGGAGAGAAGTGTGTCATATAGATGCAGTTCATTTCTGACTTGACCCCTCTGTCTTCCAAAGCACATCAAAACTCATCCCTTCTAATAAGCATTTTATCAAGCCTGACAGGGTTTCTCTTGTCTTAATGCTACACCAACCTGGGCTAAGCACACTCTGGCAGCAGTTGTGACTCAAATTTGTATTTTGTCTTTTGCTGGAAAATAGATGATTGATTGCCAGTGCAGTTCAGAAACACATGGGCCATTCAATCCTGGCTAGCTGTCTTCATGCACTTTCTACAATTGTCACTGTTTCCCTCAGTTCTTATTATAGAGCAAATCATTCCCTTGCCCCTCATCCTGCTGTGCATTCAAGGTTCCCAGCTGTCCTCATTTTCTCTATTCTTTTAGGAAAATCTCTTCAAGAATCTGCTCTTCAATGCCTTTTCCTAATTTTCTGTGGTTGTAGGATGTCTTGTAGTGCAAACCCACATGGGATATGGTCGTTTGCATTATTCAACCCTATTATCTTGTTACTTTAAGCCATGCCACTTTCAATTGAAGTTGTCTAGTGTAATACTCTAGTTGTGGTTATTCTTTGTAGCATTTACTTTGATCATCTTCTCTAAGTGCAGCATTTGAAAACCCTCTCTGCCTGATGCTTTCCTTCTTTTTCTAAGTGTCATGTACATATGATTGCTGACCACAAAATACATTAGTTTAGCAAATATTTATACTCTCCAAATGTTTGTTGTGCTGCATGCTTTGTCTTCTAAAGACAAAGGTAGAGGCATAAAGATAATTTAATAACAAACTAATTGATGACAGGAGATTTAATATCTGTTTCTAATTTAATGACTAACACAATTAAGGAAAAAAGGCAAGGAAGGGAAAAGATCATGCTTCTTTTGTCATAAAGATTCAACAAGGAATTGATCAAAGATTCTAGAGAACACTGGGTCTATGGGTCCTAAAAGTACATGGTCTTTATCACGCCTGAAGATATCTGATCCTGCTTACTCAATTAGTCCCTAGGACCTTGTTCTGTTTGTCATCACTGTTTAATTTATCACAGGAAACAATTGGATGAGTATACTCAAGGTATTTCATACTTCCAAATGGACAAGATAGTGGTAGTGTTAGTGGCAGTGTTTAGTATTAGGGTTAGTTGTTATGTCTAAATATTCAGAAGATGCATATCAGAAAAGTGATTTCATGGTTTTATCGAATTATTAAACTTCAGTGTCTCATTTGCAGAAGAAAAGGTAGAAAATTAATTTATGTTGTCTTTTTTTCATACTGAGAAATATTTGAGGAAAAAGTAAAATTAAAGCAAACAATTCCCTGTTTCTAGGTACTGCCATACCATGAAAAATTTTATTGAAGGATTTCATTTAACTACTTTTCTAAGTGTTCCTTGTTAAGAACTCACCTAACTGAAGTGAATTACCCTTGGAGAAATAAGGCCTAACTCATGAGGAGGTCTAGATACAAAAATCTATTTGCCTACCCTTTCCTATGCTGAATTAGCATCCTTAAAAATAAATAATATTTTAATTTTTATTTTTAAAAGATACTGCACACTTGGATCAGTTAGATGTAAGGTTTGTAAAGTATCTAGTAAACCTCTCCATAAATATACATTATTGATCCAACCATTTTCTGTCCTCACCCCCAATTTGCCTTTGGACTGATTCACTCAGAAAACTTCCTGCTCATTGACACCTTTACCAATGTCTATTACTGGAGGAGAATTTTCATTTGAGTGGAATAGATTATATTCTTTTTTTTTGTGGAAAATTGGATATTTGTTTGGTATTTGTTAATGATAAGTTGATTGTTTTCCTTGTTTTCTATATCAAATTTCCTTGATTCCTTATGTCCCCCAAAATTCAGAGGGGTGTACTAAGGTCTGCATTTTCTTTTGCTGTAAAAATTTATGGGCTATTTTAATACAGATTAGTGGAAGTGCAATACCAAAGCACTGTAGGTGGTAAAACCCAGTTATCATTTGTATGATTAGTTTCACCTTGTAGCCATGTCTCAGAAAAATGCAATTAACAGTTTCATATTCAGCATAGCTGGCTTTTATTCCTGCTGCATGGTGTGCAACATTTGCATCATAAAAAAGCCCCTAATTGGTAAACACAGCCTTGCCAGATTCTCTGCAATTCACCCAATTCTCGTAACGTTAATTGGCTCAGCTTCAACACACATTGGATGGGTTTTCAAAGGCAGCCGCAGATTAGAGAGCTTGCAAGCACTTGTGTTTCACAGTACTGACTCCAAGGAGACTGAGGGAGGAAAAAAAAATATTTTAAATTAATGCTGAATGCAGGCGAGCTCTCTTGTCCAATGGTTGCCATGGAAACTGTTTTGTCTGCTAATCTGATAGCAGAGTGTATGTTTATTGGTACACATCTCTAATGACCTTCAGAGACGAAACTCAGCTGGAAAGTAGTATTCTACCACTATGGGCAGAGACAGCAGCTAAGTGATTACATCCTAAACTCTATTATTGTAGCTTATACTTTTGGGGATTTTTTTCCCTTCATTATTGTTGTTCCCTGCTATGCATTGCCCCAAAAATGACAATTTGCAGTGCTTAGATGCATATCTGTGGCAACAGATACAGTGTGTCGGATGCAGTATGTCAAGTTTTTATGGCGAGGTTTTTAAATGGCAAATTCTTGTGTTGCTGAGCTGATGGAATTTATCACTTCTCTTATTAATGGGTTAATTCAAAATAGCTGTGATTCTTTAAAAAAAAAAAAAGGAAAGATAAATTTAATATCATGTGTTATCCTGGAAAAATAGAGGGAAACCCAATATGCCTCTTCTTGATGAACAAACCCATTTAGATTCAATCTTTTAAACCTGAGCAACATTAGTTTTCATACCATTTAGGAAGAGTAATTCTCAAAATTCATGTGTTGTGGCTTTAAGTCAGACACATTAATTACAGCTGCTTTGCTGACAGTTTTTAATTGGTAATAATAGTATGCAAAATTATTATTGGAACAATTTCTAGAATCATACGAAAACAAATTGTGTCCTAATTAACCAAGCCATCTTTCTTTAAATCTGTGGGTGTATGAGTATTGACTCTGCCTTAATTACCAGCACTGCATGCATGGGTGCTGTACGATAGCCAATTAATACAGGGGCTGTCAGACTCATATAGGGAAGGATTGTGGGTTTGCTTTCAAATACTACAGACCAAATGGCAGTTCAGCCTTGCACAGATTGTTCACATCACCTTCCACCAGGTACAGTTTTGGTCTTTCTGAATTAAGCATTAACAAGTAAAAATCCTTGGCTTTGATGTATAGTAAATGAGTAGGTGCTGCATGGACATCACCAAGGCATCTCCTGCCTCCCGGGTGCAAGGGCTACACAGTGTGAAGTATGGGAGGGTTTGAGATGGAGGAGATGGGCTTGATGCTGCCTTGGGCGTTTGCTGCTTTTTGCCTAGGGAATGGGAAAACTGTTGCCACACTTGTTCTGTCCTGTGAGCAGTTCATGGGCAGGAGCTATTTAGAGTGGCTCCTCATCTGCTCCCAGGCTTCCCAACAGAGGCAATGGAGGGTCCAAATGTAGAGAGGCCCAACAGCGAAACACCAAAGGAATGAAGATGCAATAGAGTGAGACTTAAGGGACAGAAGAGAAGATGAAAACAGACAAGAAAAAGAACCTGAGCTAGGAAACATAAAATTGCTCTCCAAGAATTTCAAAGCAATTTAGCTACCTACATCCTCCTTAAGTGAATATGAATACTGAAGGCCACTTAAAAAAAAAGAGAGATCTCGAAACAGAGGAAAAAGTATAGGAGAGACTAAAAAGGAACTATTATTAAATAATAAAATTATCTGAATTATTTTGCCTACCAAGATGTTTGAAGTTTCATTTCCTCACTGCAAAATCTTTTATGTCAATATTTTGATCCTTGTCATTAATGAGGAAATAAGATAATTAATGTATTGAGGGGGCTATGTCTCAGTTATTGTGATCTATTATTATTATTAATATTATTATTAGAGCTTAGGACACATCAGAAACACCACAGATCTGCAAACCTTCCTAGTGGTCTTGCATTCTAAAAATCTTACCAAGTTCCAGCAGCCTAAAGCTACAGTCCTGCAGGTGCTTGTCTCCTGCTGCACCTCTCCCATGGGGCCGCAGCACCTGGGGAAAAGGGATGAAACCTGTCTCTGAACTAACATATCAAGTGTTTCCTTAGACGAGCTGCAGACGTGTTTGTGTCAGCTCTGTTAGGGCAGGGAATTTATTTTTAAACCTTTCCAAGAATAAGCTTTCAATCCCTCCTTGCCATTCCCCTTCTATTCTCTCTTGCCAAATTTGGTCATTTGGTATGGTATTAAATCACCTTGTGCTCAGAATGCTTCGTTTCTAGGCTTGACCCTCTCCTTATTCCAAGCTTCGATCTTTAAAATGAAAAAAATTGGAGATTAATATAAACCCTTCTTTTATTTTCATCTATACTAGCTGCTATTTTCTTTTGAAAATACCAGTCCCTGCATTTTATGAATTTGATTTAAGCTGTTGGCTGCAGCTGTTTCATCCTAGCAGAGTGGAGTGCTAACTTAGCACTGGATGCAATTCAAAGCTGTTTATTTGCACAAGGGTTTCAGGAAGAGCCCTGCTCTGTATATTGGAATAAAACAAGCATTTTCATGCAGCAGTTTGACTCTTCTCTCAATGAGATAGAAAAATGCATAAAATAAAGGCTAGACTGATTTTTTTTAATTTTTTTTTATCCTTTTGAAGTTCTGCTGACCCTCTTTATAAGAGCTGCCTTATGTTCACAAAAAATAAAATCTTCAAATCACTCTCAAGTACTTCTCTTGCACCAATTAAGGTATTTATCTTCATATATATTTCAAAGAATAATGACAATGCTTTCTATTTTCCTGTGTGAAGAGTACCTGAGACCCTTGGCTTATCCAGAAATTGATTTTCTTTTCTTTTCTTTTTTTTTAATCGGAAGAAAGACAGTTGCAATTTTGTTCTTTCATTCTCTCATTATTCCTTGAATGCAGTCCTCCAGCCTGGTTCTGAAAGGTGCTTGAGAATCCTGATTTTTTCCCCTAAATTACCAGATGATTAACGATCAGCTTTGTATATAAGTAAGAAGTGCAGATAGTGCTACTTACTTAGTAGGATGTTCAAAGCCGAATTCTACATCTCCTTTAGGGCCCCAATCCCATTGCGAGTAAAGTCAATTGATAGCATAAAGTTCGAAATTGTCTCATTTCTCTTAGTTATGGTTTGTTCTGAAAATGCTCCCTTTTTAAAAAAACAATCCATGGGCTGTTTTCTGCTTGAAAAGTGTGGTTATAGGAAATGTATTATTTGCACTTTGAAATAGAGAAAGGAGCAGAAATGGAAAGCTGAATTTTGCCCCCTGAACTAAAAAAGAAAGATCAATGTGAGTATTAGTGCTTTTGCAAAAGTGTATATAATGTCTCAGTAACAGAACTGTATTCAGTTCTAAAAGAGTATTCAGCTCTAAAACACGTGTACCATGTCTGCATTGCTGTACATATTTATGCTGATGTTAATTGACCAGACCACAGTTGAACCATTTTTGAAATAAAAAGATTCTTGCATCAAAATGCCCTGAAATCATATTGAAGTTCTAGCCATTTATTTTTGTAGAGGATAAATAAAGCAGATCAGAATGAAGGCGTAGTTAACATTTTGATTTGATACAAATTTTTTTATTAAAGTCATGTTACAAACAATTCCAGTTTTCAGGATGATTAGGAAAAAAAGAACACAAAACACGTTTCAAATATCATAATTATTTTATTTCCTTTTTCATGTCTGATATAGAAAAATAAAGAAATACTTCTGTAGAAGAATTTATGACAAATTTTTCATTTATTCTTCTTCTTACGCATGTGTATGTTGACAAAAATGATTTCACTATTCCAGAAGTTCAGAGGTTTTATAGAGTTCTGTAATAACTGGCAAGGGAATGAAAAAATATTTTCCTAGTCTGCCTGAATAGTCTATGATAGATATTGCCTGTCATCTTAAAGGTATATAAAGAATCTGATCTACTTTTTCTTATGTTTGTAGATTGATATCCATCACTGAAACTGAGTCATCAGTTTGATTTGTCATTCACTTTGCTTAGTGATTGCAATTATTTCTAGAAATCTAATTAGTGTAACCTTTCTATGTCTAACTTTCAATGCAGTTTATCTAGTAAGACAGAAAAAAAATCTGTAAAGGGTCTTTTCTTTTTTTAATGTTCTGTTCAGTGGGTTCTTTTTTCACACAGAAGTCCCAGTTTAGCATATCTTTTTCATTTTAACCATATTGAGTGAAAAAAAATTGTGACTGCTTCCTTCTAGGAGTACTCAAATATGTTTTTCATCCCTCACTACCTTCTACTTCTGTGGTAGAGAGTCACTGTTGAGTCATTGTCATCATCAGTTACAGGGTGCTTTACCGATTTTGTCTAATGCAAGCATTTTCTGGTGACTTTCTGTGCAAGGTGAGTTAGCTAATCATTACAGCACCCTCAGAGTAGGTAAATACCAGAGGTATAAACCTCATAACAATTTCAAGAAAATGTGAGGTGCCCTGTAGTAATTGGAGAGAAATGCAGAAGGTAAACTGAAGAGAATCTGTCTTAAGGATGCGTCTGACCTCCAGCTGTGTTCTCACATGTCTGTTTAGCCCTCTGCTACTGGCCCGAGTTTTTACAAGTCCCTTGCCACAAAGATGGCTTGTGAAATAATAAATAGATAATTCTCATCTGATGCCAGCATTTTAGGATACCATTTAATGATACGGAGAGTGAAATTTCCCCAAAATCTCATTCTTAAGCATGTGCTTAGCTTCAGATTACTGAAGTAAATAGTGCATTTCCACTGCTAAATATACACAGACTGTGTGACAATCTGTTACACACAATTTCTGTTATGGAAAAAAAAAAAAAAAAAGAAGTACAAATAATTTTCTTATTTCTCTTTCCTGCTCATGCAGCATTACCATGCTCAGTACCTTCTTCATTACTCTGTAAGGGTTTGTGTTAAGAATGTGTCATGTTCTCCGGACCATGTTGATTCCTCTCTGCAGCACAAAGGAGTAGTTAAGGCTGTATCAGTGTAGGATACATCTTCCTACAAGTAAACTGTGTTTTCAGGACTTGAATTGACATCTGTAGAAAATTTCAAAAGGAAATAATTTCCAAATCATTCCACCTACATTTTCCTTTTTTATTACCAAAACTCTTGAGATATAAAAGAAAATCTTTTGTTTTCTTGACCTTTATCTGAACAAGGCAAAGCATTTGACATATATACTGAAATGAAAATACAGATGAAACCTGAAATTCTTTTCTTCTCACTACACTCCATCTGGATATAACATCACGTCTAGTTTCAAAATAAAATTTGCTTGAGAAGCAAATTTTTACTCAAACCTTTGCGCAAATATAAATGCATACATGAAAGAATAAGCTCAGCATGAAACAGTTGCCTTAGCCTTTAAAAATTCTATTTAAATTTCCCTTTGTTAAAGATGTCATTCTCTGTAATAGGAAAGGGATAGATTAGAGCTGCTTATTGCCAGTGCAACATGACTAATTACATCTCTTAATTCAGTAATCTCTATTTTTAAAAATATGGACAAATGATCATATAAGTCCAGCAGCACCAGCCATTACATAGAACACTTCCATTGCTTTATGACTTCAAAATTTCTTAGATTAACCTGTCCCCTAACAGTGAAAGGGCTGTTTCATAAAGATACTTACATGTTCTCCTTCATTCAAAACTTATTCTACTAAACAGCTCAATTCAACATTGTCACTGTTTGCACAGTTATCTTCAAAGCTGATCCTCCACTCAAACAAGAAACCTATTTTGAATTTAAAGTATAAAATATTCCCATTAAAATTCATGGAATTTGGCTTATCTACATGGTTCTGAACATTTGGCATTTTAAATAATATAGCAACTTCCACAAAAGGCAAGACAGATGAAGAGTAATGCCAAAATGTCAAGATTATGCTGCTTCTTCCACTCTGTCATCACACTACACAAATAGTGTAGACAGGTTACTGCAAAGCTAAGGGGCCACACAACGTGAGAATGCCACAGAAATGCATGCAATAATTCAGAATCTACAATGTGCCTATTCAGTTGGCACATATATGGAAGTATCCATATAGAAACAGAATTAGATTCTTGCTATCTTTTCTTAGCAAAATTTTAGTTTTTATTCATGCTATTTCAGATAGCCTGTGAAGTGCATCTTGGAGTGTATTTTTGGTTCTTGATCCCCACCTCTCTATATTGAGATTGAAATATACATTTTTCCTTCTCTCAGATCATCTCCTGATCCTATAGCTCCCAGATATCACCAGGAGTTTCCACAGTAGATCTGACTTGTTTGCAAATCCTTCACTGTGAGACAGTATCAGAAACCAAATGACTTGAAAATCATGTATAATGGGTTCAAGATAAAAACGTATCTGAGGAATGAGACATAGTTTAAAACTTGGACTGCATCTAAGTTTTCCCCAACCTGTACCCAAAAGAGAGCAGTGCCTTTGGACACACTTTGCAGAGTCCTAACCCCTTTGTGCCTCTGCCAACATGTCAATCCATGTTGCCTTTGACAAGGCTTTTGCTCTCATCTCTGAGAGATGCTCTCTACCTCGAACTCTTCGCTATCCAAGCTTGACAATGCAAGTTTTTGTTGTCCTTGGCTATCTCTCAACCGGTAATTTAGTACACCATGCTAGAATCTCTTCTTGCTGTTCCATTGTTACCCCGCCTGCTTTTCCAATCATTTCCCATATAGGCTTGGTCTGCAAAGCTCAATATGCAGTAACTGCTTTTACTGGTATGGACGAGCACAGTACTCATAAAACTGTTGCATCTAGCATTCACTACAGTACTAGATGTCAGCTCCACTGTCACAGATGTATTCCTCAATGACGTGTTATGGTGTGCCAGCCTTGTACTTTAAAAAGCTTTATTCAGTTTGTAAATATTTATTTAGTGATCAAAGTCTGAAAGTAGCTTTCCTTTCTGATTTTGGGGTTATTTTTTCTCTGTCTAAAGAAGGTTTCACAGTGAAATGCCACTTCTAATCTGATTTTCTATGTCTAGAGTATATTTTATTAACCCTTTTTATTTTCTTCAGTGATAGATTAGTAAACTCCAAAGTAGCTTAGAAACATTGCTTAGTGACCTTTTTGTTCTTTGCGTTTTTTGGGGAGAAATCAACAAAAGACAACAAAAGTAACCTTTCCATATTCATTACCATAAGCTGCACTGACCTTAAGAAGCAGTCTTATGATTCGACACTTGTATACAGGGTACGGCTGCTGTGCTCATTTTAAGAACCTGACAATTTTTCTCTTCTTAGAGCTGTGAGGGACAAAGAAATTACCTCTATTATAATACCTATGCATTTACACAGGGTGGAATTGCAGGTGAATCTCCCAAACCTCATATCGTAAGAATAACCTTTTGTGAATATTTCCTCAGAAATTAACTTCTAGTTGATATTAAGAATAAAAGGCTAAAGGTGTCTTAGAAAACTAATAATAGGATAATTTTAATTATAAATTTTGAATTTTTAAAATAGGTTTGTTATTTGTTTTTAATATTTAAGAGAATGAAAATTAATTTTAAAATAAAAATAGTATTTTATTTCCCCTCCCTGGAAAGGAAGGTAAGCCAAATGGGAAGTAATCGATATTTAAAGGGCAAAAGAAAAATAGAAAGTATGAGTGAGCTCAGCATTAATGAACCTACATTATTGCATTAAGTCTGATTTCTGGAGTTCCTTGATATTTGATCTTGATAGCTTAGTTAGTGTTGCTGCTAAACTATACATTATTCTCTGGGAGATTTTCTGAAAGAAAAAAGTAGGACAGAAAATAAAGAAATAACCTGTGTCACTCAGGGGCTTATCTGGTGAAATCAACATAATTTCTAGTTCATAAAGAATAGAACTATTGTATTCTAGATTGAGAATCCCTGTGGTTTTAAGAAGATACTAGTTGGTGTTAAGAAAACATTGTTAGAAAAAGACAAACTCATTTTCTAACATAACTCTGAACTCATCGTCCTCTTTGTCCTGGACAACCTGAAAAATTACCATGCGCCTGTGTTGCTGCCTACTTAGACACCATCCCTTTCTGGATTATTAATGAATCTATTAAATAGCCAGTGACCTAGAAAGTAACCACAAGATGCCCTGTCATTAACATTTCACCATGACAAAAATACACCATTTAATCATATTCTTTGTCTTTTCTTTTCTGGCCATTTACTGGTCTGGGCCAATGTTTTCCTCTTTACTTTAGGACTCTCTGCCTATACTTGTAACCTTGAAAAAGAATTTTGGCAATCTGAATACAAGTGTCAAAAAGTTCTTCTTTATGCACTATTTTATCAACATATCACAAGGTTTGTAAGATTGTGGCTCTATGACATATTTTCTTCAGCACTAAACCAAACATAAAGATCTTGTTTTTTTCTGTTATGCCACTATCACTGCCTCCTCCATAGTAAACACTACGGGAGCTGGGTTATACAATCTAATTGTAAAATACGTTCTACAACATAATTCTGGCAGAAAATTATTTTACTTATAATCTATTTTAATGAATAGTGGTACAATTGTTGTAAGGGCATTACAAAAAATGTGAGGGGATTGGAAACTGGAGTGGGAGGCACTGAAGATGGCTTTTCTAGAAAATAAAAGATAGACCTGTAGTCTTAATAGATGAGACATGGTGTTTCTTCACAGAACCAGCACTGATTAGCTCTTTTATTATCATCATCTTCCAATTGTTCTGTTTTTTCTGATTTGAACTGGTCAGTAATTCCCTGGAGTAATTCTGTAGCTGTGGATTGATTTTACATATAGCTGCAGTGTGCTGCATGCATCAAAAGCAGCAGAAAGAGTATATTTTATAAACGTTTCAGATAACTTGTAGATGAGCTTCTTCAGAAGCTTTGGATATTTGCTATTTGTTCCAGAATGCCTGGCACCTCCATTTTGATTGTGTTTCATCTTAATTAGTGAAAGTTGTAAGGGTCTCCTGTTTTCATTCAGGCAAAGGATCATTTAGCTTCTCAGATGGACCTTTCCTTAACTGCTTCATTAACCTTTGATGGTCTTGAGCAAATCCTTCTCATTCTTCTCATTCTCATGTCCTCAAAGTATCTTATATTTGGTTTTCACTGCAAAATAGGTTTAGATGTTTGGATTTTCCTCTTTCCGAGTTTTGGCTGTGGTTTATACTTCCACTGGGTCTCTACCAAATACTTTAGTTCCAAATTTTAATTAATTTCTGTCTAATTTAACTGGCCTCTTGAATCTTGATATTAAGAATTTATTCTTGTCTTCCTGCTTTCTTCATCATGCATTTTGATGCCCTCTTAATTTTATTCCACATAGCACCATTCCTTCCTGGGGATTTTATTTTGCTTCTGGTTTTTAGATTCTTATTAGCCTTTTGGCTTTTATTCCTCAATAATTCCTCCTTTGAGAGTTCAATAACACTTCTGGTGCTCTTCTGCTAAAAATACCCTGCAAACTGTATCTGGAATATGATTGTACGTGGTAGGACCACCGAAGCAGCAAAGCATTATCATTAGCAATGCTACAACTTTCATTTCTCAAACTTAATTAAATAAACTTTCCTTTGCTTTTCACATTTTTTGATGGGAGAAAAGGAAACAAAAATCTCTCTGAGACTAATTGCAGTTTATTTTCCATTGATAAACAAAAGTTCAGAATAAGAAAGCTAAGTCTTGGCTTCTGTTTGATCAAGGAAATCCTGTGTCCTGCACAGATTCCAGTAAAATGCCAATTCTGCTGCATGCTGGAACAATATAAACAGCGTCTCATCACCAGAGCATGCAATGATAGTGTCATCCCTTCAGGCAGAGTTCATCTGAGTGAACTCTAGTTAGAAAATAATAGTCCCTCTGTAGTCAGAGCAATGGAAGTACCTCCAAAGAACAATGCATGAATTCTGGTTTACAATTCATATATTCTGCTTTAGATGTTTATTTAAAACACCACTTCTGGAGCTGCCTTCCTGCCTCCAGCAACTAGAAGGAAATCCTGAATAACAGACACGTGTGTGGCAAAGTTAGGCCTAATCAGTCCACCCATTACCGTCACTTGGGTATTCAGTAAATCCTGTGACTCCTGCTACCACCACTGGCCCCTTGGGCAGTTCCTGCTGTGTCTGTGCCTTCTGTGGCAGAAGTGAAGAGGGGCAAGATTTTCCCCTTAGATGTTTTATGCTATGTGTCTAAAAAGGTCATGATGTTATATCTGTTTCTTAAATGTTTTTTTGCTAGATATCTATAAAGGTCATGTTTCACCACAGCCTGAGGTGTCTGTCCTAACTGAGGGAACTGTGTTAGCCTGTTTCTATCCCCAGTCTGTCATAAAATACACAGTAAGGCGTAAGTTGTGAATTTAGCTATATTAATGTACACTCCATTGTTCTGACAACTTTAATGCATCCAATTGTTTCCAAAATGTTGACAGATATTCTACATTGATAAAGTTCAGGTGGTGACTTTCACTACTTTGGGTTTTCTCTCTTAAAGTCTTGTGACTATGTGATTTTTATTTTTTCAGAAAAAATATCTCCTATTATTGAGGCTTCTTTCACATTAACATTTTGCTGCATATATTTTAGATGCTAAATCATCAGCTATGCTGTTGTTTTTTTTTCAAAGTTCTAGGTTTAAAAAGGTTAAAACTAAAATCTCTAGCTGGGGACTGGGTATCCTTTTTCTGCCCTTCATAAAAGCATTTAAAGAATCCACATTAGCAGCACTTTTGGAAAGGCATCTGTAAGGCCTCATGACTTCCCATGTTATGGTTCTTAAGAGGTTGCCTCATGATAACTTTACACGTATGTACACACATGTGAAAATTGCTATCTTCTTGTTATCATTGCAATCATGGGGAATGTTAGCTCTTGCAACCTTGACTTTGAGACTTTCCTTTTATTTAGGTTTGTATGCGTGCTGGAAATGGAAACATAACTGTTAACTCCTCAGTTATACAACCTAGCTTCAACTTGAGAAGAAAAAAAAAATATTCCAATTGCCACTTAGTAACCATTCTGTCATATTTTGTGGCGTTAAGAATATACTTAAAACGCCCGATGAATTCTCACTGTAGCAGCCAGTATTGTAGTTCCACTAGCTGAGTTTTATCAAATGCAAGGAGGAGCAGCAGCAAGCTCTGAGAGAGTAATTGTAAACAGTAGATCTTTCCCTTGATTTGATAGTATGGATTGGATAATTTTCCAAATCAGTAATTCCTCAGTATAACATACAGCACAGGTGGCTGCTGATAACTCAAGCCTGCAAGAGTCACAAAGCTGGCATGTTTGCGGCATTGCTGCTGCTGCATATGTTGGTATAAAATACACAACAGTGCTCCTAAGGAGGAGAAAGAATGAGAAATGATAACGTTAAATCAATAATCTTTATTTGACTCCTTTTATCTCTGTTCAGCTCAATAGCACAAGAAAATGAAAGCAATGTTTTTTTGTGAGAAATTTGGATAGTAGAGAGCGCTCAGCCACCATGAAAGTAATTTCATATCTGGAGATGAGCTGTGAAAGCAGCTTTTCTGTTTATTTGAGGGATAGAGGAGAGAGGCCCAATATGACCAGGAGCAGTTTGAAAATGGCAGAAAGGAGTAGCTGCACATTTCTAAGTGTCTTAAATCTTTTTCAGATTAGGAAAGTGATCTCATGAGGTGGCATTAAATATGGCACACTTCTTCAACATGCTAAATGGTGGTAGCACTGCCATCATTAGCTATGAGTTTATTTCGGTAGCATGCAGAGATCAGATTTTATAATTACTGCAGTGGCTCTTGCAATATGTTGTTGGCTCAAACCTTGGCAGACACACAGTTGCTGAGCAGACTGGTCAGGTTCAGCCCTGAATAGTCTGTTTTTTCAGGATATGCAAGCTGTATGACATACAGAAGACAAGGGGGTTTAAACTTCTTACAAACACTGGATACAAAAGAAAAAAAAAATCTTTTTTTTCCTTCTCCTCTCTCCTCTGACAGAGCACCCTTCTTTCATTTTATATTGTAGATCCAGTACCTGACTATTACCACCCCCAGAACAAGCACATTTAATAGAATTTGGGACTCAGAGTCCAGTCACAAGACTGTTGTTATCTCTGTGGTCATTGTTAGATGGATAACAGCAGTTTATGGTCTGGATAGTATGGGTAGGGAAATTATTTGTATGTGGATAAGGAATGCCTGTTGTACTTTTTGACCACTACTTAAAATCCTCCAGTTGCAATATGGTCATATAATAGTCTAAAGGGAAGTGGGAAAGGTCAAAGCAAAAACTCCTACCAGCTGAGCCTATTTAACCTACCATCTGTTTCTGAACTGCCAACTAGCCTCTAGTTACTGAGGAAGTTAACATCCAGTTAAACTTGCAGGGTAACATATTGCTGGACTTTAACAGAGGCAGAACACGAAGGAATGCAGAGATTTTAACTTCTGTGCTTCTTCTCACTGAGAGCTTGCAGTCCAGTGTGCACTTATGAAAATAAAATTGCAGCAGCAGTAATTCTGCAGTTTTCTTGTGGTACTGTGTATTGCAGATTCTGTGCAAGTATTAAATGTGCCAAATTATGATATCAAGCATGTGCTAAGACTGTACATCCAAAGCAGGCTTGTTCTGAGCTGTGAAGATTATTTCTTATAGCTGTAGTATTAGCAATTTTTTCAAACATCTCTTTTGTTTAGCAGCTTTGCTCTTGCACTAATTCGCTTTCCAGTTTAATGTATTGGCTCTGAGAGCACTGCAGTTTGCATTTGATCTCACCAGACAGTGCTAACTGAACATCATCATAGATGGTCTGGAAATGGAAAGGGGACCTAACGTATTGAAGCAAATATTCCTGGTAATTCTGTAGGTGGCACTCTTTGCTCTGCATCAGTCCTCAGTTCAGGACTTTACACAGTGCTAGCTGTTTTCTACACAAGATACCAGGACCAGTACCCAATGTCAGTAAGGTAGACCCTATGCAGACTCAACTGGATAATCTCTGCTGTCCTGGATTATCACATTGCTGTGTGCCCCTAAATACCTGAAGGCTTGTACTGCTAGTGCTATTCATTACTGCATTATTTCTTTTGTGACAATGAGTATGTGTGGAGTTTTATTGAACATAAAAATTTGTGGGTCAATTATTATTTACAGGAGCTGTGTGTTTTGAGTGCTGCTATTTTGGCTCACACCAAAAAGAGTACTTGTAGCTGAAACAGTCCCACTGATGTCAGTGAGGTGATTCAGACAGGATGGTTCAGCCTGATGGCAAGCATGGATGGCTGACTCCACTTCAGCCCTGAGGATTTAAATCTTGGACTGTTTTCACAGACTTGAGCAGTTTCCCAGGCTGAATAAGGTGTGGGATGTCTTTCCTCACAACTGAGCACTGTCAGACCATATGTGACAAAGTAACAGCTGCATCCTGCTTCGTATTTCCAAGAAATAGTAATCTTCCAAAGAAGTCATATCTTTTCATCAACATCTTGCTGAGATTATGGGTAGAAAGAGGCTGGAGTTGGCATTCCCTTTATTTAAAAATAAAAAATAATTCTAAAAAATCAAGAAAAATGCATTGAGATTGAGACAATTTCTCCCACTGCTAACAGCTCAATCCTCAAAACACAAAGCACCTTGTTTATGAAGCTCCTGAACAGTGAATTGTGATATTTCAGACCTCTTACCACATCTAAGATAGAAGGCATTAACTATTTAGCTTTAGTTGAAGGAAATGCCTGAAAGGAGAAACTGTGGGTGTATGCCTTCTTGAACTAGTAACAATTTTATCAACTCACTGACATCAAGAGATGTGAGATGCTGATGCCACCTCAAAAGCTTCCAGCTTGTTAGCCTTTCACACTCCTATTAGGATGTTCCTAGTCTAGCTCACTGGGTAAATTCGGTAATTGTCTTTAAAAGATGTAGAGAAATCTGAAAGGTGTCTGTCAGCAGAACATTAGAAGCTACTGACTGGTTGGTAAAAGGAACAGAAGGAAGCTGAACAAAGTGAAACCTTTGCCTACAGCCACAGACCTTTTAAAACCCTCCTCCAATCTGGGCAGCTTTTAAAACATTTACTGCAATAATTATGTATACATACTAATGTAAAAGAGCTTTCACAATGGCTATTTCAACCATAGATGCAACAGAAATCTTTAGGTAAATATGACAACTAATTTAGATTGTGTGTTTTTGAAGAGAAAGATGGGAAAACATGTAAGGGCATAATATGCTGGCCCAAATTGTACCTTCACTGAGTTGCATTATGGAGTGAAATAGTCCTGTCAAGGGCATCTCACTCCTGAGGTGAATCAGATTAATTTTTAATTAAGCATCCAAATGATTACCAAATGCACAAATTCAGAATGCAGATATGGAAGATACTTGTACAAATCTGATTGAGGAAAATATGCTCTTTTGGGGAGATTTTAGAATTATCTTGACCGAGTAGAGTTTTCCTTTTTAAGTTTTGCGTGAAGAGGGAAATTACTGTATTGAAAAGTCTTATTTGTTGTATATCTTCCAGTTTGCTGGTTTAAAGCCATTATGGAATTCATACTGTCTTTTATTATATTTCAAGTGTAATAAAAGCAAAAAAACTAAGATTAAATATAATTAACAGATTTTTCTCTTTCTTAAGGATAGCAACAATATGCATAAAGCTCTAAAGCAAAACACCTATCATTTTGTAAAATTTGCCTAGTCATAGAATCAACAGGGTTGGAAGAGACCTCCAGGATCATCTAGTCCAACCTATCACCCAGCCCTATCCAATCAACACAGAATCAACTAGACTGGAAGAGAAATACTACCTACTGGCCTTACTCAGCCATTTCCTTCCACTCTTTTTGACATCATGTAGTATTTTTCAGCTTAACAAATCATATCAAAATAGCTTAATATTTCTAGAACTTTTCCTGGAGAGGCAGGTTTTGGCTCATGCTATTGTCTCAGGTAACCTAAGTTGCATCATTAATTTGATTGCTGATCACAGGTCCCCTTGTATAATGCAAATCCAGCTTCTTAAATGAGCCTAAAGAGCTATGGAATGGAGGCTCCTGAATGTATGCACTGAATGTATGCCTGTCCTACTCCTTATAAATATGTGTCCACTTTTTGCATGGCATGGTCTTGCCTTTAGGGCAACATGTGATAGCTAGTTGTACTTGACTAGTTGCAGGTCTGTTAGGACTTGTGCACTGAGAAAGTCTGAGTGTATCAGGCATAAAAGATAACATACAATTGGACTGAGCACCAAATTTCTGAAGTTGATAGGTTTTGTTTACCAAATTATTGTGTTTGGTACAAAGAAAATTTTTTAAACTTCATTCTGTTCATGCTGTGTAATATAATGTGGCATTTCTGTATATGGCAGCAGAAGGTTCAACGCTTGTACTTCTCATAGCATGACTCAACACCTCCTGACAAATAATAGCAAAAATTTAACAATCTTTAATCAGTTCCTTTACCCAGTAATTTCAGTTGTAGTTACACAGAATTGCCCATTAGTCTCAGATGGGACCACAGAAAATCACTCCAAGTCTTACGTGACTTCATGTTCAGCTTTTTCCACCAGAAAAAACCAAACAAACAAATAAACAAAACCCCCATATATATATATATATATATATATATATATACTCACACACACACACACACGTATATATGCAGCTAATGAAAAGGTAAACTCTCTGTGTACACACTGACATAAATGTCAAATTTTAATGATTGCCCTCTTTGAACTTCGGACAACTCATACATACTGTGGAATCCTGCGTAAGAAACAGTAAATGTCATCAAGACAGTGCATGGGATGTAATGTATTATAATAAAAGGCCAAATGACTTGAAAGTCAGGTTTTCTTGCATTTTTCATGAAAGAAAAATTGACCCATTTTTGTGAAAGATGTCACTAAGTCATAGCTTAATTTTTGTTGCAAAACAGAAGTCAGTGACCGAGACTTGTATTCCTAGAGACAGGCAGACACTTTTGGAAATGCTTCTCCTCATTAAAAGGTGCTGGCTGATTCAAACAAAAATGCTTTCATCTTTCATTCTGTAGAAATTGGTACATGGCCATGAAAAGTGATTTTTTTCCCCCCCTCTTTCTCTCTGAGCTTTTGCAGTCTTCAGCTGCAGTATGGAAACTGTATTTTTGGCTGAGCAGGGACCCTTCTGTTGAAAAATAACTTTGATGTCTAGGAAAGGATAGTGAATGTATTTGACATTTTTCTTGAAATTAAATCAAAGAAAACCTTTTTTTTTCACTACCTCCTATATATATATTCATTTATATATAGGTATGTATGTGTTTGGCAAAGACTGAGGAACTAGAAGACAAAAAGATTCCTTTGGATTTTAACTATTTTCCTACCTTTAATGATGAGTGCTAGTGCTGTCTTGCAGAGCACCTCGCTCTAAGAAAATACAAGGCAATACTTAATGTAAGCCAAGAAGACCATGAAATATACCATTTATTATCACCTCATCAAAAGATTGAAAAATAAATAAAAAATTATTAAATATGTCTAAATTTTGCATTAAATCAATCTCTGGACATGACTAAAGAGATAAATTGATGGTTTTGTTGCAGTAGTATCAGTTAATCTCCTCAAAATGTTTTGGTTTTTTTAAGTCATCATTTTAATGAAATCAGATTTAATGTAATTTCTGTAAAAATGTATAAATATTAAAGTTTTGGAATTTGAAGATCCCCTCCCTCCCATCCCCCTTTGTTTCACAAACACTGGTGGTTACAAGGGGAAAAGGAGGAGGGATCAAATGCAATACCAATACTTTGTGAGATCCTTGTCATGAAATTCACAGCAGAACACAGCAAATTGGCCATGAACATTGGAAAATTGTGTGCAGGATGCTCATTTTTGGAGTTTGCCCTCTGTTTTAGAATGTAATATATATAAAATTGCTATGGAAGGAGAAGGAGAAAGAATGTGACACAGAACAGCAGGGAGCCTTTTTAGAAACACAGTTCAAGCCTCCCACAGTGGTACAGTTTAGTTGTATGGGGAGAGGAAGCAGTCCTATAGCCTTTCATCATGAATCCAAGCAACAAAAAGGGCATGACAGAACCAGAGGCTTGATTTGAGTGCCAAGGGCTCAGGAGAAGCAGATCTCTTGGCTTGGCACCCTTTTCCTTGACAGGAGTAAATCTAGTTATCCTGACTTCCCTGCGGGTAAGACAAGCTCCAGAAGTGTACAGGCTGGTCTTGCAGCAGCAGCTGAGCACTTGGAGCAAATGAGGATGTTGAGTTTTACCAGTGACATCTCGTCATGCCACCAGCCCTGATGGGGAGAGTGCCTAAAGCCAAGATGCTGGAAGAGTGGATGTGGGGCCCAAGTGGGCATGAAAGCATAGTACAGAAGCTAAGATCTCCTAAGGGATGTCTCAGTGTGCTTCAGTCTCTTCCCCCATTCCTTAAATGTAATTACTCTTCATCTGCTGCTATTTAATTGTTATTTGCCACTACTGGTAGCATATGCGGAACTGGCAGCATATGTGGGACTGGACATGCAGGCACACCATAGATAGCTGTACAGTGTATACAGCTCTCATAGGTGTGTACTGATACCCTGTATCATAGGCTCTGCTAATGTGCAAGCCAAACTTCACACTAAATAATGGTGAATGATTTTGACAGGAGTGGGAAAACAGATGCTGGGTTCAGAACCAGCCCCTATGACTCGTTTCTTTATCATTTCATATTGCCAAAAACTTTTCCACAGAGCAAACTCCTGTGGAAAGCAATGCTTGCAAAAATAAAGGTAATTCTTCTAAATTTTTGTTCATTAACTTTTCTGGTAGTGATTGCCTGGCCATATTATCTGGAAGTAAATTAGCTATCATCAGGCTTGACAAAGTGCTGTGGATTATCTGTAGGTTCATTCTGTTCGTGTTCCTGTTCAGGGTCAGTTCAGTTCAGATGGTCTATACAGATGGTACCGTTTACTTTTTAAGAAACAGCCAACACAAAAGGAGAATGTTAAATTCCAAAATTAAAAATCCTTGCACGCATTGTCATATGAGACTACTCTGTTCATATTCAGTTACTGAAATGAAAAACGTAAGGCTTTTAATAGCATTTGTTTCTTGCCCAAAATATAGGAAATATACTTAGACATACGGGCAAAGAATTTCAAAGATTCCTATGGTGAAGGGTAATAGGTGTGTAGGATGATACAATTAGCACTCCAGAATAGTTTAGATGTTTAAGGGAGGAATTAGAGGCACAGAATGCAATTAAAACAAATTTGTTCAGCAGAAATCCAGGAGCCAAAGTCTCTAGTATTAACAAAAATATCCAGGGTTACACACAACTACACAGTGATCAGGAGCTTTCATACCTTGTATGGAAGATGACACTTCCTTTGATGTACTCTTCATTAGCATCTTCCTCAGGCATTGATTTCAGGGACAGTTATCTGTTATTTTTGGCAATATTTTATGTTTTTATCTATGTTATACCAATTAGTGCCCATTTCAGCACCTACTTATCTGAAGAAATCTATTTTCAGTTTCTTTTTACAGGAAACTCTTCACCTTGATGTTAATTTCATAGTTTTAAAAGTTATCATACACTTCAGATAAATTGGAAATTATATTATCCTACAGTTATATCGAAGTTCTGTAGTAGGAATTGATATTTGTTCCTAATTTTACCACTTTAATTGCAGGTAAATGGCTTGGGCTAATTAATCTCAGTAAAGTATAGCCCTGTTTTCAAACAGTGTGGTTAAATATTGAGGCTGAAAATACCACAAAAATTATTACAAAGCAGTGAATAAAAAGATATTCCTTCAACTCCACTTTGTAACACCAAGCTCTTAAAAATATTTCATTACATTCACACCATCTCCCACATTAAAAATTGCTGCTCAATGTTCCTATGTAAACTTTGCATGAAAAAGGAAATCTGCAGTCATTTTGCACTGAGTATCTGCTTTAATAATAAAAGATGTGAAGGGCTGAACTTTCTGATTGCCATGCAGGCTTAATTCATGCATAAAATGACTGTGCTTGCTCATATTGTATGACTCTATGCATATGGAGATACTCCTAATGCTGTCTACACCTGCATCTTCATACACAGCACTGCTTTTGTACTCCAGGAGATCAGGACTGCAGCCATGATGGGATTGAGAAGTACAGGTTTACAGGATCATGGTTGGCCTTGAATTCAGCAGCCTTTGTGTCTAACTAGAAAGAGAGACAAAAAGTTTCAAAGAAAACAAACCAAAAAAAATGTCCTTGCTGTGCTGCTGGGAAGCAGAGTTATGCAGGAGCTGTGTCAAGACTACAAAGTAGTGCAGGCTGCTCCCTTCCCCCAGCTTTTCATATTTGAGTTGTAGTCTGAATACATGGTAGCTCTTTCATGCATGGATTTTGTGGGTTTCCTTGCCTTGGAAACCAAAGCATCCTTGTCAGTTGATGAATGCCTATGGCTGATATTATCAAATTACGTCAAATCTCCCCAGTGCAATATTTTGTCCTCACATGTATCTAAAATAACATGACAGCTTCTGTTAAGTAGCCTGGGCACTTGCACATCAGTACTTTCTTTATATGACTCCAGACATTTATCAGATTGCAGCACTATTCAAGGAAACGTGTCTTAAGAAATTGCTTTAGTGAAAACAAAAATTAATTGCTATTCTGAGATAGGTTAATGATTTGTTGTATCTGCAAGTACCTCTGCATGGTTTCATAAGCCAAGAGGGAGGCTGCCTAAAGGAATGGCTCCCACTATGTCTTTCTTAAGATTAATGTCCCTAAGCTGGAATTTTATATTCACTCGTTGCAAATACCACCTCATTCCTTGTTGACTGGAATGGAAATTTCCCAAGTTTTCTCTGTCCTACTGGTGGTAAGGCTGATGTCAGGAGTAGGTGTGGAGGCCTTCTGTTTTCTTACCTGTTTTGAAAGTACCATTTTCTTTCCATCTACTTTTAAAGTGGGAATTGTGTTTTCTTCCTAATATTGGTAAGATGCCAGGTGAGATACATGCTTTGTATGTAGAGATACATAGTTGGCTGAGTTTGGAATGAGCAGTTTGCACCCCTGCTTGGTTCTCAGGTCCAAGTTACACTTTGTATTCTGCTCTGGTAAGGAAAGCTGATAGCAAAGATGTGAAAGATTAGGAATTTATAATTTATTCAGCATGTAGATTTAAGGTTGTTAAATTTTATGAATAAATTCTTGAATATTTTTTTCTCTTCTGGCTAATCTTCTTTAGGCTGAACACTGGAATTTATCAAGAGAGGATGCTTTTAATCTCCTGTTTGCTTTTCTTTTCTTCCATGCTCTAAGTAAAAGCTACTTTTATTTCCCTTAGTGATTGAAATAATTTTCTTTGCTGTACTAAATTGGTTTTGTATTTCATAATACATAATTGCATGCAAATCTAGAGAAAATGGTAGTGGAGTTGCCGAGCTCACACAAGCAGTGAGGTAAAAGCTAAGCTCCAGGGCAGACCTTAATCTGCCCAGCCCATCTCAGGGACCAGCTGAGGTTTAACTTGCTCTGAGCTGAGACCTGGCTGAACACTAGTGGCCTCAGGCATTGACTGCTTAGCCATAATCTTCCTGAATGAATGACAGAGAATGGAGTCCTGTATAGATACCAAGTGGGTGTTTTGTCCCTGCAGGAATATTAAGTTTTTGTAGAGCTAGGTGACTCAGGCCTGTTTCTGAGGATGGCTTGGATGCAGCCTTTCAAGACAGTGGAGCTACATCCATCTGGATATTCATTCGTGGACCTCATTTCCACATCCAAGTTGTTAACTTTTATAAGACTCCACCTTTTCTTACACCTGTATGAAACATGAGTTTAGATCATCTGTGGCCTAGGTTAGGATTGGGAGGGGTGGGAGGTACCTGAATTCTTCTCTTCTTCAGATGAAGCCTGCAATACACATTCAAATGTTTTTTAGAAGCAGGCAACACAGCTCCAGACCTACATGAGAAGGCATCCACAGAGAAACTATGTAATGCCAGGACTAAAGTTGCTCCTGAAAAACTGAATTTAGCTCTTTTTGAGTGCAGGCAATCTGACATTCTTTTAAAAGCGAATACTGTTTTTTTTCACATTACCCTGCCGCATCAGCAGTTAGCTTGTGTTTCTTTCCATCCTCCAACCCAGCTTTCCCTACCACACATCATACAAAACCTGCACTGAATACAAAATTTTTGGTTCCTTCATTGTTCTCATGGCTATCATACCTGAATGCTTCACACAAAGTAATTAAATTACCTGCATAATACCCTGATCATTCATGGATTTATTATCCCTACTTCACAGGTGATGGACAGAGGCACAGGGAGAGAAAGGACAAAATAGTTGACAATGTATCAACTAATTTCTAAATAATATTTTTTCATAGTCTTTATAATTTTAATCAATTTTATGTGTATATAAATACAGTTTTAATCTACATCAGTTACAGCTGTAAGTGTTCTATAGCTCAGCTCAATTGTCTTGTAGAGAGGCCAGAAAATGAGGAACATCAAATTAATGGTCATCTCTGGGAAATGTGATTTGTCTAACATCGCATAGGAACTCCATGGCAGATCCAGAAATGGAATTCAGTTCTTCAGTGGCAGCTGCCTTAACCATTAAATCTTATTTTCTCATTCTGTAGTCCCTTGCTGGTTCATTATATACCTTCCAGTTCCTGAAACAAATGAGGCAGAGAGAAATGAAAACCTCATTCACTACATAAACCTGATTCAATCCTAGAATACCGTTTCTCAGAATACCATCCACAGTGCACACAAAAAGAACTACAGCTATGCCGTGGAAAAATAGTCTGTGATCACATCATTAAAGATAGTTTCATAGCAGAGTTGTTCAAGAAGTCCAAATTGAGTTGCAAAAGCAGTTTTAATCTGGCATTTCCTACCTTTTGAATAGTTGAATTTGAATGGGGTCCTTCAGTAATTATTTTTGATACTATGAAATGAAATAATAAAACAGAATTTCTGCTCTGCTGAACAATACTGACCTTCACCTTAGATGATCAGAATTTATATCTTCATCTTTATAGTAGAGACAGCTAGCACCTGAGCTCTTAAAGTAAACGTTATTCATAGATGGCTACTTAACTTTTATGGGAGTCAATCACTAGAGTGAAAACAAAGTGCACCCTCTTTTCACAAAAGCCCATAAAGTGCTAAATCTCTACCTTCACATAAATGTCTGGAGGAGACATTCTTGTATACAAGGATGACCTATGAATTCCTGTATGTCTAGGCTTTCTTTGTGTACCTGTTAGTCCATTCACCCTGTATATTCTGCCCCTCCTCTGCTCAGTTTTTGCCATCACATCCTTCAGAATATTTTTCTGTGACTGCCTGTATTTATTGGGTAGTATATTGAAAGAATTGATAAATGGAGAGATGAAAAATGTAGCATCCCATCTGGACTCTACAAGTGAGGACCACATTTGGAGAACAAGAAGAGCACTTAATTGAGCTGAAGTGCTTTTAGGTTGCTGAGCACCTTCAGAAGGCTGGAATGCAGAAGAGGGTAGATGGAAATGAACAAACAGATGGGGGTTCCTGTTATTATTCTTGCCAAAGGGATCCCTGGCCTCTATTTTCTCAAGAAATCAGAAATACTGGGTGAATGTCCCAGGCTGCCTCAGTGTCCTTTGAAGTTCAATTCAAGGCAGGTGAAATATGCAGCAGCCTACTGCAGCCTGCACTCTCCATGGCACAGTGCTTCCTTACACACTTTGACTCTTGGCTGTCTGGGGTCAGATGCTGACAGTGTTTTTACCAGTAGGACAGAGTATGTCAGTGAGTCAAATTTCTCTATGAATTTGTTGTTCTTAAGTGAAACATGGCTGGGTGATGAAGCATAGGCCTTTAGACCCAGCCTGGTCAGTCATTTTTCACAGTGCTCTATGAGCCATTCCAATGCTGTAGTGTGGAGGCTAAAAGTCAATAAGTCAGGCTTAGGCATGGATAAATCTATTACTTTCCTAAAGAATTTTGGCTTAGCTTTCTCACTTCACTCATAAGTACATTTTTCAGTTTCTGGTTACTTGGTTAGGAGCCAAAATTTTCCCTCCTGTTACATGTTCCATCAGAGGAAGGGTAATCCCTGTGGCTTTGGCAGGTGCTGATAACTTCCGAAGGGAAGCAGCTTTTGCGAGGATGTATTGCGACAGGGAGCGTTGCTCTATAATTCATTCCTATCGCATTTGCCTATCAAAATTTAGCTGTGCAGGACCAGCTCATTTCAGAGAGGCTCTCATTTGTTAGCTATTGGTGCATGTCAGATGACAAAGGAACCTGTGGCTTGTTTGTGTATTGTGTATTTTCCCTCAGACTTGCTGGGGTTCTCAGTTTGACTGCTGCAGCTGTAGCTCACATGCAAAGAGGATTTCTTACACATTTTCTGGTTACTCGTAATAACTTTATTTGCTCTTTTTAAAGAATTTCTTCTGATTTATTCTAAAGGATTAAAACCACATTGGTCTTGATATCTGCTGTGCTTTTGACACTTGGCTGTAATTCTTTGGTTGCAATCCACCCACATAAATTTTTAGAATGTAAACTAATACATTAGTTTTAAAAAATACCGTAGCTTCAAGCCTCTTTTAGGGCTTGGTTCAGGTCTAATTAGAATTTTTTTTTTTAATTTCACTTTAGGATATGTACTATAAGTTGTTTATAAATCACAAGAAATATGAATGGTCTGTATAGAAATTAATTCTGTCCCCAAGGAGGAGGTGATGTGCATATGAGAATAAGCCTCTGGCACAGCCCCCAACACTTGAGTCCACTCGAGTCCTACTTTGAAGATGCTGTGAAAAGAGGTAGATGATGTTCTGGTTGATTTTTCAGGAATAAAATTAATCTCTCTGGGTTTATCAATCTGAGGTCCACAGATGGCAAAAAATAAGGAAAAGAATGCACACTTTTTTCACATGTAAGTAAATAAAAAGAATAATTACAGATTCAAAGTTTTTACTAACTTTTAATTGGTTTTAAATGGTAATCATTATGATTCTGTACAGGGTAAAATGATACTTTCTTTAGAAATGGTTTGAACAATTTCTGAAGATAATTAATTTTATTTTAATTTCAAAAGATTATGAAGTACAAGACTAGGGATAGTAGTTGGACAGCAGGTGGCCAATGGGTCACTAGATCTGCATGAGCCCATGCAGCTGACAACAGAAGCCATACTGTCAGCCTGTTCCCTCAAGGTCACAGTCTGACCCTGAGAGGTCAACCACAGAAATTGCATTCATCATCTCCAAAATAATGAACCTTCCTCGGGTTTTGTTATTCTACCTTTGTCTGGCAGGTATCCCTAGTAAAACCTTTCCACCTTTACAGTAATAGTCATCCTGGAACCTGGCTCTTCATAAACTTGGTGCTATTATTTATAAAGCCTGTAACCCTTCCTGTTGGGTTATTGCAGGTTCTAGTCACTGGTTCTCTGGAGGTTTGGTTAGTTTAGTCTGTCAGCATGTTCAAAACTGTGGGGAGCACACTGTCGTGCAGAAGGTATATTGCTCAAGGCCAAATGCAAATGTCCTGGTTTGCATACACTCCCCAAGGTTTTGATTGCTGGAGCAAGGCCTCATACTTAATAAGCAAGTATTAGTGAAGCTTTCATCTGGAATCGCTGGTTATGGTACTCTTCGTAAGTAAAAAAATTAAACCATTGTTCTTTTTGGGTTTATTTTCAAACTTTGGAAGAATTTCTTTAGTTGTTTGGCGCTATATTCCTATTTATTCAGTCCCAAAATAATCATAGCTGTGCTCTTTTGTATGCTACACACCAAGAAAGACTTTATAGTGTTTCGTATGCCATTAAAAAACTGTGGGAAACATTCCTCATAGACTAAGTTTGTTAAATAATTCAATAATCTCAATGAGGTTGAGAGTAACAAACGGTTTAGTAAAGTTAGTAGTATGCTGGGCTGTCCTAGGCTGTGCAAATCTAGGCTTGATAACACCACCACTTTTCTTGAGGTAATGATGTTAAGAGACTAAGGATGGGAATGAGTATTATTCAACAGTGCAGGTAGAGACACAGAGCTGTTAACTCAAGGTTATGTGGTTCAGTCTGGGGCAGAGCAGGGAATAAGTCTCCTGAGAGCTTCTGAATCCAGGTCCACATTTTAACCACCACAGCTTCTTGGTATGATACTGCTGTTGTCTAATACATTTTGTCCTGCAATTAAATTGAAGGAAAAATTACCCATTTAGACTATTTCCTAACATGACAAACTGCATGAAATCAAAGAGGAGACATGTAAAAATCCTTAAGCCAAGGCCTGAGTTTGAAGAACTCTTTATTCACGCTACAATGAGTTGTAAAAATTAATCGGAAAGCTAACGATAATTATTATTTTTATGTGAGATGAAAAGACAATGTTCAGTTTATAGCCCTGGAAATTTTTTACCAGTTGAAGGCAAGCCCAGAAGAGCACAGAGAAGACCTTCATTCTCAGTGTTCCATTAGGTTGTTAATTAGCCATAATGTTTATGACTTTCTAAAGCAAGTTACTGGAATGAGCTTAGGGGAACATTCATGTTCCTTTATGTCCTGGCAGGTTACAAATTGCAGCTTACTATAAGGCATATCCAAGTGTAAGAAGAATGTAATGAATATAATCTGTTAAGGATAAATTCAGATTATAACATATGTATTTCCTCTGTTAAATACACATATGCCAAATACATTTTTTTCCTGCTTGTAGTTGAGTGGGAAAGGATACATTTCTGGTTGTCTATGCAGAGTCAGCTTCATCTTATTGCTGGTATTTATGAAATAGTTTTATTTTTTTGGTCTCAGCTAGCTCTGCATGTTGGGGTCTAGTTTTTAATTTCTCTTATAACCTCTACATATTTCATAAATTACCCTTTTTTTCTAGTTAAAGAAATACATGTAGAGAAGAGGAGTTGTGAGACATTTTTTATGGAGAGCAAAGCAGTTCTTCAAATGAATTTTTGAAAGTGGAATAGTTTTTTATCTGAAGAGTTTGCTCAAAAATTCTAACTTTTAAACATTGTTGAAAATAATCTAGTGTAGTTTTTTACAATGGAAGACTTAGAAAAAACCTTAGAGCTCAAAATTTATTTCATAAATAAAGCAAGAGCTCCTAGAACATCTATGTAGCTATTTTTGGTGATGTTTAGTGAAAAGGTGACAGCACTGACCTTTAGAGTGTTTGTTGAGTATGAGCAAAGTGCTTGAACGATTCACTTTGGTGATGTAAAGCTGCCAAAAATACAGCCTATGAGAATTGCTGCAAGTACAGTAATAATTCTTTATAGACCTAAGATTTTGTTCTAGCATTTTTAATACTGTGTGTGTTTATCCTTTCCTTACCTATCACATGTCTACTGATGCTAGAGTTGTGTGAGCTGCATTGTAGTATGCCAAAAGGAAAGCCAAAGTGCGTGGCAGTACACTCATCAACAGCATGGGGTTGGGCTCATGTAATTTAAATTACAGCCAAAGGTAATAAAAAATCCTATTTCTAGTTTATAAGGGAACAACATGAACCCTAACAGCTGTAGAACAGTTCACAAGACACAATTTTCCCACAGATGTGCTAAGGCTGGTTTATGACATTTTTAGATTGCCCTATTTTTTTTTTTAATTGGTAAAATTAATAGTACAGTAGGACCATCACTACTCCAGATAAGAATTACAAATATAGTAAGTATCAGTTAGAAAATACACATAGAACACACCTTGAGAAAAAATACTGCTATCAATGTTACAGTTAAATGGAATACACATATTCTCACATTCTGCAGTACTGATAGAAATGAAAAAAAGTGTTAGCAAAGGGGGAATTTCTAAAATATGAGGAGCTTGAGAGAGATTGTCTTTAGATTGGACTAAAAAAAAAAAATCATATATCGATCCTTCTGAAGGCAGTGATTTAAAACATTGTCTTAGATTTCTTAGAGAAAGGGTTAATCACCAATGTGTTTGCTTCAAGAAAACAACCAACTGGGGCAGATGCCTGAAAGGCAAAAAGAACTACAATACTTTCAAGAGAGACCGAAAAGGCAAATATTTCTCTCTCTGTTAGGAGATGCATAACTCAGACTCACACAATCCTGCTTCGCCGTGGAGTTAGTGAAGTGCAAAGCAGGACATAAATGGACAGCATGAAAGAGCAAACTTTTAGAAGTGAGCTTTATATCTGAGTAACTGAGATGAAATTTTTTAGTTAATTGGTTGGTTTGGGTTTGGGGTTTTTTTGTTTGTTTGTATTTTTTTTTTGTCATCTATATTTTAACTATTTCACAACATTCTTTTTAAGATTCCCTCTTCCTCCTCCCTGATCTAGTTCAGCGTAAAAATGTATAATTTTCAGCAAAAAACAGCTGCAAAAGTCTGTAAAGAAAAAAGTACCAATAACTTCTTGCTTTCATATATCTCCTTTCATCCTGAAGACTCCCCAGATCTTTTTATATTAAGATGAACTATTCTTTGATTCTGTGATTCTAACATAACCTTTGACTCTCGGGTGAAAAACTGCAGGGTTAAATTGCATAGTAACAACTGTTCAAAAGTCCAGGCCAGAAATAGAAAGCAAATTCCCTTCCTTTTACTTATCAGTGAGAACTTTGGTAAGCAAAATCTAATCAGTCAAACTGGAATTTGGACATAACATTTGGGAGGATGCCAAACGATTTTTCACTTATTCTGGGACACTAGCAAATAGCATCTTGAGATCTTTGATAATGATAAATGATGAGCACTTGGCTTTAAGGACCTTCTTCTTCAGTCAAGGTAAATCACCTGAGCTTTAGCATCTGGCACTAAATCTCCTTCAAATTATTGTGCTTCAGGAGGTAAGTGCTGAAACTGCTACTGGCAGAGGATGACTCTGTGGGGACTCAGAGGAGGAGAACATCTACCAAGTGTAGAAGTGCATCCCTTGGGCAGGAAGTCTTACAGGCCAGGCTGACCCAGATCTTTGGTTGTCAAGGTGGGAAAAGCTGTGAGTTGGAACTTAGAGTTGGCTGGAGAGTTAATTCTTCTTACTGGGTTCTTTGCCAAGCATGCTTTCCTCTTGGCTAAGAAGATGTCATATTCTCGATTACCGGTATCATTCTTTGCAGATGATGGACTTAAAGACCAAAAACTTGGTCTGATTTAACCATAACTTAGAGTTGTGAATAATGAGCCAAGTCTGCAGTTAAGCAGTGACAAGAGGCTGCACTAATAACACAAAACCCACCTGTCCAAGTTGGCCTGCTACAACGGCAGTAAGTATCTTTACACAACATGAGGGCATCACTACTAAAACTTCAGCGGTGTTTTATGCAAGGAAGCTGGCCAGTGAGCATCGGCCTCTGAAATAATCCTTAAGAAAGGGTGTTGTCCCTTGTGAAGGAGGATTAACAAGTAGAAAAAGAATAAAGCCATAAAGGCAGTAGTGACAGCTCAGAGGGGGTGAATGAATCTTAAACACTATACATATTTCTTTTCCACCAAGGGATTCTTATGGCGTAACAGTATTTTTCATCTCTAATCACTGGGCCTGCGTGTCAGTATCTCTTATTCCTTTCCCGATTTGAGTGACACAGTGTGATATGTCTAATGACAACTAGAACAAATTTCAGTAATGAGGTCACCTTGGGCCTGTATTACTGTCTGACTGCTGTTTTCCATAGAAATTATTTGTGAAAGCGGACCACATGCTCTGCATAACTTCCTCTGCTTTACTGAGAGTGACAAAAGGGAGATATGTTAAAACTTGCAAGGTGCAGATGGTTTGCATTGATCTATTCCTGATTTTGAGCTGTAAATTGATATGTAATGAGAAAGCTGCCACTTTGGTCCCTAGAAAAAAAAAAGTTTATGGGTTTGGCTGAATTGCTTAACTTTTCTTTATAAATGTAAAATTGTGCAGATTCTAACTGATGATGGGCAAACATATGCCAGCAAGGAAAAATAGTAAGTGTTTGAAAGATGAGCCTAAATGAAAATCTGAAGTCAAAAACCTAACTTTGCCTCCAGCTCAAATAGGCCTGAGATTTTGGAAAGCAGTGCAGGAAAAGTAATGATCCTCAGACAGGGAAATGGCAAAATTCAAGTTAGAACTTTTCTGATAACAGTAAAATTCCACTTTTTGCTACAGTGTAATATGAAGCCTGTTTTAAAAAGTGAAGTATTTCTGCTTCTGATGTGTCACAGAAGAGTGTTTGTTTATAAATTTTGCTCAGTGTTCCCAAGAGAGAGGACAGAACTACTGTCAAATCTGCAGTCTATGAGGTCACAGGACACCATTCTGTTGTAGACCATGTAGAAATAAATCTGGAATATTGGGATAGGAATATCATCTAATTTACATTGGATTAATTCCAAAGTCTACAAGGGATTTGAATTAAAGTGATGGAAGGGAGGTCAGAATACATCTACAATATATGAAATAGTTTTAATCCCTTGAGCATCAGCTGAATAACTTTTTTTCACTCTAAGAACAGGATTTCTGTGGAACTACTCATAAGGATACTCTCCTGTGTGCGGGATCAGGCTTTAGTTAAGTTTTTTTAACTATATTTGTAGCACTGTAAGGAACTGTGAGCGTGGGTAGGAATATGGACTCAATAACAATTTATTGAGGAAAGGTCCAATCAAGAGATAATATGTATTTGAAAATATTATTTTGTGTTTATAGAATATTTTGATAGGTACTTAGAGTTTAGTACAAAAGAACAATTTCACCTTTTTTCTTGGCCTTGATAGAAATCTCCTGCAATCTTATTTTCTTCCAGAGGTAGCAATAAATAGCAAACTCCCATCCTTTGCAATGCCACTGTTCTCTTGATATTAAATAGGATGGTGGCAATTCAACATACAGAAGTTTGTGCAAGAATCCCCATTAGAAAACTAGTCATTTATCCTAAAAATCTGAGCCTTTTCTTACAAATTAACTGATCATTGTTTTGTTAGTTAATGGATTTCATTGCACATGTGTGCATTTCAGATTCACAGTATACTTACAGAGCTACATAAAGACAATCACCAGGCCAGGAATCAAATTATAACTAAATCAATACATTGATCAGAAAGAACATTTCTAAATTAGGTCAATTAAGGTGTTTCTTCTAGTACATGGGCTTAAAAAATCCATGCAAAACTTACACTGTTTGCTTAGTGCCTTCCACAAAGAGGTATAAAATATTCCCTAGATTGAAAGCTTTTTTTCTGATGACTAATCCTGAGAGTTTTGCTCATCCTTGAAACACTTGTGCTCATTGAGGCTAATTGGTCCTGATTCTGTTCCCTGATTTATAGTTAGTCAGAAGGTTAAATTAATTGAAATCAATGGAGCTATACCAGTACGAGATGTTCTAATCTCATATTAAATGCTATGAAGGTAAAATCAAGTCCAGTGTTTTCTCATTTGTAATTCCATTAATTCAGAAAATCAGTGTTCTTTGAAATTTGTTGCTGTTTTTACTAGTAATAAAACACTGAAGGGAAAAGAACTGCCTTTTTTTTTTAATATGCCATACATTGTCACTGTACCCTTTCACTTTCTGTTTTCTGATTTTTGTATTTTAATGTCAATCACTGCTTTGGTTTGGAATGATCTGTCAGGTATATTAACTCAGAGCCTCAGCTGGTGTAAACAGAGAATGTCCTGCTGACAGTTGGTATGGCCTTAGATTGCAGTTGATCTATTTTGTTCACTTTTTCCAAGGGATGGCCCTACAAATATATCTTGGAAATATTGTGACTCAATTATTGTATTTGATTTATGCAAACTGTGTTCCAGAGTTGAGTTAAAAATTGAAAGGCAAAACTCCAAGTGTATTGAACTTTTCCTTCTCTTGGATGTTGGCCTGTAACTTTGAAAGAGCAGACATATGCAGCTAAGGCATAATGCTGATGACAACAACATCTTCCTCATCAACTTGGGTGTCGTTTTCAGTTCTTTTCCCTTGTTCTTTTTTCAGCTATAGGCTATGCATAACTTTTGCTGACTCTCCAACATTTTCTCCTTGCATCTGCTCTCAGTCCTGGCCAACTCAAACATAACTCTGACATATACCAACTATAGCTGTTAGGTTTATTATTGTAGCTTGTGATTTGACCGTTTCAATCCTCTCCTTAAGTATCTCTACAGGCTTCCTTTGTTCCATTACAGATTTATAATTCTTAATCTTGTCTTCCCTATTTACCTAATTGTTATATTTCTGCTCTGGCTTTCTCTTTACTTTCTTTACTTGAGTAATCTTTCAAATACACTTTCTGTAAAGCTAAATGTCTAAAATTAAGCTTCCAAATCCACATTTAGGTTCACAGCTAAAAAAATCTTTTTCTTCCTTAGATCTTTGTATTCTAGTGCCCAAGGAAACCAAAACTACGAAAGACAAATTATTTCCTCTTACTTCTTGCTAACTGGAGATTAAATTTTTAATTTCATTATTTTCTGCAGAGCTAATTTTACAACATAGTTCTTCATGAGGAATTGTTTGCAATATGACTTCTAAACAGGGATTTGATGCAGCATTCCAAAATCCCAAAAGTTATATGCCGTATAATCTACATTATAATGGTGTAATCATTCTTTACAGGATCTAGTTTGTGTGAGGGAGAATTGTTGCCAACTTAGAAATTTCAACTAAAGCTCTTACATTGCTGAAATCATCATCAGAGTATCTTTAATTTAGTAGCATTAGACAGCATCCTTCAGTGGCATTTCAGGCTGCATCTAATGATACATGCAGCATAAATTTTGGAGGATCCTTCACCTCTTGCAGGAAGATACGTAGAGTGGAGATAACATAACTAGTTTATGTAGGTGTTATAGACTTCTTATTTTGGGATTGATGCCATCCTACTCCTGCCCAATATTAAGCATCTGATTTCAATGGTAATTGTTCCCACTATTACATGAAGGACTAAGCTGCTCTCTGAAGGCATCTCCCTCACTGACAGAGACCAGACGTCTCAGGCTTAATTCCCCTGCCCACCCACAGATGTCTGATGCCTTTTGAAATGGTACTTGACACTTGCATGTGAATCATCAGGTATGACACAGAACATGCAGGAGATCTTTGTTCTTCTGCAATGATTGTAAGAGGCCAGACAAAGTACATAATAGCATCTCATATAGACCTGGATATCAATGAGTTAAGAGATGAGTTTCAGCCTAGATGTACCAACATGTGAGGTTGTTATTTACATTCTGTTACAGTCAATACAATTGCTTGCATTAGCTGCACTTACTGTAGGCATCTGCCTTATATAAATGCAGTGGCTCTTTTGACTCCCTTGGACTTTTTGACTGGATCACAGATAGGCACTATTTTTGTTTGTCTTAATCTGAGAGTTGACTCTCATGCTGGAAGTAAACTTTTAGACTCTCATAGATGTTTAGTTACTTTAGTTAGAATTTACTTATGATGATGATTATCAGATTTTCTAACTGCCTTTGCCACACAGGAAATAATTATGTTTATGCTAGTAAATAAGACATGGAGAGAGAGTAGTCTTTACCAGTGGATCACTGACTGTAGGGATCACTGTATTGTGTATGTGCTAACATGATCCAGAGCATAGTTCTGGCCCATCTCAGCTAGGCTTTTTTCCCAGTCCCTGAGCATGGCTCAAGGAACAGCAAATCCAAATCTCCATTACCTGTAGGTAAAAAGACTGAACCAGATTTTGCTTTCTTGATAGCCCTCCAGCACTTTCCCTGAAGGCTTTATGACATCAAATACCTGTGTGTGCACTCACAGAGTACTCCAGGGAAATCAGCATACATGGTTTTCATGCAATGGAAATATTTCTGTGGTGAGTTACAGCACAGCCCTTGTTTCAGATGTCTTGAACTCCTCCCTGTAAACATTAATTATTCCTTATGGTCACAGAATGGTGTATGGGCCCAGAGCAGGCTGATGGCCAAGTGTGGAGCAAGTAAAAGAGGCTTTAAGACTAAAACTCAGTCACTGGCCATTTTTTTTTTTATTTAGCACTAATAAATTAGCTGTAGTTATAAGAACTGAGAGGTTAGGATTCTTAGAATTTTTGTGATTGCTATTGTTTGAAAAGAGATTTGATGGGCAAGAGGTAGTAAACAGTAAGTCTGAGTTATAAATAGAGCACAGATATTAAAATGCTAGATGACAGGAGTTGGTAAAGCGAGTCACTTATTGTGACTTGACAAAGTGTAGACAGCAGGACAAAATAAAAACAGGCAAGGGAGATTTTGTTGACTGCAGAATATTGGGACAGAAAGCTTTACTTTATGAAGAAAAAAAGTGGGAAGTTACTGTTGTTTTCCTGGCACAGTGAGGAAGGTCAGAATAGTGGCAAATGTTGGCTGGTGTTGTGTTATAGTCTTGATGGTGGAAGGGTTGGGGTCCCAGGAGGTTTATGTTAGTGCTGAATAGTCCTGGTAAAAATCAGAAGGCTAAAGAACATTGCTGATTCACCAAATCCTCAAAGCTGACATCGCTTAGTAAAATGATAGTTGCACACTAAAGTACTGAATGATTCTTATATTTTCCTCTGATCAGTGGATGCAACCAAGGAACATGTGAGGCAATTGTCTCTGCTTTTTGTTTTAAGGCAGTAAAAATGTATGGGGTTTGTCCTAGATGTTAAGAAAGCAATCAAGCAAGCAAGCTGTTGGAATACAGTTATTATTTTGAAAAATAAAATTTAAAAAATTTGAAAATTCAGCATATTTAGGCTATTTCTAGACTATCAAAGAAAATTATATAATACTTTTTTTTTTTTGAGAAATTTGCTCCTGGATACCAAATGATTAAAAAACAAATCTGAACTAGAGGGAATGAACAACAACAACAATAAAATCTCATCTCTTAGTGAGAAATAATGTTATGGACAGCTTAAATTGCCATGAATGTTAAGAAATAATTTAAATATAAAGGGGCAATACAAACATTAACATATACTGTATTCCTAATGAACTTAAAACACACTCACTGGTCTTAGGCTCAAGAGAAACAGGAATCTGGAATCTTGCTTGCTGCTTTGTTCACAGTGGGTTTTATTATTCTTAAATGATTGGAAAATCTTTGCTTGAAATTCAGGATTGGTTTAAACTCTTTATTTTTCAGTGTGGTTCAAAAGATTCCTTGAGTTTCTGACTGTTCATGCAAGTAGGAAATAACTGAGGCCACAAGATCTTAACAAGCAGCACCCACAGTATATTTCGTTCGTGTTTTACAATTCACTTATCAGCTGTGAAAGTCTAAGCTCCTTAGCACACTGATCAGGAGCAGGAACTGCATGACATGCCCACATCTCATAACCTTCAAACCTAAAAAGGGATGGTCAGGGAGATCTAATTATAAATGTGTCATTCTGTATTTACTTTAAAATAAAGCTCATTGAAGGGCTCTTAATGCAGATGACAAGTGAATAAACTGAAATGTATCCCAAGCTGATTGCTACCAGAGAGATTACAGGATTAAAGAAGCTGTTTTGCTTTTCCCATTGTCTCTTAAGAAAAAAAATCTTTAAAAATATCCACCACATAGTATATTTCCTTGGCCGTTCACATTGTAATGATAGGAATGTATTTAATATTTATGGGAAGTATTATAGTTTTGGTTAATGAATGCAGACAACACAAATCTTCCTCCCTTCCTTTATTATGTTACCATTATTATATTGTTTTTGTTATTCATTTTGAGGGAAGCATAACTAGATGCTAACTGCAGGACAGGTGTTCCCATATGTAGTGCATCTCCTCTGAATAGTTCAATATGGTGTGCAGAAGTAATTCTTGTCCAGTTACTCTGCAATGCAGCAATCTTTTTGTTTTCCTAACACAGGCCCTGGCTTTCTCCCAGGGCTAGAATTCTGGATATTTTCCATCCTTATTAAAGGTCTTAAAATTTACTCCTCGTTTCTCCCTCTAACTTAACCCTTGCACAAAAATTGATAGGGTTTAATCAAACACATCATCTTCTTTTCAGCTACAGGCACTGGCTTACATTCTCTCTGAAGCCAGGATACATTATTTCTGAACTTGCTGAAAGAGGCACTGCAGAGGAATGTGTGGCAATTGCCCCCTATTCTAAGGCTGTGCTGCTGTTTGTGGATCACACCCTTACTGGAGGGTTAAACGCTCAGTTCCTTTGCCATGGTTTCTGTCTTTCCATACTGCCTCTCAGCTGCACACTGTCCCTGTGGGAATACTCAAGCATGCATTTTCATATCCTTGAATACCGGTCAGCAATGTAGTGTAGTGCACGTTGATCCTGGCTTTCAAGTGTGGGTGGTGTTTGTTATATTCCATGTGCCAGTATGAGTGATTGTCATCCATAGACAGATGTGGTTTTGAGGTAGCAAGGAGAAAAAAAAAAAAAAAAAAAAGATTGACATGACTTTTGACATGATTTTTGTCAAGATTTTAGCATGCCATTTGCTGGAATACCTCATCTAATGAATACCTTTTACTCCTCCGAGATGTGCAATCTAATGTTATGCTATCTTTTTTTGCTCTTTGATATCTCAATGTCAATCATCAGTGGGAAAATTATGTTAGTGAATAGGTAGCATGCAATTTATCCACAGAAATTAAATCTCTATCTGGTTTAGTAAAAAGAGTCTTTTCCATACCCAAATGTAATTTCTGCATATAATTTTGTCCTTGCCAAAATCTCATTTACACATATGCAACATTGTTTTTATAAATCATCTTGGAATGAGTGTTTAATACATAGGATGTTATTTTTAAAATAATTTCGTACATGTGCTGCTAGCAACAGGAAAGTTACTAGCAGCAGCAGAATTAAGGCTTCTTGTTTCCCCAGGGAGTGCTCTGACCATTGAGTCAAACTAGTAGGTATTGTAGCCTGAGGCAAGAAAAGCCTTGCTGTTTCACCAGGACTTTCTTACAACAATGTTACACTTCTGTTTTTTTGGTTTTGTGTTTTCTTTTTTTTTTTTTTTTTTAATTCACTTGGGGGTTGTGCCTTACTGCAGCTATGAAATGTACCATCTCAGATGATGCTAAAAATTCTGATACTTTATAGTCCCTTAATTCTGAATTACGGTGGAGGTACTCATAAGGAAGCCCTGGTTTATCATAAACAGTTTCATCGTGGCCAATGCTATCCCTAGAAATTCCCAGGAGCTAATAATGATTTTCATAACTTCAAACAACTAAAAAAAATTTTTCTGAAAAATCATTATACCTTGCTATATATGCTTTAAAATATCCACAAACATTTGGTCTATATTCTGCAGTATTTTATCTTTTGTGCAAAAGAAACAGTGAAGCTCTTCAAGTTAAATTTCTGCTCAATTTGGAGAGTTTGAATGGTCACCAACTTTGTCTGAGAAGCGAGAGAAAGATAAACGTTTTTAATACTTGGCTAGAGACATGTTTGGGCTGACTGATCCTTCCTTTTTTTTTTTAAATTAGTTTCTAAGGATAAGTAATATGAACTTTAGCTGAATAAAGGCAAAGGCAGAACAAAAAATGCCACTGAAGAATGGGAGTGTTAGGCTTTATGTTTGTGGAGTTTTATGTTTTAAAGGCAAAGAAAAGAAGGTGACAGAGCTGTCTCTGTTTATGTTGTACCAACTGAGCCAGGAGACTGGGCTACAGCATGGCCAGTGAGGCTGAATCTTGAGAAAAGCGTGTGTGAAAAGTGTGGTTTTCTCCAAGTATTTTCACTGTTTGCTACCTAAGATAAAACAAGAGTCCGTTGAGAGATTTAGGATTTCCAGGCAAATGGTGAGATCTCATCCATTCATTATCTTGCCTACTCAACAACTTTTCACCTCTTGTGACCAGGGAATCAATCATATTCTAATTAGGCTATTTGACACTGTTATTGCAATATAAGCAGCACCTAAGACTACCATAATATTCCATATTAATGCAGAAATCACAAGAGACAAACTACCTTTGTGATTCAGTAAATGTAATTGCTTTGGCTATAGAAGATCAATAATACTGGGGAAAAAAACTGGCTTCAGTTTTTAAAATATCTTTTAGAAAGTCAAACTGGGAATTCTTTCTACAAGGGACTTGCCTAAAGTTTTCTTAAGTCATCACAGTTCACAGCTCATTATTTGAGGTGTAAAACTGGGAGGGAAACATTTACCCTAGAATGTAAAAGTATAATGAAAACCTCTTTTAACAATAGTGCTTGGGATGGGTATGAATACATGCAGGAAGATGTACTTATGTGTACATACATGCAAATGTATGTGTTATGGCTTTAAATATTTTACTACAACCAGATACGAGTAGTTTCAGTAAAAATTCCTTCCTTAAGCAATAAAGCTAGTAATGTGTGTAGATTGAAAGTAATTCACATCTGACCATATGTATATGGAAGTTTTTTGTGTATTGTATGCGTTCCAGAAGACACTGAACTATCGAGAGAGAGAGAGAGAGAGTTAAAAACCCTCTGTATATAAAACTGTATAGTTATTATACATTTGGTCAAAGCCCAAAATTTCTTCTTCAGGTAAATATCAAATTTTTAAACTTCCTTTCAATTTGCACTGAATTGAAAAATTGCAACTTAAAGAAAAAAATTTGAAGCAAATGTATCTCTAAACATCTCAACCACTGTTAGTAAAAATTTAATTTCAGCAGTGTCAGAACAGTTCAGCCTGACAATCTCAGCCCATTAGAATATAATATTGAATTATAGGAAGCAATATTGCATTATATAGAAATTAAGCTTTAAAACAAGTGCAAATAGAAATAGAACAAGATTCTGTCATCGGAACAAAATCAAGTAAGAAAGCCCAGTGTTGTATTTTTATTTGAAGCATTAAAATTTTTCTGTCAAATACTATAAAAATCAACATGTTCCCTTGAAACTTTCAATTTCAGTATCTCCTGCTGGGGGGATGGTTCTTTGGAAAAATGTTACCAGCTCTATCAGATAAATGCTTTGAGATAGGCACTCTTCTCTGAAAAGGACCATTATTTTTGAAGGTGACAATTTCTGCAGTAAAGGAATAAGGTAGACAGGGATTGACATTACTTCATCAAGAGGAAATCCAGATAACTTCTTCCATTTAAAAGAGAAAGAGACCATACATTTGTTTGCTTCAATAAGTTGGCTGCAGTTTCATTTTGGGCTGGAGAGGAGAAAATTGGATTGAGTGAATGCATGCGAGAGATGGTGTATGTGTGTATATATGTATCATTGTGTGACTCTCAGTGATCATAATATTGTCAGAGCAAGAAGTGGATTGTGTGTTTGTTTTTTAGTATTGTGCTATTGTCTCAGCATTGTAGCAAAGCAGGGGAGAAGGTTTTGAATTATATCCTTGGAGACACAGCTGCCTGGCAAACGTAGAAATGTAGTGACTGTGAACTCAGTCACTCTCTGAATGAAGCTGATCCTTTGCATATGAATTTTCCATTTCTTATCCCTTTCTGATGACATCATTTCTGTAACGTTTCCATGAACCTATAAAGAAAAATGCTCAACATCTGTGTTTACTACCTGGTAAGAAAGAAAGCAAAAAACCTCCAACCAATGAAACAAACAAACAAAACAAAACAAAACAAAAACCACAAAAAGGCAAAACGCAAAAACCTCACTGATCCTTCATTCATAAAAATCCTGTACCCATGTAGCTGGACAGATCTTTTCATTCATGTGCCTGTGGAAGAGAGGAAAGTAGTTTGAAGAGAAAAACTAATATGCATAAAAGTGGTCTCCAGAGCATATTTTCAAAGAAGTGCTCAAATTCACACACAACTTTGGTTAATGGAATTTCTGCACCTATCCCTCCAGAGGACTTTCCAAATGCACTCTGTTCATGAATAGCTAATTAAATGTGCTTTCTGGTATGCAGATAATTAGTTGCTTTTTAACAATTATTCAGGTGTGGTAATTGAAAGGTAACGATGGATTTTAATTTTAAAATGTTGATTTTTGTTTTCCCCCACTGAAATACGTTTGCTGTATGCTGAAAGGCAAGTGTAACCATCTTTCCAGTTTGGCAACCAGATAATGAAAAACACGAAAATGCATTCCAGTTTTTTTGGAACTGTCAACCTTAATCCAATGGATTTAGCAAACATGGGTTTACATCAGAAATTGAGTTGTTGTAGACACTCCATTAAAAAAATAAAAAGCATATGTACTTACACACCTATGCATGCACACATGCTCTCAGCTTGAACTTAAGAAAAATGTTGTTTCATTTATGAGGTCAGATTAGACAATCATAGTGATCCCTTCTGGCTTTACAATCTATGAGGTTACAACTGGAAAAAAAAAACTGCGCAAAATGAAATTTGATATGTGAAGACTGATAGTTGCTAAATAGAAAAAGTAAAGGAAATTCCATTAAAAGTGACAGGAAGACACAGTTATTCGTTCTTTTAAATTTTATTTTCCTGATGGCCAGAAAGAGTGTATTGTCATGGTAATTGTTTGAGGGTTTTTTTTCCTTACCTTATAATTACTTCATTTTTATCATGCTGCTATTTTATCAAAGCAACTCTTCATATTTTTCACTCTTTACAAGGTCAGCATGTGCTCCAATAATTGTGAGGAATTTTGACAGAGAAAAACTTTTCTTTTGTTTAATTGGTGCTAAAGTCACGTGTACAGCTGAAAAAGAGTGAGTGGCAACTACACTGCACAAATTTGTGTAAAGTAAATATTTGTGTTTCAGTCACACTGTTGTTCCACAGAAGGCAAAGGCAAACTCAGTTTACCTTGTGGCTTAAATGACACCAGTGGATGCTTTGTTTCACCCTCACAGTGCAAAGGAATCCACATTTCTTCGTGATTCCGTCCTGTTACACCCATTAGTGCTTTCTGCCCCCTAATAACTTCCTATTTAAAATATTGTCTAAGCTGCTTTGTGGTTGAATGCCTTTCCAATTCTCAAACAGTGGCATAGTATCTTTGCATTCTGTTTCAGACATAATAAATCAACATATCCAAGCCTAGAGGTGGGTGACACATATGGCTTGTTTATATGACTAATCCTTGTCTAGGATGAAGTGTCAATCCTCAAAGGCTATAAATATTTTAAAAACATGTTTCATGCAATCCAGAATTGCATTTTGGAGAGTGATGAGGTAACACCCAGAGTTTTGCACAGCCCAGATTTGCTCTTCAACCATAAGTTAATTTTTGTTGTTGATTGTTGTTGGCATTCTGCTATTATTATATCGACATTAAAGAGCTAAATTTGCAATTGGCAACAACACCATCTAGTTATCCACAATATAGCTTTCCTGTGGTGAGAGGAGAAGAAAGAGATGGGAGATTTTCACAAAGGAAAAGAAATCTTAGCCAGCTCTTCCACTTATGGTGGAAAGGAGCAACTGGAGGCACTGCACTTTAGGGCCATTAACACTTATGTGGTGAAATATCTCGAACCTAACCTTGTCAGAGGGTTTTTAGCAGCACTGGAATGCTGCTTTGCACTGCTTAACGACTTATTATCAGAGTTCCTCAAAAGCAGTGCTCATGAAAGGAAAAATAGAAATAGGATTTTGTGTTTCAGAATGCAATGTACTTTTGTGCAATAGCATGATACTGATGGCTTATATTCAGGTTTTTTGTGTGAGTTTTTTTTTGCTGTATGAGTGCCGTGAAGCAGGGCTTCTTTCTACAGTCTCATGGATGCTGAAATTTGAAGATGTATCATGCCCAACAATTTGAAGATACCTGTTATTTCCAAGTGTGTTCTCATTAAAGGTACAATACAACACTTTCCATACTGGAACATTAACTGTCCTTAGTTAATAGAAATATTTAGAGTACTTTTAATTTCAAAAGACTGTATAAACATTTTTACATTGTACTGTCCTGTGAGAAATAATGTTATAAGCTGTGGAACATCTCACTCCAACGTTGCTTAGTCTGAACCTTTCTTTACAATTTACTGGATCTTTCCCATTCTCAGTCTATTAGATCACAAGTATGTTTTTTAATTGATTTATTATTGGAAATCAACAAAGCAGAACAAACCAAAAACTGCTTCCCCCGTTCAGGTTCACTTGTTTATTTTCTTCCTCTTTCGCATTGCTGGCTGTTGCTGTAGTATTTGTTACATCTGGTTTTGAGACACACTTTCAGAGTGACTGAGTCCTCTAATGACTAAATATTTTATAGAGCCACTTGGAAACAACCAGAAGCTAGTGTTCACTGGTTAGCTAACCCCAAAATTTATAGGGAGGAGAAGATCCCTGGGACAGGTTTACATGCTCCTGTCGAAATGAGATACCATGTTTAATCTGTGAGGTCACCTGAGCCTTGATGCCTCACACATTTTTCCAATCGATCCTAAGCACCTGTAAGTAGATCCGTAAACCTATTCCTTTGAAGTGTATTGCCATGAGAAAGAGCTGTGTTACTGTGACTTTGGGAGTGCCTTTAGTCCCACTGCAGTGCAAAGGATATCCACATGAATACTTAAGTGGGAGGTTGAAATTGGAATTGTACGGTTCACAGCATTTCACTTTAGAGGGACTAAAAAGCATCCTTCTCTCTGTACAGTTTTGTTTGTTGTTGTTTTTTGGGGTGGATTTTTGTTTTGTTTTGTTTTTAATTTTCTTTTGCTGAATATCACTTGGCCTATAGTTAACTGAATGCTTTTTAGGATGCTGGAAATAAAATACTAAATTAGATTCAAATAGGTGCCTTTTATCCTAGCAGCTGCAGCTGGCTTTCTCTCACCTAGAACCTCTTTTAACGTGATACTTGGGGGGAAAAAACCCTCTCCTCAAAAAATCTCATGTAATAACTTTTTCCACACTTACCTGCTCTTGTGTTCTGTGGGGTATGTTATCACTAGCAGGTGAAGTCAAAGGATGAAACACAAAAATGTGTACCTCGTTGGAGAGTGCCAAAAGTGCTACTTCTCACCACCACTCAGTGCAAGTCACTGAAGAAGTGGTGGATAGCTGCCAGGTATTGATGATGGTGATGTCCCGTGGGCCACCAGCAACCAAAAGGGCACAGCCATCACCTCTGCTTATGGTCTTTGGGAACAATTCCCACACATCACTGATTACTGCTCTTCCAGGTTGCTCCCTGCCCAGGAAATTAAGAAACTTTTTGTTGTCTTACCTATTTTCCACAAACATCTTTCTGTCTCTCAGACAAATTTATCCCCCATCTTTTCTTCAATTTCCACTGGGAGCCAAAAAAGCCTACAACACAGTATCTTCCATTTAGATGGAAAGTTCAGAGAATTTGTTCTGAATGTCACTATTTCTGGGTTTGTGCTCATGGTTTTCTTATTAGATTTCTCACCAATGTCCCAGCTGTTTTCTCTTATCCTTTCTCTATGGTTTTACAATAAACAAGCTGATGATGAAGCACGATCCTATCAGACATGTGGCAATCAATGCACAAGAACTGAAGTGTTGGTTCTCCAATGTGCTTTACTGGCAAAGCCATTTCTTTCACTTTAATCAGTACTTTTATTGGCTTTTTCATCTGTGCTGAAGTTTATTGGACTCTACAGTTCCAACAAATGCAGGTTGTTACAAGGGCATGCAGAAATGCATTTTTATATGTGTCCCATAGGAAGAGTACAGAAGGGATTGCTCAATTGATTGCAGAGATAGGGAAGTGGTGCATGACTATTTGGAGTGGATGTTATGATTTGTCTGGTTAACTCTGATGCCAGCTGAGATTGCCATGATGACTAGAGGTGCAACTCCCAGAAGGTCAACCTTCACTTGAGCTGTTCCTGTAATGGACTTGCAATATGTTTTTGTGTTAAGACTTGCCTTGGTTTGAACTCTGCCCTGATTGAATTACTTGATGAAGACCAGCAAACACAATGATTCCTCTTAGGAGTTTGTGTTTGATAGCACCCCAGTCTCTAATTTACTGCGTGCATGGGCTAGAATGCAAATGATTCCTATGGGGTTGTATGATCAGTGTTTGTCCTGACCTGTTATTTGTCTAAGTACATTATTTAATGACTCTGGCTCTGATTTTATAACTTTCAATGCTATATAAAAAGGAAAGCTCTTTTCCTTAGCTAAACTGTGACTTGGGGCTCCTAAACCTGACATAACAGCCAGTATTTTCTTTTTCAAATCTCTTTTAAAACCTATCTTTGCCATCATACATCTTCTCTGTATGGCAATATTAATACAGTTCTGATCCTTAATGGTGTGAAAGAAGGAAGGACTCTAATGATGAAAATGTTTGGTTTTTTTTTTTTTTTGTGGACCCACTGTTATAACTGGGAAAAGCAACTGCATAATCCATTAAATAAAAGCTGTTCCTCCTTTTACAAATCTTGTCTCATAATATATGTCAACATAAATCACTTACCAGTGGGCAGGTTGGGGACAGATGAATATAGATGGTGTTTACAATTCTTCTTTTATAATAATAAAAAATAATGATGCATATATTTGATTGTGCTCTGCTCCATCCTTCTAAGTCACTTTTTTCTTTCACAGCATTTATCTGCCGTAATCTAAACATCAAAAGTTAGACATATAAGTCTGAGTTAGTCACTTTATATTCTCTTGTAGCCACTACAGAGAAGCAGATACCTCTGTTTGCCTTATTTTCAGATAGGTATCTAGGATATTTCAGAGGTTTTCTTTCGTGATCTACATATGTCTTTACACAGATGATAAAGTGTGGGTTTGAACATCTAACTTTTTAACAGTGATTTATCATGAATCCATGATGCAGCTTTTCTAGTTAGGGATTTTTTTAATTATTTGTTTTTAAATCACTTATCACAAGAGGTAATTGAGTCTTAATGTAATAGAAATAGATGGTGGTGGCAATATGTTTTCTCTAAGAAAGATATGAAGCTGTCAGTAGAAAACATCCAAGTTTAAAATGTTACCCAGGTTATTATGAGTTAGGGCCAGTCTTAACATGTGATCTCTTTATGTCCTGCTCCTTGGCATGAAACTTGCAATCTGCACATGGATGTGCTTGCCTTGATCACTGCTAGCTTTCTCTTTCTGCCACTCCACACATCCTCTGTTCAGCTCGAGTTATGCCAAACATAATTCATGCAAAAGCTTGAATCAAAGATGATCCATGGAAAGCTCTAATCATTCAGAGTTTTCTTTGCATCTTCTTCTGAGTCTGGCAAGCACAATAAATTGGTGCTAGTATGTGTGCACACATGCTAATACGAAGTGAAAGCATGCAACCTTATCATTCAAGATGTAAAGCTTCATCTTCAGGGAAGTGGTTAGAAATCCACAGCTTTTGTATTTTTTTACCAGAATATTCTTTGAAACAAAGAATTAAATACTGTCACAGATACAATGGTCCAAACAATGTTTCATTTTGAGTTGAAGTAGTAACAGTGAAATTAAGAAAGCATTTAGGAAGTGTTAGATGATCTGTGCAAGATGTGTTGAATCCTCATAATGGAAAAACATGGACAAGTAAGCAGACTAGTGAGGTTTCTAAAATAACAAGCAGATACCAAAATAACCAAGAAGACATTAGGCCAAATTTTGTCACCTTGTTATGTTGAAGCGCTCAGCAACCCGTTGTTTTGAGCTGATGATTTCTGAGACTGAGAAAGTAGTTAGCATTAATTTAAATCATAGAATCTCACAAGCCCAAACACTTTTCTAAAGGAATAAATGGTAATTGTGGGAAATACAGAAGGAAAACAAAGAATTCCTGGGATAATTTAACATGTGAACAGGACAAGTTTATCATTTGCACCTATCTCCAATACTTTGTATTTTGATCCCAGCAGTATGAAAAGCGTGCTTACATTTTAGATGGCTACAGTTATGGCCTAGAAACCCACTTTAAGTGGATCTTTTTTCTTCTGTATTTTTAGACATAGGGATAGTATTTACTTTATTAACTATATTTTTTAAGTTTAAGGTGGAATTATACAGAGATAGTGATATCTTTCTCTCTTATGTATTTTCATCATTTATCTCATGTTACTTCAAAATCTTTTACTTGCAGCCTATTTCCATATAATACAGCTGAATCACATTGCTAGAAAGTGTATTAGCTAAAAGAGGTTTGAAACTTTCATTCCATTTCTACCATATTTTTTCTCCATTTGTTGGCCAGCTTTCTGTCTAAATTTGAAGAGTGCAGTGTTGGAAGCCAAGAAAACTAGCAATGGTGCTAAGGCCAGAAACAACGTACCTGAAAATATGACCTATGGATATTTTTTAAGTAGCTCTAGTGATTTTCTGGGGTAAATTATTTACATGCCAATGAAATGTGTACACAGAGCTTCTAACACTACTTTGCCTTCTCTAAGACTTGAAAATAGGTTTGTCTTGTCAAGAGGTTCATCCTCATTATCTGTTCAAAAGAGAATGATATTTTTGAGAGACTAAACACAACAGAAAATTAAGGTTTTACTTCTTTCTATGTGCTCCCATTACCTTGCTCCCTTTTCCTCCAGTCTTTGAGTAAATCACTAAGTAGTATTCCACAATTGCATCACCCTGGACAGATACTTAAGGTAACATTCAGTGAGCTGGCTCAGGTACAAGAAGCAGGTTGGTTATGTTACGGTATTTTGAACTGATTTACCCATCTTCTCTGCAGGGCTAATTAGTACAGGCAAGGTGCCAGGTTAAATGGTTCTGCTACCCAATATAGCCTTTTAAAAGATACCTCACGTATCTCTGCTTGCTGCCAGATTTGCTATGAGAAGTCATCTGGACTACCAGCTACCACCAAAGTCCTGCTGGGGCCCTTGAGCAGCCATGGAGAGCCAGGCTTGTAGAGTAAGCTGAGCTACACTGAGATACTTGCCTATAGCAGACTTACAGCTGACCAAAAGCTTCCCAATTGCTCAGGAGTTGCATCCTGAGTAATGCTACATTCCCTATTGAAACAGATATGTGCTTGAAATCAGCTGCTGATTTTTAGCTCAATTATATATGAAGTATCCTTCCATACACGCATAGGGACTGCTCCCAATAGAAATGATTCTACTAAAGTGTGGGCATTATTATATTATACAACACTGCTAAATAGCTGTGTTTGCATATCTGTACTCTTTTTGGTTGTTGAATAAAAATTGTGGTTAGTAAAGGATGTGAAGAGTTTCAAGTACTAGTGTAGCAAAATGGCCAAATCAGAGCATGACACAGCAGTCAGTTTCCTATGGCAAACATGTAATTTCTGGTGTCATTAGTAGCAGTTACATGTCTGCCATAAGAGTAGAGTTGTCTCTTGAGAAATACATACTTTGCAATATGTTTCTGCATGTTCTGCACCAAATTACAGTTCATCACTTTGGGTTTTTTTTCATTCAGGAAAAAGAAAACATTCAAATTGCTCAAGACAATTTTGTTCTGATCTTTACTCTCTGAAGGTAGAAAAAACCCTTCAAACCTATGTAGCTTTTTAAACAGTATGCATTTTCCAATTCTTCTCTTTGCCATCTGTACAAAAAAAACCCAAACAAACAAAAACCCACCAAAAAAACCCCCGAAACAATAAAACTGTTCCTACAGGTATGCAAACTAATAATAGGAAACATAGGATGTGTGCTAAAGCTAATATTATCTTTTGCTTTTCTAAGTGTAAAGTACTTGACATGCATATATGGTGGCAATTTTTGGTTTAATGGAAATGTTTGCTGTTGACAGTGTAAATATAGTTCTCAGGGAAGCACTTGAATGATATAACCCAAACTATTCTACTCCACTACTTCCAGCAGGAGATTACTCCACAATCTAATAGATCTCACCTTTAGTTTTGAGGGGTTTGTTTTGGCTGGGTTTGAGTTTGATTTGGTTGGTTTGGGGGGATTTTTTTTTTTTTTAACTTAATGTTTCTTATCTGAATTGCACCCTAGTACTGTGTAGAAATCTCTATGGACTTCCTGATCAAAGGCTCTCTTTTCTCAAACTTACCTCATTTTACCTTCATATGTTGCTTGAGATAGGACCTCTTGTTTCTTCCCCACCTGGCTCATCCATTCAGGCACAGATTCAGCTGTCAGGGGGACTGTGGGGAGGAGACAAGATCTGAAGGAGACTGGTTTTTACAAAGTAAAACAAAGCATATCAGCAGGGCTGCTTGGTCCATAAGAAGGGCTCCATATAGCTTTCTCTATAACCAGCAATTTTTGCATTCTGGAGATACACAAAATTCTTGTCTTACAGGTCATTTACCTGTCCTTTTTGAGTAGCTCCTTGTACAAAAGTTCCCAGTGTTTAATGCTAACTGCCTAAGGAAAAGATTATGGGAACCACTAGAACATCAAGGGTCATATGCTGGTGACTTTAATGATACATTTCTCAGCAATGCTTTAATGGCATCTTGACAAACTTCAAATAAAGGTCAAAGGAGTAACACCTGTGCAGTTATTTGATGTCCTCAGAAGGAAAAAAAGCAGTAGTTGTAATAAATAAATAACCAGAAGTGAGAAAAGCCATCCCAGATCCTGATCCTGTGTGTTCTACTAATAACGTCTATCAGCGGAGAAGGAGTTGCAAATATAAAGCTTTTAAGATTAAGGAAAGACTTCAGGTGCTGAGATCAAAAACTCTGGAGCTTTGGTTTCTGAAACCTGGAAGGTTTTTTAGATGGACTGAATGAATACTTGTTTGAAGACTCTGAAATGCTATGTGATAATGCTGTAAGACCACAAGAAATCTGAGGTTTCTGACATCGTTGCCTTTACATTTTTGGGGTCATTTGCCTGGATTAATTTATAGTATGCTTCACTTTCAAAAAACACCTTAAAATCCTCCCAAGGAGTATCTTTAATTTAGTATGAATAAAGTTCAGCTTCTCCAAAATATGGTGAACTACAAAAAAATATTTAAAGCTTTTCAGAAAGGCAAGATGGAAAAGTGAAACTTAGGGTGCAATTCTGGGTGGACTCAGCCTCACCAGGATGAAACAGATTTTCCAAAATTTAGACAACACCGGTCATGATAGCAGTGTGTTTCATTGATTTGATTTTCTTCTGCCTCACATCTAAGTTATAGCTGTGCAGCTGGTATAATTTAGAAACAAATACCTTTCAGAAACAGTAAATGGTACCATATGGTGCCAAGGTAAAGACTATCACAATTTATGAGCCAGAACATTCAACCAAAGAAGGACTGCAGTCAGAATTAAGGAGTATGTTCACAAGCAGGGTGTTTTCAAGGCAAAAGGAGACTATCCTAGGCCAATTCCCTTGTACAACATGGATGAATTACATAAGGAACCTAGGCACAGGATTCTCTGGATGCAGCCTAAACATGTTTATTTTGAATGTGGAAGGAAAGTGGAAAGCCATATAGAATGAGTTCATTCATGTTTTTGTACTAATATCAACATATGGATGAATGCAAGGATGCTGTATATAAGAAAGGTAGCTGATATCACAGAAAGGCCACTCTGTCTTCTTTGAAAGTGGGGAATATTGAGGATTAAACCTAAAGAAAAGCCAGTGTTGGACCCATCTTCATAAAGAGCAAGGAGGAATGCTCCAGCAAACCAGAGGCTGGTGAACTTCACTTTGATCCCTGAGAAAATTATGGAGTGTGTTCTCTTGGAAGTCATTACTGGGCACATGAAGGACAAGATGATGACTGGGACTAGCCAGCATGGATTAATCAAGGGCTAATCATGCCTGACCAACCTTATTGCCTTCTGCAATGATATGACAAGCTCTGTGGATAAACAGAGAACAGTGGTTGTTATCTACTTTGACCTAAACAAGACTTTTGACATGATCTCCTGTAGCATCCACGAATTCAGGTTCTGACATTTCAATGAGTGGATTAGTACAAGGGTGAAAAACTACCTGAATTGTTGAAATCTAAGGGAACTAATTAATGGTTTGTATTCTGTCTGGAGGTGGAATAACATGGTGCAACTGGCAGTATTTGCCAGAAAAGCAGAAAATGTGACAAGTAGGAGAGTGTTTGAATTCATGACCGACATGTCCCCCTGTGTCAGCGCATTGCCTGGCTGTCTAGTTGCTTGCTCCTATTTGAGGTAACAAATCTGCTTCTTTTAAGAAAGAAACACAAACTGAAGGTGGGAGACTTTACTGCAACACTGAATTCTTTGCAGCATGCAGAGAGACAAGTAAAGGGATTTAAAATATGCAGATATATCTAGAGACTCTTGGCATAGTGACTTTGACAGGAGACTTCAAGCCTGTCCTCTGATGATCCCTTAGGGAGCATATTAGGGTGAGGATGATGAGGAATACATGTCAGGAATAGGAGCAAAGTATGAGGTGATGTGGGGACTCCCCAGGTAGAGCTCCAAGACAGAGGCATCCTGGAGGAGGCTGTGAGGCATCAGAAAGTGCTCAGAAAATGACAGAGCTTCCTAATATGTCATGGTTTCCAGAAGAATTTAAAAGGAAAAGACACAAAACCAATGCAGCATAATCCTATTTTTCGCTTTTGGCAACGTGCTAAGGCTCACTTTGGATAAATCTTATAAATATATATCAATTTACTTTCAGAAATCTAAGATATTTCTCTTCCATCACTCAACTCGATGATAATGATGTGGGGTATATAGCTCTTTATTACACCATTTTCATCTTTCCTTGCTCGAGCACAATTTGTTGTAGTATGTCCTGTTTCAGGTGACAAATGGTCTACAGCATTCATCCTAAAACTACCACTACTTTCAGGAAAGATGTTTCTGAATACACTGTTCCTACTGTCCAAGGGCAAGGAGACATGGCTGTAAGTCACATTCTCAGTCCTTAGCAGGTTTTCCTCAAAAGTAATAAAAACTCAAATCACAGTTTGGATCTCAGAGTCCATTGCAAAGTTTCTGCTCTACTTAATAGTGGCAGGATTTTCCTGTTAGGTCTAAAAAGAAAAGATCCTGAGGATGACAACGTTCCAAAGAGTTTAAACTACTAGGGGTACTGCTAGCAGTTTAGCTGTGGCATCTTGGACCAGTGCCTTACATTAACCTTCACACTGTCGTGGTGATGTGACAGAGCTACCAAACTCCCCACGTTACCCTGGGCTTAGCTATGTCTGCACTGCCCTCCAGTTAATAGAGAAGTTGCATATTTAATAAAGTTTTGCTTTTTCAAAGGAGTATTAATGACAATCTGTAAAGAAAAATAGAGACAGAAACGAGACAGATGAAGGATGAGTATGAAGCCATTTCCCCTCTACAAAAGTCTTACTTCTGCCTCGTGCTATGGCAAGGCAAGTTGAGAACCTGTAATTGTGCTCACTGACAGGCTGTCTTGAGAAACAAGGGCTTGATTGTGATTATCCTTGACAAAGATATAGGGCACAAGCACCCATGGACGCCTAATTTATGGATTTTTATCTTGTTTTATAAACTGTCTGTAGGGTTAAATTGCTGAATAGGAAATGCAAAGTGAGCTGGAGACAAAGTATTTGAAAAGCAGGACTCAAGAAAGACTAATAATGATAGACTGAGAAGATCAGAGAGCTAAAAGACTACTTCAGCTAAATAAACAAGGAAGCCTCTGAACTCCCTGAAATTCAGTAAGCTTGTTATTGGTCTAATAAATAATGTTGTTTTATCAAGTTATTTTTAAATGGCCCCAAAGTACCAAGTACAATGAATTGTTAGATGTATTTAGGATAAAGAACCCTTCAGATAATCTATGACTTTATTGTTGTGCATTGATTACAGCTGTTTTCTCAAAGGTGGCTTCTTCTTTGCTCAGAAGACTTTCCTTTATCTTTCTTGAAAAAAAAGTGGCTAGCTGAGGGTCAGGAAAACAAACAAAGGAACAAAAATGTAAATGGAGTATTTAGTTCAGCTGATTTATCTAGCTTTATAATTGTATTTTGCTTTGACTTATTGCTGTTTACCTCAAGTCCCCATCCCCGTTCCCCCCCCCCCCCCCCCCCCAAGTAGTATTTCATTTCATTACAAATTCCAGGCTGGGGTGAACATGTTAAACTATCAATATTTATAGAAAAATATTTGGCACTGCTGAACCATGGGATGAAATGTAGTATCACTGATTTTGGCTTTAGGATAGTGAGGAATTTTTGTTTCTGCCAGTACCCTGCTAGGTGACTCAAAGCAAATCACTTTTGTCTCACTGTCTCACAACTTTCCCATCTCCTATGGAAGACAAAAGACTTTTACTGACATAAGTATTGCCATCTAAAGGGGATGTGTCTACATTATGCAGTCTTCCCAGTCACAGAACAGAAGTGTCTCAATGAGACATTCATGTCTAACTGAAAATGATGCACAGCAGTTCTATTCTGAGTGAATTGATCTGAATGCTTATGAAGATGTAACTCTATAAAATCAACAGGGTCCCTTGACAGCGCCCATATGGAGCGCAACAGTGAAATCAGTGGGGCCCAAAACAGTTATCACCTCACAACAAGATTCAGCCCTGAACCAAATTCTAAATTGCAACCTAAGAATTATGGACAGAAAACTTGTCTTCAAATTAGGTTTAACAAAGTCATAGCACCAAGATGTTTTGAAAGAACTTACAAACACATGGAAGAATTTCATATAAATTCATAATTATGCATTTGTATGTAGTTATTATAACAACTAACAATTATTCAGACACATTTGCTCTCATCAGCCAGGTAACCAAGACCGTGCCTAGCTAAAAAGTGCTCAAATAAAACTGCAAAACAGGAAAATATGCAAGCTTAATAGGCAAAATATCCCCTTTCTCAGAGTTGAATTTTTAATCAAGTGAGATTAATTGGGCTTTATTTAGATGCAGGGATGCACAGAGATGGCTTCAGCTATGGGACTCAGGTAGACATGCTCTGATAACTTGAGCTGCAAGAAGCGAAATGTTATGTATGGCTCCTACTCATTTTGCCAAGGGCTAGCACTGCCATGGCAGATCAGCAGATTGGGGCATGTTCAGCCATCTCCTGTCACTACCAGACTCAGGGAGGATGGAGTGTGCCAAGATGCAGTGTTTCACCTTGGCAGCTCAGACACATACACATATTCTGCTCCACACTAGTAATTTCAGTGAAAGGAGTACCAGCTGCAACTTTTATTAGCAACATCTTGGGATCCCCCAAGTATGTGCTCTAGACTTTGCCAGGAAACATGCCTGTCTGTAGGTCAGATGTTAACTACCTGAACAGTGGCAAGAATTGTATTAATTAGAAAAGGTATTTTCAAATGCATTTGAAACAAAAGCTGATAATGGAAGAAAGAGAGCTGTGTACTTACTTTGTTCTCACTTTTCATAAAACCACTTTACCTATCTCTCCAAAGAAAGGTTTGCTGAAAACACGTGCAATGTTCCCTCCCCTACTGGTGCATCTTCAGCTCATGTAATGGAAAACAATTTTTCAGTGTCTCAGTTCCAGATAAGATTACTCCAAACGGATTCAGTTAAATCACCAAATCAAATTATATTTTCTTTATTATAATCATAAAAATGCTTTAGATACTTGAAAAGAGTTGGGTGGAGAACTTTCTTGGGGAAAGTATTGTAGAGTGTTGTTTTTTTTTTTAAACTTCACTAAACAAAATTTTTCAGTTTGGTAAATACCTAAAGAACAAGTTGTTTCCTTTCCTACATCTCCTTGCATAATTTCCATTTAAGTATTTAGGTTCAATTGTGCTTTAAGCTCTATTCTGGCCATCTCAGCAATTAGTTCTAGAAAAATTCAAAACAAATGATAATCAAAGTAAATGTTTTTTTAAGTCAAGCAATGCATTTTGGTTTGGGTTTTTGAGGTGTATCCAAATGCCAAAGTTACATCCAATAGTCAATATAATTAGTTTGTGATTTGTCTGGGGCTGCAAACATGCTGTATAGTAGAAAAATGAGGTTAAGTATTTTAACATAAGCAATGTTAAAAAAAAAAATCTTCTGCCTACTCTGTAAAAGATATTTCTAAGTAGTTTCTTTTTCTGAGGATTGTAAATACAATGAACATTTGTTGGTTTTGTAATCTTTCTGGCCCAAAAGCCCCATGTATCATGTATCTCTGAATTACTGTCCTGTTTATTGATAACAAGTCCTTTTCAAATCTTACATTTTTAGTTAAAGTAGAATTTAGACTCATTTGGCTCCATTCAAACTTTCACTGGATCTACTAAGTATTCAAGGTAAAGGAAGCCTTTCAAAATAAGAAATCAATACACACATTTTGTGGCATCAGATGGTTGGTCCTCCTTTGATGCTGCTCTGCTTTTCTATCCCAAGTACTTCATGTTCTACACCAAAGGCAGCACTTCACTTTGAACAACTGCAGTTCAAACTGTGCATAGAAAACGTATTTGGGTACTCTGAGTGCCTTTCTCTTCAGATGTATTAGGCTTCATAAAACTGCCATTTCCCTTTAACTCTAACGCTACTGCTGCTGAAATAATAATTTTTAAATGGTGTGTAATGTATTTCAAGCACATGGTAAAATTGCACAAGTAATAATATGGCAGTAATAATCTGCCATTTTTTAAAAGAATGAGGTAGATGCAGTACTAGTATGATAATAGAATTGTATTTATATGCTGTAATTACCAAATAAGTAGTATATTGTGATTTCTTCTAATGAATTGCCAGCAGTGCCTCCAGTTTGATTTAGACAGGCTTATGTCCTTAAAGCATTCTAACTACTAATATAATTTCCACAGAGTAATACAGTGCTATATTTAAAAGCTAATTTTGTATTAATTATTATTTAAGTATTAATATCTTTGGATTTAATTTAAAGATTGTAATTGAATGCAAGGTTATAATGCATTATTAATGTTGATTATTTAATGCTATTTATAATATCAGACATCTTGTTGATATTTTTAAATAAGAAAATAGATGGGTAGATCATTATACAGTGTGAAATTAAGAAAATGAATGTGATGCATCTTCTCCCTGTTATCTCTGTTTCTATTCGTTCCTTTATTGCATTTTGTTTCAAAAGATATTGAGGATCTAATGAATATTCAAATATATGCAAATCATATCCCAGCACCATACATCATACACACAAACCACATACATTTTACATATAATTACATCCTACATATATCACTATTGTACAAGATTTTAGTGCTTTTGTCCCTTAAAGATGAATTTTTGTAGAAATTGCATTCCTAACTTGACCTAAAGAATTGTCCAGATACAGAATGACAGAAAATCTAATTAAGTTAGCTATCAAAAAAACAAGAGATGCAGCAACCTGTTAATTATCTTGCATTCATCTCCTCACCCATCCTACACATGAAAAACTAGCCTCCTTTCTCCTTCATAGCTTCACTTACATGACAGCAGAACATTCAGATTCTCATTCAACCTTGGGTGAAACTAATTGCTTGAAATTGTTCATTTTTTATGTGTGGCACAATGTTACCTGAAGCAGCATCAACTTTTCCTGCTATGTGACAATGTAATATAGAAAGCTGTGCTCTTTTGCTGGTGCCTCCATTTATATGAATTCCCACAACAACCAAATCCTTTCAGGATAACCCTGGAGGCACTTCTTCCTCCTAATAATTTGTCAACTTTGTGTTTCAGCAAACTTCTTGGGAGGAGAAAGGGTTTTTTTATAGATCTTATCAGAAATTAATCAAATCCATCCTTATAATACAAAAAATTCTGGTTTGGTTTGTTGGTGGTTTCTTTTTTCCCATGAAAATAGCAAAATACTGGTAAAGTTCTGCCAAGGCAAAGAAGAACAAGACAGAAATGCCCTCCATCCCCACAGAGCACAGCAAAGCAGCAGAAGGGCACCAGGGAAATTCAAATTATGAAACATTCTTGATGAAATATTAATAAAACCATACTATGGTCTTAATTGCTATAATTTAACACCCTGTATGGTATAAATATTTTAGAATCATCATAAAATGGAACATTAAGAAAGGGTCAAGGGATAATAATATACATTAATCTTGATTGGCAGAGACATATACCTCATACTTAATTTATGTTTATCCTACTGGTCTGTTTTCATTTTTGAAGAGTGGTGGATGGAATAAGCTATATGTATGTATCTTATTTTGAGACATAAATGTTATGTGTGTATGTATAGATCAGTGTAGTTATTTATAAACTAAGGGCTCTTGACCATATATATATTTATATATATACATGTGTATGTGTATATATATATAAATACATTTTAAAATGTTTTCAAAAGAGCATCTTCTGCTTTAGAAATCAGTCACAAATGCACCAGTTCACAAAAGAAAGGAGTTAGGAAACATGCAAACCACTTCTTCACAAAATTATTTCCTGAGGAAGTCATTATCTGTACTGCCCTTGTAATACTCACCTTTCATTTTCAGTAGCAAGTATTTCTTTAAGACTGGTTTCCATATATTTGCATGAAGGTGAAGCTCTGGAAACAAGGCTGTGCTGCAGCTACGCTCTCAGGGAGGAGAGAGCACTGCAAGGCAAGCTTCCTGAACAGACTTAGGTGGAATTTACAGCCTGCCATTGTGGGAGAAAGTCTGCCTGCCAAATGGAGCAGTCAGAAAGAAGTCAGAAAACATTCCTCCAAGCTTTTAACTCTCCTATAGATTTTCACCCCATAAGGGAGCTATTGTGCTAATTTCTGCAGAAAATAGCATACAGAAATTGCTTGAAATTGCTGGCACTCAAATAGCAACCTATGCCCATGTAGGCATAAAGCGGATAGGCATTTCATTTACATTTATTGTAAATTGTATGCAGTAATGATTTCTCTGTGTTAAATTGCATAATCCATACAAGTCTGACAGTCTCATAAAGGCTGTGTGCCGATGTCCTCTTTTTGAATGCATCAGTGCCAATGAAAAAGGTTCTCATACCCTTGACAGAGGTTACTACTGCCTTGTGTCTGCTGGTGGAACTGCTCCTGTGATTACTCTCTAAACCATGTCAGTCAAAACTTGCCAGGTAAGCTTGAATAGTTTAAATAGCAGATTCTTTTCTAATGATGCATATTTTTTAAAAGAAAAGAAAAGGGGGGGGGGGAAAGGATATGTGGCTACTCACAAGAGTGCGTAGCTGGCATTTTGATGGACAGTAAACTCTTTTACCAGCAGGGCTAGCTCCAGACACACAGTATTACTCTACAGCCTCACTCTGTCAATTCACCTCTCTTCTGTAGTTCTAATATTTCTGTAGATGTTTATGATTTCTGTAAAAAGAACAAGCATGACAGGAATGCTTTGTCTCTGAACGTAGGCTTCTCCCACAGAGTAGACAGAGATCAGAGATACAGAATGGCATTCTGCCCAATGAGAAGTTTATAACTGATTTATAATCTACTCAGAATGAACTGGTGCCACAGGAAGTGGGACAGTCCAGGTATCCTAATTTTTTTTGCACTTTGTGGGGAAGTCCTAAAAACTATTTCTGCAGCATTGTTAGAGGAATAGGTGGTGGCAGCAGAAACTTATGCCAGTAAGTACTACCTTGTAGCCTACAACAGAAGGGTGATCTCTCCATCACACCAATTACAGAAAAGCTTTGCCTTTGCTTCCAGCACTTCTGGGACAGCTGATCAGTGCACCCTTTCCTGCCTTTTCTTCCTGTTTTAAACCCTTCCAATAAGTCTTTTCTGCTCCTCTAAAGAGGGAAAAAGTTAAAGTTCTGCAGCTTTTCGAGAATTTATAAGGCTTAGATGATCACATCAGTTACTGGGCCAAGAAATAAGAGAAAGAATGTGTGGATGGATGCTGCTTTCGTATTCTGCTGTTGCGTTGCCTACTATCAATTCCTTATTACCTGTACTACTCTCTGTAGCCATTTACTGTCTCTAGTTCTTTGACAGATATAAGCTCTTTTGCACAGGAACCAGTTTTTAGTTGTGTGTTTGCCCAGTACATTCCTCTGACAGTCCTGGCCATGTGAAGAATTTGTAGGTGATAGTAATAATTATAATGTTTTCACTAGCCCCAGGATCTGCAAAGTAGCCGTTCTTCACACACTTAGATCTTTCTTCTTAAATCCTTCTCCTCATTCCCATTAAATGTGCATACTTTCACACACCCCTGCACATGCAAATTCTGTAAATGCATTTAGGAGTGTTATCTCTGTAGGCAAGCATTTTTCTTCCTCATTTTGCACTTTACCCATCCAAGGATAAAAATAGTACTTTTTTATTATATGATTAAAGTTTATATTCTTTAATTTTTTTTTTAACTTATAAGCAGGCTTTACTTGATTCTTCTACTTTTTGCTGAGTTTAAATAATTTTTTTTAAAGGTAGCAAAGCAGCCTTCAAAGTATTCATTAAGGCAAAATTATGAAAAATTACTCTGAGAAATGAGGGGCAAGTTATCATCATCCCTATTCACTCTCACCTGAAAGCTTTATTGTGACTCCTGTTAGTAGTGGCATCCTTGATAATAAATATTTTCATTTTATTCTGAGGCACAGCAAATAGATTTTGTTAGTGAATGACCTTGTGCATTAGCTGTGTTATTCATGATTTAGTGAGCCAGTCAGTTGAAATATTGCTAATGTTCTCCCAACTCAGTCTTGTTACATTTGTGCCACAAGGATGACATTAAGTGTAGTTCTAGATGAATAACAAATAACGTGCCTTGAAGTTATGTTTTGGATCATTAAAGAAATGAATCTACAGGCCACTGTTTTAGTAACTGAGAAAATGATTGGGAAAAATATACATGATTCTTGAATGTGTATTTATTAAAAATAACAACAGTTTGGTGTGCTGAGAATTAGTGGTAGCATCCCTTCAGTTTCTCATGTACCAGTGCAAAGACACTGCAGTGTCCATCCAAAGGTTTTGATAGGTTTTTAAAGAAGAATAATTCATACATTTCAGGCTGTTTATATGAGAAAACTCAAAATAACACAGGCAGAAGGATGTTAAAAATACAGCATAACAAATATTAAAAATTAGAGGCCAATATGTGTATTTTTAAATGTTATATATTATAACATCAGAAAGGGTCAGTGTACTTTCTAGGGAGACCCTTTTCTAGGGAGACCCTCAGGATAGTGGATCACCTCTTTAAAAGTGCAGTGGCTGTTCTTGGTTTTCTTTCTTTGATGATTTTAATTTCCTTTAAGTTAAAAAAAAATAATTGAAGGTATAGAAAAAGTAAGTGGTATGCTTCTGGAGAGATAATTTAGTCCTTTCTCTCACCCCAACAACACAATCTATTCTAAAGAAACCACACAAGGTCAGTTATCTTCCAGATAATTGGGTGTCCTGATTTTCTGCAAAGCTACCACAATAAGCAGCACCTTCTGGTTCTTTCTCCTCATAGTCTATCCCAGTTAATGCTGCTAGAAAAGTGAGAAAAAGAGAAAACTGTATTTTAGATATTGTTATTTGTGAGCACTAGGTAGGTAAATATTTTTGTTCCTTTTAGATGGAGATGACCATAGAAGCTTGTAATTTTTTCTACTTCTTTTTAAACCGTTAAAAACACAAGGAATGGATTTTACATCAAGTTTCATGGTTTTAAAGAGGACAGACAGTTTTTATTTAAAATAATAAACCACAAAAAGGAGATGTAGTCGATATCCTGAGGGATCAAAATGATGTGGAAGGAGAGTATATTCAAGTAAAATCAAAAGGAAGGTGCTAAACTAGAATATGTAGCTACCCTTGAGAAGCTGAGTAGCTGCTATTTGTTTGATTTTTGGTAGTATTTCCATCACAAGAAAATTAAACCAATTCTTGATGATAAATAAAAGAAGGCAGAGAAATTGTACTTTTACAATGCTATTTCCCAAACCTCTTCATTTAAGAGGAGAGAAAAGAAACTGTGGTCTTAAGATCATGTTATGGAGTGTTAATTTTCACGGTGTTGTGAAGGTGAAGAGGCAAAGAATTCCCTGCATTGAAAGGGCTGATGAGAGGTCCAGGTGGTCGTTTTTTAATTGCCCATATGCTGGGACCACAAATCTTGCCTTCCAATTTGTAAATTTTAAGATTGCACATATGACAGTGAACTTCAATGTTAGGCCAACAGATTTCAAAAAGTACAATTAGAAGACAATCTAGATGATAGGAATCAGGCCAGAGAGAAGGTCACACAGAAAACTTGTCTACACTCGCACAGGTAGTTGTGCCACTTTGACCTGTTTGAATGTATTCTGCTCTAGTTTCAGTTCAACATACTGTGGGGTGTTTCATCTGCATTTCTGTACTGAGCTGAAACTTGCCAAAGAATATTTATGTGAACAAATTGTGATATGAAGAGTGGAATGGCACTTCTTTTTCTGCTAACACTGCCCAAATTAGTACACCTTCAACTATAAATAATGGCCAAGTGGTTTAAGTATGCAAGCAAATCATTACATAAACACACACTGCACTCCATCAAGTAGTACACAGCATTGAATTGTCACTGTTAAAATGGTCAGTAGTATTAAAAATTGTCATGTTAAGAATTCATTGAAATATATTCTGCACTTGTAAAACACACACAGCCAAAGCATGGTTATTTTTGTTTGTGCTCGAAACTCTTCAACTGATGCACATCAACTTCCTTATATTATTTAGGAGAATATTTTTGATAACGGGTTTCTGAAGTTCTATGAGAAAATCCTTAGAATAGACAAAGGTGTTTCATTTCTACAATTCTAATTCATATAAACTAGATTTGTTCATACTTTTAAGAACAGAACCATCGCACTGACACCACACTGTGAAAACTCCTCTCCATAGCCATGGCATTGTCTGTAGGACTCTTACTGCTGAAGCATTTTGGAGCTTGCATGCATGTGTTTCTTACAATGGTATGCCAGTGGGGGGGAGGGGAAAAAAGGATTGGTTGACCCAACAGGCCTTTCCAGGACTATATTTATACATGATTAATAAATTATATCTATCTTAGGATGGGATAAATCAGTCTTTGGTGATGCTTATTTACTTCCCTTTTCTAGTAAAGAAATGTTGACTTCTCAGTTGAGGCAGGAAAGTTAGAGAAGATGGATTTCTCACCATTAACATAAAAGCTCCAAAGAAATAAAAAAAAAAAAAAGTATTGCATGTATCCCAAACTCCTCTGCTGTATATAACTCGAGTGTCACATTTTAGAATAGCAGTGTGGTCATTTAAAAGACAGTTAAGGGAAAGTATACAATTGAGCATCACAGTATTAAATAAGTACAAATAAATAATGCAAGCACTCAGGTAGAAAGAATGTGTTTATGATACATAGCTAATCTATGCAAATGGACAGGTATTTCAGATCTGGATGTATAAGGTCCTCGCTATGCAAGTTTGGGGCAAGTTTTCTCTTACAGAAACATGCAGTACTCCTATTTGCCTGGAAAGTGGAGTTTGTGTGTATTTTTTTTTTAACTGATTTAAAGACAAATGGAAATATCTTTGATTGTGTGCATGGAGGTTTGTGTGTCCTGTACCAAAAACTGTGAGAATGCAAAGGTGCTTTGGGAGTGGTGAGAGTGGCCTGAATTTCCATCTGTTGGTTTTATTGGCTAGAAGAAATTGTAAAGGATGTGTGCCTTCAAAATTGCTGGAGAAGCAAACAATGTTTTAAATTACCACAGGTACTTCATCTGAACAGATTGAAAGCTGAAATGTTGATATCAGAAATTAAATTAATGCATGTGAGATTGAAACAATATCTAATTAAATTCATTTGAAAAATGACTTGGAAATTGAATATGACATAATATTTAGCAGGCTGTCGCTAGTAGAGCTGTGTGGCTTTGACTTTTCTGCAATCATTTTCATTCCAGGCCTGGCTGCCAGTTAACTAGAAACACATGAAGCTATCTCATGCCATCACCCAGTAAAGATTGGAAGAGAAAATACCTTTTGCCCGTAGCCTGTGTATTTGTCCTTTACTAATTGAATTGTAAAATTTAGTAAGGGGACTCTTCTCCTTGCATCTAACCATGTGAGTTATTTTTATTTCAAGCTGGAGCATTTTGAATGCTTGTGTTGTGCTTCTGGCTTCCTTACTTGCAATCTGATGCTATGCTATCAGAGGAATTACAGATTCAAAGGCTGTAACCTCTGGACAAAGTGTCTGGAGCTAGGCACAGGGCCTCCACGCACCACCCCATGGACATACACCAAAGTCAGGAAGAATTTATCTTGTATTCCAGAAAGTCTATTTTAATGAACATGATTATATATCTAATTCCAAGCTTGTTGAAATAGGTTTTATTTACTTCCAACAAAGAAAAGTGCATGAGGTGGGAAAAAATATATATAGCTTTGGGTTCTTCTGTAGAGAAAAGACTTAGAGAGGATTGAATCAAGTGTGGGTTTCCTCTTTCTCATTCTCATTTGGTGTTGTGAACGCTGCAGCAGTTTCAGATGGTGCATTGACTGTGCAAAGGCAGGTTTATTCTGGGAGAGGTGAGGGGAATCACTAAACGGTGTCCCTAACTGCTACATCTACACATCTTTTAAATACTTCCAGTGATCACGACCACCACTTCCTGTCCCAGTGCTTCACAACCCTTTTGGTGAAGAAATTTTTCCTAATGTACAGCCTAAACCTTCCTGGCACAGCTGGAGGCTGTTTCCTCGTAGGTTTAGCGATGGACTCGGTATTGCTAAATTAATAGTTGGACTTGATGATCTGAAAGGTCTCTTCCAAGAAAAATGGTTCTATCATTCTTTAATTCAAAGTACTTTTTTCTTTTCCTGCATTTAATTCAATACAGCACACCCTCAAAGTCAGATTCACAGCAGAAAAATAAGAATTCCTTGTGAGTGATGCTGTCTTTCTGCAAACAGGTTTTATATTTAAGGACAATTTCTTCTCTGGAATAGGTAAATGCTACAGCAGCACAGGAGACAGACCAAGGAAGCTTCCTGAAGAAACCCTTCCCTCAGCTCTCATGGGTGTGTACACTGTCAAACCTTTGTAAATGAGTCATTTCTTAGGGCTTCCTTCTTCCAGAAGTGCTCTGGAAGACTGGAGGTCTGCTCAAAGACATGTATGGCTTTCTTCTCCTAATAATTGAAGGACTCGTAAGGTTAAACCTGCCAGCCACAAACCTAGACGCTCGAATTCCTGACTATGCCACTGGCAAATAACTTTGATAAAGGAAATAAACATTAGCCCTCAGAAAACACATCAGACCTCCTTCAAGTTAGTGAAGACTATGAAGAGTGACAATCCCTACCTTAAACACTAACGCTCTTGTCGTGCTCTATAATAGAGCAAAGCCATTAAGTTCTCCCCGTTGTAATTTAGATCACAGAAGAGACTTCCACAGATTCTTTCAGGTTAAAATAACTGGTATACAGAGAGTAGGCAAAATTATTCCACTGTAGCTACGTGCTTAATTATATGGAATACTGCATAAATTGTCAAGTGCAAAGAATTATTCTGATAAATTAAAATACTAATTAAATAGGCTATTGCAGAATTTGGAGAACATTATAGGGCTCCGCTTCTTCAGGTAATTTGCATATCCTTCATCTAGTGAGTATAATTTAAAGGCCTTCTTTTTTGTGTGTTTGGAAGCCCTTTTTGTTTCAGTGGAAGATTAAAAAAGGGATTTATATGTTGCTAACCGGGTTGGGGGGAGGGGGTTGTCTTTCTTTTTTTTAATAGCTGTTTTTATTATGCTTCTTTGCTGATGAGTTTGTCAGTTCTCCATTTTTATTTCAAGATTTTAAACCATGGCTGTAAAAAAATCAACTTTGATAGAATGTGCACTATACCATGTTACCCAGAATTATTATTTACAGTTCATAAAATCTGCAACAGAAACATTATCGGCTTTATATTTGTATTGGAGTAAAAGCTAGCAGGTAATACACTGAAATACTTTTCTAAAAAATTATGCCAGTTTTCAGAGGATTAATAGCTTGTTCTTAATATCTGAATTTATTGTCCTACCATTTCTTCCTCATCCGTCTATAGGTTATTGACTATGTTTTACTGTCTTAAATGCTCAATTACAGTTATGCATAGAAAAAGTTAAGTAGCTTACATTCACTGTTCAGCTGTTTGATATGTAGTTGATGCTTCAGCACCACTGTTTTTGTCAGAATTTGTTGACCTTCCTGAACTTCTTATGGAGTTCAAGAGTAGCTAAAATATGCTCCTGTACAGACATGGAGTGAACATAGAATCCTAGAATCATCGAATCATTAAGGTTGGAAAAGATCTTTAAGATGATGTGGGAGACTGTCTGCTGTGTTTCTTTCTGCAGTCTGACTGTGTCTGAGCTTGACCACTTTCAGGTTGTGATTTAATCAATAGCACACCCTGTCTTCATGCCTCCTAATTTTAGGAGGGTTTATGGTAGCATGGTTGTCAGAGCTGTCCTCTGTGTTTTAGCTAATAGCAAGGGGGAAAGGGAAGCATTAAGTAAACTTTTTTGTTGTTTCTTAATATCAAAGCTACAATAATTAAAGTCTGCAGGAAACCCATAAAAAGGAGGTCAAATATGTAACAGTAATTACAAAATTCATCAATTCAGCAGACCAAATATTTTCTATTAGCTGCTCATGTGGTAGGAAATTACACACTGGGATTTAAGCCTTATTGTTTACCTATACCCATTTATTTTGCAGCCACTCTGCTGTGCAGTTTTCTTTATCCTAAGCTACCAAAAAAATAATTTGTTGGACTATTCAGTTTCTTTGAAAGAGGCTGTGGAGGTTTCTGCTTTTATAAGGTTACTAAATCCTTGCATTTGGTAGAAATCTGCCTTTAATATGTATGCTGGGTGTGGGGCAGTCAGTGTGGTAGCATGGCATCCCTTTGCAATGAAACGGCACATCCAACAGTAAGGGACAATGTTAGTATGTGATATGACAGATCATCAGCTATCAGTGAGGCAACAGAGTCTGGAGGCCAGCTCAAGGCTGAAAATCAACATTACAGACAAAGATTTACTGTTTTTTTTTAAAAAATTAATTCAGCCCAATTTATACAACATTGTGGGGTGTAGCCTCAAATCACACAATCCAGGCAACTCTCTTTCTCATGTCATCTCTGTTACTCTGGGTGGGATAATTATGTTTATAAGTGTGTAAAGCATGGCATAAGCATGAAGTATGTGAGTACTGTATGCGACCTTTAGGCTGTCATCCAGTAAAACACATCTGCTTGATCAGTAGCATATTAAAAAGAAGCAAAAATAAAGCTGTGTGGGTCTGAAAGGTGGACAGAGCTTTGTTCTCCATTTAAATCATGGGCAATATTCATCCCTTGCTGAAGGCAGTCAGAAAAGTTTCTCTGTATAGAATTGCTTGAAGTTTAACTTCTTGAGTCCTTGTACATAAAACTCTTATTGAAATAATTTCATATTTTGGACATATAAAGTGGGGCTGAGCCCTAATGGTATGACTTGCCTCTGAAGTAAAAGTGAGTCATTTATGTTGCACTTTGGACCAGCTAAATAAAATCAGTTCAAATTAATACTGCTTCTGAAATTTGTCTGGTCTAATCTGAACTTCTTTGAATGTTTTGAACAGCAACAATCAAAGAGTATTTCTCACAAATAAAAAAGAGGATATATCAGTTCCTTTCAGTATTTTTATGTGAATTTACAGTGTACAATATGTTCTAGCATACTTCTTGTCCTTTCTGGTAGGAATGTTTTCCTTTAGGCAACTTAAATTGAGAAGCTGAGTCTATCCAAGTTGTGTCCATAATCAAAGCAAAGAGCTAGGTGCCTGCAGATGTGCATTGGATATTTGGATGACTCATCGTATTAAATGTCCAACCCTTTCCACTGACTGCAGGGAGAACCTAGATGACTCACTTGGATTATATAGTCAAGAACTAGACAGCTAAAGGGAGGAGAGGTTAACAAGGCTGCAAGGCTTCATTTCTACTCATAAATTAAGCCAGGTGCCTGGGTTTTGGCCATGAGTTTGACTGTCACTGTTTGCATCTAAAAGGTTAAAATCTTCCCATCCAAAATGAGATGACCTTAGCTGTACCCCTCTCTGGGAGTAATCTTATGCTTATGCTGTCCCCAGAACTGTGGTTGGGCATTGTTTTGTGAGAATACTGGTGGCCAAAGGCCAAAATCACGTGAATACCATAGTAATGATTTTAAAAGTATGGGCAAGGGTAAGAAAATGCTAGAAGTCCATGCCCCCAGCATATTTATGTTGCAAATATAGATGTAGTCTTAGTAATTACTACTTCTGGTTTGCATTTAACTGTTTTATACTGGATTGCTTCTTTTTTTGTTTTGAATGCTTGATATAGAGGCTGATAAATAAGAAAAAAAAATTCAGGATAGAAAGCATTGTGCATTGCATCCCCATGCTGTGAAATAAACTTGCTTCACTGTGGAATGTCCTATGGAGTGACAATGCTGTTCTAATGGCAAGGTGGTGTCCTGCTCTTCACTGCATGGAATGCAGTGGGAAGCTTCTACTGATATTCCAAATATATTCCACTATATCCCAAATATAGTGTGCTTATGTGTCCAATCTGTATGATACTCTGTATACAAGGGAACTAGCATTAGTTTGGCTTTCTTTTTCACAGAATAATGAACAATGAATGGCATCCCTATGGATTCAAAAACTGACTAGTAGAATTGCTGTCAGGGAAAGATATGCCATAGATGGCATAGGCAGAAAAGAAGGTTGGTTACACTGTAAAAGCTGCCAACATAATGCATATTTCAACTTTCCTATAACTCTTTCAATCTTATTTTACCTTACAGCCATAAACAAAGAGAAGCTTGAAAAAACGACTGGACTGAAGATTCTTCAGACTGGTGTGGGGGCGGTAAGTGGCTTGGGGGCATTTTACACCCTCAAAAATATTTTAATTATTGGGTTTTTTTAAGAAATTCTGGAGCTCATGAACATTTGTGAGCAACCAGTCTGACAGTGCTAAGGGCCTTTTTATGATACAGTTGCATCTGTCAAAATACAATCTGCTGCACAAATAGCACTGTATCCCACAGAGAAAAAAAAAATATCACCCTTGTGAGAAAAGTGCAGCTGCCTTTAAGAAATGCAGCTTTTTGCTTTTTTGTATCAGAGGAGCAAAATCCTTAAAGATGAGGACAGCAACTGAAGCTGTCATATTATTCCCATTGGTTTTGATGGAGTGCTAGCTCATCTAGCTCAATGAAAGTTTAAATTTGGAGTAAAGAGTCTTCAGATGCTAGACAGAAGCTCACAGTAAATGCTTTGCTTATTTTGGATATAACTTAAAACATAAATAAAACATGTGTCTGTTATTATGGTGATACCACTATACAAAAACTCCACTAAGCAGTTCGTCATTTATTAATAAAGATGATGCTATCTGCTAAGAATCTTGTATGTGATCTACAGTTGATTGCTAATTCTCCTGCTAATTTTATGTACACAGTTATCTTTTTTTTTTAACTTTCCATGTAAGTAATTTTGCTAGTGGTGAATGCTCATGGGACTAGACAAATGCCTTTTTCTTGTGATTACATTATTCTCGGTGTTAAGAATTATGAATTACTAACTTATAATATACTGAAGGAATTTACTTTTTTTTTTTTTAACTGATTTTCATTTTTTGTATTTCTATTTTTGTTGGTTTAGTTAGTTGAGTTAGTTTAGTTGATGTTCTCAAGGGTGCATAACCTTAAGAGCTGAGAAGTGTATCCCAGAGCATGGCTGTGCACCTCAGGCTGTGTCATGAATTCAAGCCAGAGTGAAGCTTGCGTTTATGTTATCCACAAGTTACTTCTGCTAAATAGCATGAGAACCAGGACTGGGGCACAGACTATAGAAGCCACATTCAGTAAAGTTTTATCCAATGAGGTTCCTTATTCTAACTAAATACCTCCATTTATTTTGTCCCATTCCACTCACTTAATGGATTCCAGTTGGCTTCAAAGTCAACTGGAAAATGAAAACCCACTTCATTTCAGATGCTTACTGTTAAACAACTTATTGTCTTCTATGCAGCCAATGGAGAAAGAAAATACTTTGAGATATTTGAAATGCAAGAAGTTGTCAACTGTTAAATGCATTGTTAATCCACGTTGTAGTAATAGGGTTGTTGTAACCATGGTAAACCTAAGGATGTGCTGGGGATATAGCCTTAAGGACTTTCTACCTTTTCTTAACAGCAGCTAACAGAACTGGAAAAAACAAACAAGTTCTTAGGCTAGAGAGCAGCCTAGTCTGATTCTTGTGCTTGGTTGAGTAAGAGTCCCTGCAGAACTCACCTCCCATATATTTAGCCTATCTTAGCTTTTTTTAAAAAGTATGACACTGCTTGGATTAATAAAGACTGATGAAAGGTTGTGCTTTAATCCTGCCAAATATGTAGTTTTAGAAGGGGAAAATGTGCAATTGAATTAACCAAGGAGAAGCAGACATTTCGGCCTAACTCTATTCCAGGTTACATCTGAGATATAGTAATCAGCAGTGAAAGAGCCAAGTGGTTTGGAACATTAAGGTGATGGAAGAACATTTATTCAGCTGCTTATATATTTTGTTGCATGTGAATTGTCCCAGCTGTGTATATTCCCCCTTTTATGTCTTATCAGATATGATTGTGTACATAATGAATACATTTCTGCAGTCTCACTTACATGAAAAATAATGGAGTTCTGTAACCAAGCTGGGTTTTTTTGTTGAGAGGATATCAAACTTAGGCTATTTCAGGTTAAACCTGACTATGTTTATCCAGTTTTTGCAGTTTGTTTCTGATTCACCCAGGTGTTTAACGGTGTTAAAATAATAGAAAGCCCATATTTTAACATAATGAAAGAGCCTTCTGTCGAATAAGGATTTCTTTTCTCCACTCTGTACGAATGGAAATATATGGAATGGTAACTGTAAATCAAAGTCAAGATGCTCAAATCAAAAGCAGAAAAAAAAATCTAGTTCTAGAATGAGAAATGGCCTTTTTGTTTCGACAGTAGGTCAGATTCATGGCAAAGTTAATGGATATATAATCTGCACTTGCAGGATTGTAAAATAAAAAGGATTGATTTTGCGTGGCAAGTTTCATATCTGAAATAGCTCGAGAGAAATATAGCTGAGATACTAGTGGCAAATGGAACAGCTGTATAAACAAATGCAGGAACTGTTCTAAGATCAGCAATAATTCATGTGTTGCTCTGGACAGAGGAATCTGTTTTAGGTATTGATCTATGCTAGCAGAATTTGTGCCTCAGTAAGAAATGAGTACCCAGGCCTTGGGTACAGTAGAAGGAAACAGTCTCTCTGTGGAGAAATCGTTCTCATAGCTCCCCAGTCTCCTGCCTTCTCTCTGTAACTGAAGAAAATAACTTCAAAAGCAATCCCAGATTATACCATTCACACCAAGCTTATTGAGTCATGCAGTCAAGTCTGGGGAGGGCTGATGAATTGTTTTCATGTCACTGCATAAATATGTGCTGTGTAGTCATTAACAACACGGGTGTGGAGTCTAGCACAGCTACAATGCAGTTCATCATCTTTATGTCATGTGAAAGATTTCCACAGCTTCAGCAAGTTTTTTGGTTAGAGCTGCCCTTAGTTGCACTCTGTCAGTGTAGTGTAGGCTCTGCTTTAGCACGATTTAAAGTCAGGTCCTAAGCTGCAACATCAGAAGCTGCTCAGGTGTCAGGATGTTGCCTTAAAAGTTCTATACATTTCACGGGAAGTTGTGGGTGATATAGTGCAGTGGGGTCAGCAGAACTTCTTCCAGCTCATTGTGGAACAGACCCTTACTGATACTTCTACACCATATCCACTACAACATCTAACATTTGCCAGCAGAATATTCAATAATGATGCAGGGATCCAGAAATTTGGATTATGGTTTGATGTACTGTGTGTCAATTTTTTAGGGCTAATTTTTCTGGCACTTACCTTGTTTGTAACAAGGCTGTTATCCCAGAAAACAAGGAAGAGAGACTGCTGTAGAGAGAATTAGTGCTGACACTGAAATTCTGAGGATACGTACGTTGCTCTAGCACTGATGACCTCTGTTTTCTAAGGTGTTTATTTTCTGTTTGGATTTTCCCAACACCTATACTAGCTCTAAAACTCTTCCATGGTAGCCCTGCAAGATGTATTTGAGTCATTGTCAGACATGGTGTTTGTGCCACACAAATTCATCATGAGCTTTTCATACCTTCTTGGTTATTCAGATACAGTGAAGCCGCTGTTGTCCTTGGGGTATCTTCTTTGGATCTCCCACATGAGAAATAAATCTCTGATGTCCTAAGGTCATCTTCAGAAGTTCAAGAGTTTATGTGAGGGCATGAATATGTGTCATCTGTGTGTCTTTATGTACTAGTACTGATAAAAAACCCAAAGAGCTACATTAAGCAGGTGCTCGGACTCCATTCTCCTATCTCCTATCTTGATGTGGACCATTGAATTTGTGGTACTACATGGTTGAGCACCTCTGCAAAGTCTTGGGGACAATGTTTGGTCTCATTGAGGGAAAGCCTCCTTAGCAGCAGCACGGTTCCAGCTGACCTGCTCTGAGTCCAGGATTCAGCAGGGGTGGGAGTCCCAGTCCCACACAAACATTAGTCCAGCTGGGCTTGTACCTAGGGGCTGCTCTCCAGCTCATGGGAGCTCGGCAGGAACTGTGAACTACAGCTTTACATAGAAGTCACAGAATAACCTGGAATTTCTTCCATGTCCTTTAGGAACTTGATCACTTGTTTCCCTTCTCATAAGCACTTTTGAATTATTATAAAAGCTCAGTATTCTTCAGGTCAGTTCCATGCTGAGCTTGGCTGTGACTGTAGTTTGCCTGGCTCAAGTCCAACTCCAGTTTAAGAAAATTTCAAATAATGGTTCAAATGCAGTTACTGTGGCATGGAAAAATAACTGTTTACCCAGGGTTTGGCTGAAATTTGTTTTCAGCAACAATTTCAGAATAACAGGTCAGGCTCTCCAGCATCTCAAGAAAATGTAATAATTCAAATAAGGTTTTGGAGGCTAAGAGCTTGCAATTTGAATAGTAAATGATCTCAATCAAGGCCTCAAACAAACCGAGGGAAAGGCACTGGTTCTGTCTTGAATTGGTAGAACAGCATTCACTCCAGAATACATTCTTTTAAATTAACTCATTCAATTTCTCAGTAGGGCTTCACAAAACACACTCATCGCTGGATCTGTAACTTTGTTTGTAGGATTTGAATCATGATTCTCATATGGCAGACATAAGAAGTAGAATAATTTTCTATACCAAATGGAAATAACCCAAAATATATGTGAAATGAACACTTTGCTGTACCTCTAGATGTTCTAAAATAAAGCAGTGATATTTTGACATGTTTCAGGATATTCTTATTTATAGATATTTTGATAGCTGTAGAATTATGTTGATGTTACATAAAGTGATGTTACTGCAATAAAGAAATCTGCGCTTAAAAACTCTAGTGAAGCTAGAGGACATGATAGGACAGGCTTATAGTGATGCGCAAGTCTCTGGGGCAGGAGTCAGATGTCTAACTTTTTATCTTCCTTAGTGTTGCCAAAATTTGTCATTAGTATCTCTGTATCCAGATATTACCCAGAATTATATTGGAAATCCATAAAAGTTTGGAGCGAGTACAGAACTTTAGAAATAATTTCAAACTGATGAAGAATAAGGTGTCAGGTTTTTTCTGTACTAGGTAAAATAGCTACTAGGTAAAATGCTAAGGGTTGGCTTTTGGATTGAAAAGACCAAATTAGCCTGGGATCTACTCCAGCTGCCTTTCTTACATCTTGGCAATCAGCCAGTACTTCTAATCTGGAGCACATACTGCACCTAGAGGTCTGTGCTTCAATATGCCACAAATGAGGGTAGGAAGTGATGCTGCACCCAAGATCACTTAGATGAGGTAGCTCTGATGCTGACCATGGTGTAGGAACAGCAGCTGTGCATGCACAAATACTCAGATTTCAGCCCAAGTCACAGATAAGCTTTCCAGTTTTCATCGAAACCCAGCCTCCTCTTACCAGAACGAATGAGGCTGAAGCCAAGCATAGGTGCATGTGAGGGAATACACCTCTGCATTACAGTATAAGCATTCTTAGACCAATGGACATCAAGGAGAGCTTTTTCCAGGAGCCAGCTTTCAGTATCTCTTTCTACAAAAGCCATGTCTTAGAAATCAACAAATTAGGGTTTTTCTGTTATGTGATATCTGAGATTGGAGATCCTGCAGCCAGTTCTTGCTGTAGGCTTTTGCTGATCACTGTGGCTGTGTTGATTAGCAGTTGAAAAGAGATTTTGGGGATAGTCATTTGGGACAACATACATTGCTGTGAGCAAGGCATGCATTAGGTTACAGATGGGCTCTTTGCTTTAAGGTATGTAACTTCAAGGCTATAAATTCAAATAAGAAAAATAACCATTAAATGAAAAACTTTGAGTATAATCCTGGAAATATTTCTGCTGAAGGCACAATGAGGTTTACTTTATCCCACATGCACAAATTAGAGATTCTAAAGCTGTGTAACCTTTAAATAGAGGATATTTTACATAGAATGCTAGCAGTAATACACTACTTTCATGGAGTTTTACTGGTAGTGAACAACATATCTCACTGTTACAGTTTTGTGAGTATACATTTATAGTAAAGTGATGCTAATCCGAAGTTAGTCCTAGAGCAGTGTTTAGAAGTAATGCTTCAAGAGCTTGAAGGAATAAAGCTAAACAGGACACTAAATTTCTCCAAAGAGAATGATGGAACTCTATGGCTCATTTATTTAAGATCTTGTATGTTTTCACAAAATGCATTTCAGCTAATATTTAGAGATAGTGTTAATGCTATTTATTAACTATTCATTATGGCACATAGCCCACTAGAGGGCTGCTTTTCAAATAAATTGCATCCAGAGCATTAATAAATGACAAAATAAAACCAAAAAATGTGCAGCATGAATATGTATATCATTTCACTATGTTGTTTTGTCATAGACCTTCTGTAACTACATGTTATATACAGAACATACTAAAACAATATAAATCATGGCCCAAACTCTGCAAACGTTTAGAGTATGCTTAGCTTTAAGCACATAGTTTGACTTTCCTTTTAAGCTACCGATAAATTTAGTGTTAAAGAGATGCCTGGATGCTACTGAGACTCTGTCTTCTGTCACATATCACACCGTCTCTGCTTGTGGAGGGGCAAAGTTCCAATGTTTATCTCCTGTATTTGATTTGAATATTGCATAGCAGAGGTATTTTGACATCTGAATGACAGGTCACAGCTTCAGTCTGGAAATCAGGTGTCAGTAGTAATTTCTCTTCTTGTACTCTGATTGTGACAACACCCTCCACCGGCTTTACAAAATTTTAAAGAACACGACAAGGAAATGAGGAGATGATAATGTTAAGACAAATACAACAAAACTGATTTTCAGAGACAACTATCGGCGTATATTGATTTATGTTTTCCTCCTGAAACAGTATAAAAAGCGCAAGTATTCGAGTGTCGTGTTGGTTCATGAATTCCTTTACAGTAGCACTGTGTGATTTAAAGGAGCACAAGTGCCAAGTGATGTGGCAGTTGCCATGGCAACTACAGCAATTCAATTTTTATTCAGTATCATGTAAAATGAAACAAGATACGGTTTGCCTTGTGGCTTCAGGAACTTATGCATCCTACCAGTGTTGTTCCTTTTTGTCATTTTTAACATTGTTCCATTAGAAAAAATAGAATGTGTTTGGTTTGAAGATTTGTCTTGGTTTTAAGCCATGTCATGCCATTGTTTTTTAAGCAGAGTTTCCTTTCCAAAGCATAATAGATCTGTAGAGCAAATAGATTTAAATACTAGCACCAACTACATAAAGCAAACTGCAGGGTATCTCTGCTTAAAAATCAGTTACTACCTACCCTATGATTTGAAAGCCTGCATTTGATATATTCATAAAGAAGATAGTAGGATCTTTACATAGGAGAATGTGATTGACTGTACTAGATACCTTACTGATTTATGAAATTCAGCATCCCCCTCTACCAGAAACAAGTTCATTATGATGCAAAAAAAAAAAAAAAAATCCTCATTAGTTGACTGGGGAAGCTGTAGATTAAGATTAAATTCTGTTTAACTGTCTGAAATTTGAGTAATAGAGCTGATCAGAAATTGAGAGAAGGGAGATCCTTCCACCTCCAGAGGCAAGAGCTTGATCCTGGCAGGAATACATGGATTTCAAGCAATCTCAAACAGAGATTTAAATATTTGAGGAAAGGAAGAAGTTGCAAATCCAGATCCTTCAGCCCTCTCACTAGCAGTCCGTGGGTAGAGAGTGTTCCCTTCCAGGTCAACACAGAAAGCCACTCACCAGGGCCTCTGCTCTTGTTCTGTAACCACAGGAGAGCAAGTGTCTTGGGCTAAGATTCAAGCTGTGAAATATCCAGCCTTGTTATACGAAACCCTGGCATGAGGAGCATTATAACATTAGTAAAATAAGCAAGAACAAGGCACAGAGCCCATCATGGTCCCACATTTGTCTGTGCTGTTAAATTGTTGTCATGGTTGTTCACATTATGTCCTGTGTCAACTAGTATTCTTCTAGGCTGTTTTGCTTCCAAGTCTAAGCAAGATCCCGACCAGTGTCCATTCATAGCAGGCAGCTTCAGTGTGGTCTGCTTTGGAGCATGGATGTTAAGACTTGTTTTTTACTTATAATTAAAGCTTAGATGCAGATAGTGTTGGATTGTTTTCTATCTAGTTACAAGAATTGCTGCAAACTGAATTTGTAACTCAAAGCTTCTATAGAAACAGCCAGGTAATGGCTGTAGAATGTCACCAATAGGTGTCCATTGTCACTTTGGTACATGAAGCTTTGGTACGCTCATGCTTAGTATTCTGAATCACATTGCTGGGCACTAGACACAGGCATCAAGGACATAACTGATCCTTTCTAGCTACCTGCTGCAACACCAGCAAATTTCCCATTGCAGTGCTGAATTTTTTAAGTCTTGTGTACTGCACACCAGGAACTGGCCAGGGGGTGAGCACAGCCCTTTGGCATGGATGAAAACAGTGCCTGGGTCAGTATCACTGCTTTTAGTGCTGCAAATAGATCTATCATAGAGCAATTTTTCAATGTGATCTGAGCATATTGAGTGTTTGAGTATCTGAACCTGTAACAGGGAAAAGGGAAATGGTTCTGTGCCACAGGAAAGTGACCTAGTCCATTAATGCCTGAGGACTGTTGTGGCTGACCACAGTTCACTGAGCACTTTGCTCTTGCAGGGGAATGTCATTTTGTGCACTATTTCTGTGGCTGTTTACCTTCAGCAGGTAGAGTAGTGAGTTCGTTTTACAAACATCAGTGCTGTTTTTATGATACAGATTTCACTTGATTGTTACACTGTTAATTTACAGATCTTTACCAAGTGAATGCAAACAAATTCTGGTCCTCAAAGCTCTGCTAATGCACAATGTTTGAATTTTAATTTCCAGTCCATCTTAGATTACAGTGATGAAAAACAATATTTAATCCCTCGTTAACACATGAATAAGCGGAAACTGTCATTTCCCACCAAACAATAACGGGATTATCTCAAGAACTGTCAGTTTATGTGAAAACATTATGTTGCCCAAATTTTCATAAAAATTAGCAGTGGGTAATATTCAAGATCAGAGCAATGGAAAGAGGGAAATCTGCATTCATGGTAATAAATATTCATATTTGTCTGCTCAGGAGATGAAAATCTAATCAAGGGGCTATTGATGCGCTGGCTTTTTCTTTTTCTTTTTTTCTAAACCAAGATGTTTCATCTAAATTTGGTTTGATATGGAAATTAGTCTCACTCCAAGTCCTCCAGGCCATGAGCATGCTGGGATAACACTGGAGGTGTCCGATGCATCAGATGTTGCTGCTGGCATCTGCTTCTGCAGACAACAAACACAATAAAATAAAATAAAAAATTGACAGCATCTCAAGGGTCAAGCTCCCAGTGGCTCAGGGTGTCGTGGTGGTGGAGGGGGGGGGTTGCTGGTTTTGGTGTTTTTGGTTTTGTGTTTTGTTTTTTTTTTTTTTATTCATGAAGATTTTAATTTTATCCCAGTTAATCCACTATACTGCTGGGTTAAAATTGTTGGCATTTTTTGCTTTTGTTGACAATTACCATAAATCAGAAGACACTCTACATGAAGCTTAATGAAATATGTATGATCTAAAAATGGGAAGAAGATAAGTGCAGTATGTTGCTTTAGGGTTTTGTGTGTGTATCTGTGTATCTGCACATGCATATGCACAACCTGAAAAGCCAACTTCTATTTTGTGTGCTGTGCACTGACTGGAAGAGTCAGGCAGTTACCAACTGGAAACTATACAAAATACAAAAAGCATATCATGTGAATAAAATCTGCCATAGTTTATCCAAAAGTGAGAGTAGTATGCTTCCTGTATCAGTTAGTATGTTCAATTAATACTCCTGTATGTTAAAATACTCCGTGAAAAACCTTTCTTGACACTTTTTTGACTACATAGGTATGACAATTTGGTCTGTCCTAATAAAGTGTTTGCCTTGACATACTCTTTAGAAAATTATTCTTATTATTTAGTTCAGTAGTCACTCATAACATCGTGTCCTTCCTGGGAGTTTTGTGACTTTAAAAAAAAAAAAAATCATCAAGGTCCTGGTCTTACAAACAACTGCATGTATATATATGCAGTGGACACCTTTTTGTGGAAGGTGTTTTCTGAGATCTACCTAGCAGAGTTGTGAGTGCTACTGAACACGAGACAGTTTCATCTAGCTTCTGATTGCTCTGCATACACAAGCAATGTCTGACTCAGTCATTTCAAAACTCCAAATACTGTCTGTGAGTTTATTTAACTCTTGGAGAAGCTGTCATACAAAAGGTGTCTTTTTTTTTTTTAGATTTAGAACTGGACAAAGTCCTATCAGCAGCATTCAGCTATATTGCCATAGCATGAGAGAGCAGAAAGGGAAGATAAGCAGAGACCGCTCTGAAAGAGAGGATATTCTTACTGACCAAGAGAATAGCTAGAATAGAAATATAGCTTGTTGAGGAGGTTACATCCTTTCATTATCAAGTCTATACCAAGTAGAAATATGGAGATAAAGCTTGTAGTATTTCAGAATTCTAGTAATTTGTGCAATAAATCATTGAGAGGCAAGTGTAAGCAGCCTGCAGAGTGCAGTGTGCATGTATTGGCAGACTTGATATCTTTTTCTGTACAATCTGTGCTGGCATCTTTGCCCAAAATGTTTTTCAGAGATTTTCCTAATCAACTCCTTTGCCAAGCTTTTAAAAAAAAAATAAAAAAGACATGAATCATATACAGCAGATGGGTGTACAGCAGTGTACAGGTGTCTGGCATACAGGTGCCAGATAAAGAAAGGTAGTTAGGTATTTTCTGGAAAATTCCATTATTTGTTCACAAAAGAAAGAGTTGTATATTCTTCTAGTGCTACCTGCACTAGCAAGGTGTATGCCTGAAAGTATCAATGGCCCCTCTTAACTGTTATCCATTTGACTGGAGCAGTGCTTAAACCAGAGCTACCTTTTTTCCCTTTTGCCTTTTCCCAAGAGACTATGTCGACTCTGTGAAGTTCATAATGTTCTGAAGCAGAACAGAAGCAGTCTCTGCTGACATTAGGCAGAACTACTTGATCTATGTTCTTTATTCATTTCACCTTCATAAACCTTTTGCTATTAATTTTAGAATAAATACTAACTGTATCCTCATAGAAAAGTCTGGGGATTTTTAATATGCAACAAGTAACTTGGCCACAATAGATTAATATTTAGGGATAAAAGATCAACTCGGTCATAGTCCCTTCTACTAAAAAGCCAATTTGTGTTTCTCTTAAGAAGTATGATTATGTTGATGATCTATTGCTTAAAGAAAGATTAAGCTGTAATACATCTCAAGGTAGTATATGGTTATAGGCAATGCAGTGTTACTTGTCAGATACAGTGGTGAGTACTCACACCCCTGACCTCTGCACCTATTTTAGCTGTTTAAGGTACTTTATATTAACTAAATTAGGTAATGTCCTTAGGTTCTTGCCACTGGCAAGGAAGAGGCTTCAAGTGCATCACGGTCCTCAGCTGTGGTCCTGGATCCCATTTCTCTCTTGCAGGGAGCTGCTGCTTCACAATACTGAAGTACCACAGGCTGAGTAGTTTTGATTAACAAGGGCATTACAGTAATGTTTTCTAGGCAGGACTGGGATCTCTCTGGGTACCTGCCCACACACAGAGTGTTAGGAAAACTGTGACTTTGAACAATTACACATAGTCAAAAAGACAAGATTAGAAAAGAAAAGGTCTAAAAATTTTCTTATTTCAGAAAGAAGGATTCGAGTTATAAAGAAATGAAATTGTTTAAATTTGAAAGCAAGCCTGTGAGAAATTTGGGACTGGACCCAAAGCCCAATCCAGTGCCTGAAGCAGATGCTCACCTTTCCTGCCCATTAGTATGCAATTCCAGGAACATCAGGATGAAAGCTTATCTTTAGACTTGGCTTAACAAAGTGTTTTAATAATCCTAGCCATGAAATGCTAGGATCTGGTCTTGGATTTTACAATAAGAGACAAAGCGTTTGTGATACAGTAGGGTGTGTAAATTTTATGCAGAGTATATTGGCATGCAAAATTGAATGTTAAAAAGAAAATTATTCTTTTTTAAACCAGAGAAAAGAGTTTTTCAAGCATAGCAACCAGAAGCTGCCAATATTTTTTTTTAACAAATTGACAGTATTTCCTTACATTTTAAAACATATTTGTCTTGTCATGAAAAGTAATACTCTTTTCTAAACAAGCTCAATTTCTTTATTTTGTTGATACCAAGTAGGCAAAAATACTAAAAGTCTGTCAGATAACTCAGATCTTTGATGCCATAATAATAAAAATGTAATTCTTCATGTGTGGAATTTTGAATTGTCGTTTTAAGAGTTTAGTCTTTTGGTTTCAGCAGTCAAATCTTGGAGCAGGTCCAGGTGTTGTCTGTGACCTTGTTGGTCAGTAACATCCACAGTGGCTAATACCATCTTATTGGTACTTTGTGTCCATTAGACAATGAAATGTTCCTCTGTCTACTGCCATGGTGAACTCTGGAAACACTGATGGGCAGATACAGAATATTTCAAGGAATGGTTTCTCTTCACAGGGCATGATGAGAAACACCCAGTTGTCTCTAGCTCACCACTAACACAATGGTGTTACTAAGGATGTTTTGTTAGCTGCAACACGAGAAAGCAGAGCAAGAGGAGCTGTGTCTGCTGTCTTTTCTCTGTTTTATCTTTTTCATTTTGAGCTTGAGTTTTGTGCCAGACTAATAGCCCTTGGCAATGGGCTGGGGAAATGGAACTTTAGCTAAGATTAGCGAATGTGCGGAAAACAATGTGTGAAATCCTGAACTGACAAGCACGAACAGACTGGTGAGGGCACAGAGACGTTTCGTGAAGTGAAACCGTATTTGTACCCAACATGTCTAGAAAAAACCTGTAACAACTGAGGTGGCAAAAGATGCCACCCAGGAGACAATAGAATGACATCCTCATTATACCAGTCAGAGAATAAAGGAGGTATGGAGTTTATTCTGCCCTTTTCAAATACTGGCAGCTTGTATTAATTTATGGGAGTAGAGTAGTGTGTGTGCTTTGGGGTGATTATCCTTGTGAGACTATAAGTTCAACAGTTGTCATGCAATTTGGAGTTGCAGACTGGCAATTTTTGTAATTCAGTCTCAGGAAATAAACAAAATATGGCAACTTGGTACATTTCAAGCAATTAAATTTCTGCTGAAATTTTTGCTTTGTCCTGGGGACTCCCAGATTTCCCGGCCACATTCTGTCTCTGATTAGACATGCAAATAATCTCCATGAAATGGAAGAAGGCAGCCACCTTTATAATATACAGTGGCACAACAATATATTGGATTGGCACCTGCCCTTAATTTAAAATATGGTGTTAGAAACCTGCCATCAGAACACAAGTCAGGAGAGCAGACTGGAAAGTTGTGTCAGCTGTGGCTTTTCTGGCTTTGAAGAGGTGGACCTACAGAATTTCTCTTTGAAAAATGACTTCTTTCAGGGTATGATTCAATACTCCTACCCAGCCCATTCAGACTGTACAGTTTTCAGAACAAGCTCTCTTCCTTGCTGCATGCCCATGATGTAGCAGGTACAGTGAACTACCAGGCTGGAATACCTGACAGATTAACAAATGCTCAGAAGTTTGCTGAGTAGTCTTCCTGAG